>NC_139149.1:19952251-20469207 GCF_964270905.1 Leucopleurus acutus | reverse complement strand
ACCACTTCTTCTTTGTGCATTCCTCTGTTAGTGGACATTTTCGTTGCTTCCAAGTGTTGGCTATAGTAAATATTGCTGGAGTGCAGTATTGCCAGCCTGTGACTTTTGATTCTCATTTTCTCAGGTGATATAGGCCCAGCAGTGGGTATGATTCATTGACTGGTAGCTCAATGTTTACCTTTTCAGAGCACCTCCATTGTGTTTCCATTAGTGGCTCTTAACACGTCCCGGTTAACACCGAGGGTACGCATTTTTCCACAACCCCTTCAGCATTTATTGTTTGCAGAATGTTTGCTCATGGACATTCTGACTGCTGTGACCTGATAGGTTTTCGTAATTTGGATTTGCATGTCTTTAATAATTCCTAATAGTCAGCGTTTTCCCACACCTTTCTCTTTTCTTTAGGAAAAAAAGTGTGAGTACAATATAGCACTTGAAATTGTCTTCTTGGAAGGTTGGCCTCTTTTTTTTTTTTTTTTTGCGGTACGCGGGCCTTTCACCTTTGTGGCCTCTCCCGTTGAGGAGCACAGGCTCTGGACGCGCAGGCTCAGCGGCCATGGCTCACGGGCCCAGCCGCTCCGCGACATGTGGGATCTTCCCGGACCGGGGCACGACCCCGTGTCTCCTGCATCGGCAGGCGGACTCTCAACGACTGCGCCACCAGGGAAGCCCAGGTTGGCCTCTTTTGAACTCTGTGGTCGATTTTCGACCCCAGAATTTTATTTGAGTGCAGGTGTCATTTACATGCCTGCAGTGGTTGTGAATATTTAGTGACCATTAGCACCGGGTTTAAAGCTGGTGTTGTGGGAAACGACCACAAAAGCGGCAGCGATTCTCCATTCCCAAATCTGGTTACTAGGGCAGCAGAGCCTTCCTGGAAGTCGGGTTCCTAGGTTGTAAATTAGAATGGAATGTGCCGGGAAAAAGCCCCTGAAGTTTATGTCTCATTACTTCTTGTTCGTTGTTTTAATTGCTTTAATCGGGGTAGTGATTAGAATAGTTTGTCCTAGGTGTACACAGTCTGGTTCATTTGTACATCATATATATCTATTCACGTACAGATCCTTTTCCCAGTAAAGGATTACAGAGTGTTCTGTAGACCTCCCTTGCTATGTGCTCGGGCTTTTTGATATATGTACTTATTCTGTATTTGTATAGGTATGGTAAACCTAATCGTAGTTTATCCATTGCCACCGCCTTTCCTTTTAGATACGCAAAGTTTTCAAGTCTGTGTGTGTCTCTCTCTGTGGAAATATGTCCATTTTTGGCAGTTGTTAGGTAACACCTACAAGTGATATCATAGGATATAGGTCTTTTGCTTTCCGACTTACCTCATGTTCTGTGATTATCTCTAGGCTCATCTATGGTACCTCAAAGAGCAGTGTTTCATTGTTTCCCATGGCTGATATTCCATTGTGTACATGGACCACTTCCTCTTTGTGCGTTTTTCTGTTCATGAACATTTTGGTGTCTTCCAAGTCTTGGCTACGTTAAATGCTCCTGCGGTGCAGGATTGCCAGCCTAGGTCTCTTTCATTCTGGTCTGCTCAGGTGACAGGCACATGGAAGAACCTACCAGATCACATGGTAGCTCAATTTTTACTTTTAAACGCACCTCCATTATGTTTCACTGCTGACTGTTACCAGTTTACATCCCCCCAGTCTAGAGGGTACACAGTTCCCTAAAACCCCTTCAGCATTTCTTCTTTGTGGACCTCTTCCTGATGGTCAGTCGACTGGTGTGAGTTGAAACCTTTTCGTAGATTAGATTTGCATGAGTCTAATAATTCCGAAGGTTGAGCTTCTATCCACTTTCCTTTTTTTTAATCAAGAGACTAAGTCTGACTTACCTCATCTTACTACCTTCTTGAAAATTTTGCCTTTTTTGAATTTTTTTGGCCATTCCTCACCTCAGGACATTTTTTGAGGGCAGGTGTCCTTACAGCTCTGAGGCCATGTGAATGTTAAGTGACCATTAACTGTGGGTTTAAAGCCGCTCTTGCGGGAAACGGCCACAAAGCGGCAGCATTTCTACATTTCCGACTGGGTTTTTGGGCAACAGAGCCTCCCTGGAAATCGTGTTAGTAGGCTGCAAATTAGAGTGGAATGGGCCAGGACACCACCACCACCACCACCACCACCACCCCACCCCCACCCCCCCCCCCCCGCCAAGAGCTTATATCTCCTTACCTCTTGTTTGTTTTTTAAATTTAATTTTTATTTATTATCAGAGCAAATTTGATAAAAATGTTGTTTGTTCTAGGTGTACATAATCTGGTTCATTATACCTAAGTATCTATCTATTCATCTTTGGCTCCTTTCCCGTGTAGGTTATTACAGAGTGATGAGCTCAATTTTTAAATTTAAACGCACCGCCATTCTCATCTCACTACTGGCTGTTACCAGTTTACGTCCCACCAGCACTTAGAGTGTAAACAGTTCTCTAAAACCCTTTCAGCACTCATGTTTTGTAGACTATTTTGCTGATGATCATTCTGACGGTGGTGAGGTGAACGTTTTTGTAGATTGGATTTGCGTGGCTTTATTCGTTCCTGAAATGGAGCATTATTCCATGCATTTTTTTTAAACAAAAAGAAAAAGAAAGACAAAATGTGCATAAAATATGCCACTTGATACTGTCTTTTTGAAATGTTGAGGTCTTTTGAATTTTGTGGTCGACTTACGACCCCAGGAATTTTTTTAGGCCCAGTGTCCTTTAGCGAGTCCTGCACATATTTGGAATATTAAGTGACCATTAGCTTAGCGCTTTGTTTAAAGCTGCTGTTGTGTGAAACAGCCACAAGGCGGCAGCACTTCTCCCTTACCAAATCTGGTTACCACAGCAACAGAGCCTTAATGGAAGTCGTGTTCTAGGTTGTAAATTAGAATGGAATGTGCTACGAAAAATGCCTTTATTTTTTATCACAGCAAGTTTGATTACAATGTTTTGTTTGTTCTAGGTGTGCAAGATGTGGTTCTTTCACACATCTACATATATCTATTCTTCGGATCCTTTTCCCGTGTAGGTTATGACACAATGTTGAGTAGTCTTCTCTTGGTATTCTGTGGGTCCTTGGTGATTATGTATTTACCATGTGTTTGTATATCTCTGTTAACCCCAATATCGTAATGTATCCAGTCCTCACACCTTTCCATTTGGGGCAACCATAAGTTTGTTTAATGAATCTGTGATTGCCTTTCTCTGTGGAAATATCTTCATTGGTATCAATTTTTAGGTAACACCCATAAGTGATATGATAGGATATGTGTCTTTCGCTTTCTGACTTACTACAAGTTGCGTGATTACCTCTAGACTCCTCCTTGGTCCTGCAAACGGCATTGTTTCATTTTTTTTCCTTGGCTAATGTTCCATCTGTACATGTACCAGTTCTTCTTTCTCCACGCACCTCTTGATGGACGTTTGTCTTGGCTATTGTTATACTTCTACAGTGCAGATTTACCTGCCTGTGTCTCTCCAGTTCTGTCTTCTTAGGATATAGTCCGAGGAGCGGGCGTGCTGGATCACATAGTAGCTCAAGATTTACCTTTTAAAGGCACCTCCATTCTGTTCCCATTAGTGGCTCTTACCAGGTTACGTCCCACTTCAAATTGAGGGTATGCATTTCTCCACAACCTCTTCAGCATTGATCATTTGTAGTTTTTTTGCTGATGGTTATTCTGAGCTGATATCTCTTTGTGGTTGGATTTGCACGTGTCTCACACTCCCTTGAAATTGAGCTTTCAGGCATGTCCTTTTATTTTTCAAACTGTTATTACAGCTGACGTCTTCAAATTGTTTTCTTTTCAAAATGTGCCACATTTTGAAAATTTTGGGCCTTTACTTGCGTCAAGACATTTTAAGGGCAGTTTACATTTGCAGCCCTGCGGTACTTGTGCATATGAAGTGCCCATGAGCAAAGATTTCAAAGCTGCTGTTGCAGGTATCGGCCAGAGGGTGGCAGCATTTCTACGTTTTCCCCTCTGGTACCTAGGGAAACAGACCTTCCTGCCAGTGGTGTTCCTCAGTTATAAATTACAGTGCAGTGTGCCCTGATATACCCCCAAAAGCTTATGTCTCCTTACTTACGTTTGTTTTTTAAATTTAATTTATATTTTTTAGTGGATTAATATTCCATTGTGTACATGGACCACTTCTTCTTTGTGCATTCCTCTGTTAATGGACATTTTCGTTGCTTCCAAGTGTTGGCTATAGTAAATATTGCTGGAGTGCAGTATTGCCAGCCTGTGACTTTTGATTCTCATTTTCTCAGGTGATATAGGCCCAGCAGTGGGTATGATTCATTGACTGGTAGCTCAATGTTTACCTTTTCAGAGCACCTCCATTGTGTTTCCATTAGTGGCTCTTAACACGTCCCGGTTAACACCGAGGGTACGCATTTTTCCACAACCCCTTCAGCATTTATTGTTTGCAGAATGTTTGCTCATGGACATTCTGACTGCTGTGACCTGATAGGTTTTCGTAATTTGGATTTGCATGTCTTTAATAATTCCTAATAGTCAGCGTTTTCCCACACCTTTCTCTTTTCTTTAGGAAAAAAAGTGTGAGTACAATATAGCACTTGAAATTGTCTTCTTGGAAGGTTGGCCTCTTTTTTTTTTTTTTTTTTTTGCGGTACGCGGGCCTTTCACCTTTGTGGCCTCTCCCGTTGAGGAGCACAGGCTCTGGACGCGCAGGCTCAGCGGCCATGGCTCACGGGCCCAGCCGCTCCGCGACATGTGGGATCTTCCCGGACCGGGGCACGACCCCGTGTCTCCTGCATCGGCAGGCGGACTCTCAACGACTGCGCCACCAGGGAAGCCCAGGTTGGCCTCTTTTGAACTCTGTGGTCGATTTTCGACCCCAGAATTTTATTTGAGTGCAGGTGTCATTTACATGCCTGCAGTGGTTGTGAATATTTAGTGACCATTAGCACCGTGTTTAAAGCTGGTGTTGTGGGAAACGACCACAAAAGCGGCAGCGATTCTCCATTCCCAAATCTGGTTACTAGGGCAGCAGAGCCTTCCTGGAAGTCGGGTTCCTAGGTTGTAAATTAGAATGGAATGTGCCGGGAAAAAGCCCCTGAAGTTTATGTCTCATTACTTCTTGTTCGTTGTTTTAATTGCTTTAATCGGGGTAGTGATTAGAATAGTTTGTCCTAGGTGTACACAGTCTGGTTCATTTGTACATCATATATATCTATTCACGTACAGATCCTTTTCCCAGTAAAGGATTACAGAGTGTTCTGTAGACCTCCCTTGCTATGTGCTCGGGCTTTTTGATATATGTACTTATTCTGTATTTGTATAGGTATGGTAAACCTAATCGTAGTTTATCCATTGCCACCGCCTTTCCTTTTAGATACGCAAAGTTTTCAAGTCTGTGTGTGTCTCTCTCTGTGGAAATATGTCCATTTTTGGCAGTTGTTAGGTAACACCTACAAGTGATATCATAGGATATAGGTCTTTTGCTTTCCGACTTACCTCATGTTCTGTGATTATCTCTAGGCTCATCTATGGTACCTCAAAGAGCAGTGTTTCATTGTTTCCCATGGCTGATATTCCATTGTGTACATGGACCACTTCCTCTTTGTGCGTTTTTCTGTTCATGAACATTTTGGTGTCTTCCAAGTCTTGGCTACGTTAAATGCTCCTGCGGTGCAGGATTGCCAGCCTAGGTCTCTTTCATTCTGGTCTGCTCAGGTGACAGGCACATGGAAGAACCTACCAGATCACATGGTAGCTCAATTTTTACTTTTAAACGCACCTCCATTATGTTTCACTGCTGACTGTTACCAGTTTACATCCCCCCAGTCTAGAGGGTACACAGTTCCCTAAAACCCCTTCAGCATTTCTTCTTTGTGGACCTCTTCCTGATGGTCAGTCGACTGGTGTGAGTTGAAACCTTTTCGTAGATTAGATTTGCATGAGTCTAATAATTCCGAAGGTTGAGCTTCTATCCACTTTCCTTTTTTTTAATCAAGAGACTAAGTCTGACTTACCTCATCTTACTACCTTCTTGAAAATTTTGCCTTTTTTGAATTTTTTTGGCCATTCCTCACCTCAGGACATTTTTTGAGGGCAGGTGTCCTTACAGCTCTGAGGCCATGTGAATGTTAAGTGACCATTAACTGTGGGTTTAAAGCCGCTCTTGCGGGAAACGGCCACAAAGCGGCAGCATTTCTACATTTCCGACTGGGTTTTTGGGCAACAGAGCCTCCCTGGAAATCGTGTTAGTAGGCTGCAAATTAGAGTGGAATGGGCCAGGACACCACCACCACCACCACCACCACCACCCACCCCCCCCCCCCCCCCCCCCCCCGCCAAGAGCTTATATCTCCTTACCTCTTGTTTGTTTTTTAAATTTAATTTTTATTTATTATCAGAGCAAATTTGATAAAAATGTTGTTTGTTCTAGGTGTACATAATCTGGTTCATTATACCTAAGTATCTATCTATTCATCTTTGGCTCCTTTCCCGTGTAGGTTATTACAGAGTGATGAGCTCAATTTTTAAATTTAAACGCACCGCCATTCTCATCTCACTACTGGCTGTTACCAGTTTACGTCCCACCAGCACTTAGAGTGTAAACAGTTCTCTAAAACCCTTTCAGCACTCATGTTTTGTAGACTATTTTGCTGATGATCATTCTGACGGTGGTGAGGTGAACGTTTTTGTAGATTGGATTTGCGTGGCTTTATTCGTTCCTGAAATGGAGCATTATTCCATGCATTTTTTTTAAACAAAAAGAAAAAGAAAGACAAAATGTGCATAAAATATGCCACTTGATACTGTCTTTTTGAAATGTTGAGGTCTTTTGAATTTTGTGGTCGACTTACGACCCCAGGAATTTTTTTAGGCCCAGTGTCCTTTAGCGAGTCCTGCACATATTTGGAATATTAAGTGACCATTAGCTTAGCGCTTTGTTTAAAGCTGCTGTTGTGTGAAACAGCCACAAGGCGGCAGCACTTCTCCCTTACCAAATCTGGTTACCACAGCAACAGAGCCTTAATGGAAGTCGTGTTCTAGGTTGTAAATTAGAATGGAATGTGCTACGAAAAATGCCTTTATTTTTTATCACAGCAAGTTTGATTACAATGTTTTGTTTGTTCTAGGTGTGCAAGATGTGGTTCTTTCACACATCTACATATATCTATTCTTCGGATCCTTTTCCCGTGTAGGTTATGACACAATGTTGAGTAGTCTTCTCTTGGTATTCTGTGGGTCCTTGGTGATTATGTATTTACCATGTGTTTGTATATCTCTGTTAACCCCAATATCGTAATGTATCCAGTCCTCACACCTTTCCATTTGGGGCAACCATAAGTTTGTTTAATGAATCTGTGATTGCCTTTCTCTGTGGAAATATCTTCATTGGTATCAATTTTTAGGTAACACCCATAAGTGATATGATAGGATATGTGTCTTTCGCTTTCTGACTTACTACAAGTTGCGTGATTACCTCTAGACTCCTCCTTGGTCCTGCAAACGGCATTGTTTCATTTTTTTTCCTTGGCTAATGTTCCATCTGTACATGTACCAGTTCTTCTTTCTCCACGCACCTCTTGATGGACGTTTGTCTTGGCTATTGTTATACTTCTACAGTGCAGATTTACCTGCCTGTGTCTCTCCAGTTCTGTCTTCTTAGGATATAGTCCGAGGAGCGGGCGTGCTGGATCACATAGTAGCTCAAGATTTACCTTTTAAAGGCACCTCCATTCTGTTCCCATTAGTGGCTCTTACCAGGTTACGTCCCACTTCAAATTGAGGGTATGCATTTCTCCACAACCTCTTCAGCATTGATCATTTGTAGTTTTTTTGCTGATGGTTATTCTGAGCTGATATCTCTTTGTGGTTGGATTTGCACGTGTCTCACACTCCCTTGAAATTGAGCTTTCAGGCATGTCCTTTTATTTTTCAAACTGTTATTACAGCTGACGTCTTCAAATTGTTTTCTTTTCAAAATGTGCCACATTTTGAAAATTTTGGGCCTTTACTTGCGTCAAGACATTTTAAGGGCAGTTTACATTTGCAGCCCTGCGGTACTTGTGCATATGAAGTGCCCATGAGCAAAGATTTCAAAGCTGCTGTTGCAGGTATCGGCCAGAGGGTGGCAGCATTTCTACGTTTTCCCCTCTGGTACCTAGGGAAACAGACCTTCCTGCCAGTGGTGTTCCTCAGTTATAAATTACAGTGCAGTGTGCCCTGATATACCCCCAAAAGCTTATGTCTCCTTACTTACGTTTGTTTTTTAAATTTAATTTATATTTTTTAGTGGATTAATATTCCATTGTGTACATGGACCACTTCTTCTTTGTGCATTCCTCTGTTAATGGACATTTTCGTTGCTTCCAAGTGTTGGCTATAGTAAATATTGCTGGAGTGCAGTATTGCCAGCCTGTGACTTTTGATTCTCATTTTCTCAGGTGATATAGGCCCAGCAGTGGGTATGATTCATTGACTGGTAGCTCAATGTTTACCTTTTCAGAGCACCTCCATTGTGTTTCCATTAGTGGCTCTTAACACGTCCCGGTTAACACCGAGGGTACGCATTTTTCCACAACCCCTTCAGCATTTATTGTTTGCAGAATGTTTGCTCATGGACATTCTGACTGCTGTGACCTGATAGGTTTTCGTAATTTGGATTTGCATGTCTTTAATAATTCCTAATAGTCAGCGTTTTCCCACACCTTTCTCTTTTCTTTAGGAAAAAAAGTGTGAGTACAATATAGCACTTGAAATTGTCTTCTTGGAAGGTTGGCCTCTTTTTTTTTTTTTTTTTTTGCGGTACGCGGGCCTTTCACCTTTGTGGCCTCTCCCGTTGAGGAGCACAGGCTCTGGACGCGCAGGCTCAGCGGCCATGGCTCACGGGCCCAGCCGCTCCGCGACATGTGGGATCTTCCCGGACCGGGGCACGACCCCGTGTCTCCTGCATCGGCAGGCGGACTCTCAACGACTGCGCCACCAGGGAAGCCCAGGTTGGCCTCTTTTGAACTCTGTGGTCGATTTTCGACCCCAGAATTTTATTTGAGTGCAGGTGTCATTTACATGCCTGCAGTGGTTGTGAATATTTAGTGACCATTAGCACCGGGTTTAAAGCTGGTGTTGTGGGAAACGACCACAAAAGCGGCAGCGATTCTCCATTCCCAAATCTGGTTACTAGGGCAGCAGAGCCTTCCTGGAAGTCGGGTTCCTAGGTTGTAAATTAGAATGGAATGTGCCGGGAAAAAGCCCCTGAAGTTTATGTCTCATTACTTCTTGTTCGTTGTTTTAATTGCTTTAATCGGGGTAGTGATTAGAATAGTTTGTCCTAGGTGTACACAGTCTGGTTCATTTGTACATCATATATATCTATTCACGTACAGATCCTTTTCCCAGTAAAGGATTACAGAGTGTTCTGTAGACCTCCCTTGCTATGTGCTCGGGCTTTTTGATATATGTACTTATTCTGTATTTGTATAGGTATGGTAAACCTAATCGTAGTTTATCCATTGCCACCGCCTTTCCTTTTAGATACGCAAAGTTTTCAAGTCTGTGTGTGTCTCTCTCTGTGGAAATATGTCCATTTTTGGCAGTTGTTAGGTAACACCTACAAGTGATATCATAGGATATAGGTCTTTTGCTTTCCGACTTACCTCATGTTCTGTGATTATCTCTAGGCTCATCTATGGTACCTCAAAGAGCAGTGTTTCATTGTTTCCCATGGCTGATATTCCATTGTGTACATGGACCACTTCCTCTTTGTGCGTTTTTCTGTTCATGAACATTTTGGTGTCTTCCAAGTCTTGGCTACGTTAAATGCTCCTGCGGTGCAGGATTGCCAGCCTAGGTCTCTTTCATTCTGGTCTGCTCAGGTGACAGGCACATGGAAGAACCTACCAGATCACATGGTAGCTCAATTTTTACTTTTAAACGCACCTCCATTATGTTTCACTGCTGACTGTTACCAGTTTACATCCCCCCAGTCTAGAGGGTACACAGTTCCCTAAAACCCCTTCAGCATTTCTTCTTTGTGGACCTCTTCCTGATGGTCAGTCGACTGGTGTGAGTTGAAACCTTTTCGTAGATTAGATTTGCATGAGTCTAATAATTCCGAAGGTTGAGCTTCTATCCACTTTCCTTTTTTTTAATCAAGAGACTAAGTCTGACTTACCTCATCTTACTACCTTCTTGAAAATTTTGCCTTTTTTGAATTTTTTTGGCCATTCCTCACCTCAGGACATTTTTTGAGGGCAGGTGTCCTTACAGCTCTGAGGCCATGTGAATGTTAAGTGACCATTAACTGTGGGTTTAAAGCCGCTCTTGCGGGAAACGGCCACAAAGCGGCAGCATTTCTACATTTCCGACTGGGTTTTTGGGCAACAGAGCCTCCCTGGAAATCGTGTTAGTAGGCTGCAAATTAGAGTGGAATGGGCCAGGACACCACCACCACCACCACCACCACCACCACCACCCCACCCCCACCCCCCCCCCCCCCGCCAAGAGCTTATATCTCCTTACCTCTTGTTTGTTTTTTAAATTTAATTTTTATTTATTATCAGAGCAAATTTGATAAAAATGTTGTTTGTTCTAGGTGTACATAATCTGGTTCATTATACCTAAGTATCTATCTATTCATCTTTGGCTCCTTTCCCGTGTAGGTTATTACAGAGTGATGAGCTCAATTTTTAAATTTAAACGCACCGCCATTCTCATCTCACTACTGGCTGTTACCAGTTTACGTCCCACCAGCACTTAGAGTGTAAACAGTTCTCTAAAACCCTTTCAGCACTCATGTTTTGTAGACTATTTTGCTGATGATCATTCTGACGGTGGTGAGGTGAACGTTTTTGTAGATTGGATTTGCGTGGCTTTATTCGTTCCTGAAATGGAGCATTATTCCATGCATTTTTTTTAAACAAAAAGAAAAAGAAAGACAAAATGTGCATAAAATATGCCACTTGATACTGTCTTTTTGAAATGTTGAGGTCTTTTGAATTTTGTGGTCGACTTACGACCCCAGGAATTTTTTTAGGCCCAGTGTCCTTTAGCGAGTCCTGCACATATTTGGAATATTAAGTGACCATTAGCTTAGCGCTTTGTTTAAAGCTGCTGTTGTGTGAAACAGCCACAAGGCGGCAGCACTTCTCCCTTACCAAATCTGGTTACCACAGCAACAGAGCCTTAATGGAAGTCGTGTTCTAGGTTGTAAATTAGAATGGAATGTGCTACGAAAAATGCCTTTATTTTTTATCACAGCAAGTTTGATTACAATGTTTTGTTTGTTCTAGGTGTGCAAGATGTGGTTCTTTCACACATCTACATATATCTATTCTTCGGATCCTTTTCCCGTGTAGGTTATGACACAATGTTGAGTAGTCTTCTCTTGGTATTCTGTGGGTCCTTGGTGATTATGTATTTACCATGTGTTTGTATATCTCTGTTAACCCCAATATCGTAATGTATCCAGTCCTCACACCTTTCCATTTGGGGCAACCATAAGTTTGTTTAATGAATCTGTGATTGCCTTTCTCTGTGGAAATATCTTCATTGGTATCAATTTTTAGGTAACACCCATAAGTGATATGATAGGATATGTGTCTTTCGCTTTCTGACTTACTACAAGTTGCGTGATTACCTCTAGACTCCTCCTTGGTCCTGCAAACGGCATTGTTTCATTTTTTTTCCTTGGCTAATGTTCCATCTGTACATGTACCAGTTCTTCTTTCTCCACGCACCTCTTGATGGACGTTTGTCTTGGCTATTGTTATACTTCTACAGTGCAGATTTACCTGCCTGTGTCTCTCCAGTTCTGTCTTCTTAGGATATAGTCCGAGGAGCGGGCGTGCTGGATCACATAGTAGCTCAAGATTTACCTTTTAAAGGCACCTCCATTCTGTTCCCATTAGTGGCTCTTACCAGGTTACGTCCCACTTCAAATTGAGGGTATGCATTTCTCCACAACCTCTTCAGCATTGATCATTTGTAGTTTTTTTGCTGATGGTTATTCTGAGCTGATATCTCTTTGTGGTTGGATTTGCACGTGTCTCACACTCCCTTGAAATTGAGCTTTCAGGCATGTCCTTTTATTTTTCAAACTGTTATTACAGCTGACGTCTTCAAATTGTTTTCTTTTCAAAATGTGCCACATTTTGAAAATTTTGGGCCTTTACTTGCGTCAAGACATTTTAAGGGCAGTTTACATTTGCAGCCCTGCGGTACTTGTGCATATGAAGTGCCCATGAGCAAAGATTTCAAAGCTGCTGTTGCAGGTATCGGCCAGAGGGTGGCAGCATTTCTACGTTTTCCCCTCTGGTACCTAGGGAAACAGACCTTCCTGCCAGTGGTGTTCCTCAGTTATAAATTACAGTGCAGTGTGCCCTGATATACCCCCAAAAGCTTATGTCTCCTTACTTACGTTTGTTTTTTAAATTTAATTTATATTTTTTAGTGGATTAATATTCCATTGTGTACATGGACCACTTCTTCTTTGTGCATTCCTCTGTTAATGGACATTTTCGTTGCTTCCAAGTGTTGGCTATAGTAAATATTGCTGGAGTGCAGTATTGCCAGCCTGTGACTTTTGATTCTCATTTTCTCAGGTGATATAGGCCCAGCAGTGGGTATGATTCATTGACTGGTAGCTCAATGTTTACCTTTTCAGAGCACCTCCATTGTGTTTCCATTAGTGGCTCTTAACACGTCCCGGTTAACACCGAGGGTACGCATTTTTCCACAACCCCTTCAGCATTTATTGTTTGCAGAATGTTTGCTCATGGACATTCTGACTGCTGTGACCTGATAGGTTTTCGTAATTTGGATTTGCATGTCTTTAATAATTCCTAATAGTCAGCGTTTTCCCACACCTTTCTCTTTTCTTTAGGAAAAAAAGTGTGAGTACAATATAGCACTTGAAATTGTCTTCTTGGAAGGTTGGCCTCTTTTTTTTTTTTTTTTTTTGCGGTACGCGGGCCTTTCACCTTTGTGGCCTCTCCTGTTGAGGAGCACAGGCTCTGGACGCGCAGGCTCAGCGGCCATGGCTCACGGGCCCAGCCGCTCCGCGACATGTGGGATCTTCCCGGACCGGGGCACGACCCCGTGTCTCCTGCATCGGCAGGCGGACTCTCAACGACTGCGCCACCAGGGAAGCCCAGGTTGGCCTCTTTTGAACTCTGTGGTCGATTTTCGACCCCAGAATTTTATTTGAGTGCAGGTGTCATTTACATGCCTGCAGTGGTTGTGAATATTTAGTGACCATTAGCACCGGGTTTAAAGCTGGTGTTGTGGGAAACGACCACAAAAGCGGCAGCGATTCTCCATTCCCAAATCTGGTTACTAGGGCAGCAGAGCCTTCCTGGAAGTCGGGTTCCTAGGTTGTAAATTAGAATGGAATGTGCCGGGAAAAAGCCCCTGAAGTTTATGTCTCATTACTTCTTGTTCGTTGTTTTAATTGCTTTAATCGGGGTAGTGATTAGAATAGTTTGTCCTAGGTGTACACAGTCTGGTTCATTTGTACATCATATATATCTATTCACGTACAGATCCTTTTCCCAGTAAAGGATTACAGAGTGTTCTGTAGACCTCCCTTGCTATGTGCTCGGGCTTTTTGATATATGTACTTATTCTGTATTTGTATAGGTATGGTAAACCTAATCGTAGTTTATCCATTGCCACCGCCTTTCCTTTTAGATACGCAAAGTTTTCAAGTCTGTGTGTGTCTCTCTCTGTGGAAATATGTCCATTTTTGGCAGTTGTTAGGTAACACCTACAAGTGATATCATAGGATATAGGTCTTTTGCTTTCCGACTTACCTCATGTTCTGTGATTATCTCTAGGCTCATCTATGGTACCTCAAAGAGCAGTGTTTCATTGTTTCCCATGGCTGATATTCCATTGTGTACATGGACCACTTCCTCTTTGTGCGTTTTTCTGTTCATGAACATTTTGGTGTCTTCCAAGTCTTGGCTACGTTAAATGCTCCTGCGGTGCAGGATTGCCAGCCTAGGTCTCTTTCATTCTGGTCTGCTCAGGTGACAGGCACATGGAAGAACCTACCAGATCACATGGTAGCTCAATTTTTACTTTTAAACGCACCTCCATTATGTTTCACTGCTGACTGTTACCAGTTTACATCCCCCCAGTCTAGAGGGTACACAGTTCCCTAAAACCCCTTCAGCATTTCTTCTTTGTGGACCTCTTCCTGATGGTCAGTCGACTGGTGTGAGTTGAAACCTTTTCGTAGATTAGATTTGCATGAGTCTAATAATTCCGAAGGTTGAGCTTCTATCCACTTTCCTTTTTTTTAATCAAGAGACTAAGTCTGACTTACCTCATCTTACTACCTTCTTGAAAATTTTGCCTTTTTTGAATTTTTTTGGCCATTCCTCACCTCAGGACATTTTTTGAGGGCAGGTGTCCTTACAGCTCTGAGGCCATGTGAATGTTAAGTGACCATTAACTGTGGGTTTAAAGCCGCTCTTGCGGGAAACGGCCACAAAGCGGCAGCATTTCTACATTTCCGACTGGGTTTTTGGGCAACAGAGCCTCCCTGGAAATCGTGTTAGTAGGCTGCAAATTAGAGTGGAATGGGCCAGGACACCACCACCACCACCACCACCACCACCCCACCCCCACCCCCCCCCCCCCGCCAAGAGCTTATATCTCCTTACCTCTTGTTTGTTTTTTAAATTTAATTTTTATTTATTATCAGAGCAAATTTGATAAAAATGTTGTTTGTTCTAGGTGTACATAATCTGGTTCATTATACCTAAGTATCTATCTATTCATCTTTGGCTCCTTTCCCGTGTAGGTTATTACAGAGTGATGAGCTCAATTTTTAAATTTAAACGCACCGCCATTCTCATCTCACTACTGGCTGTTACCAGTTTACGTCCCACCAGCACTTAGAGTGTAAACAGTTCTCTAAAACCCTTTCAGCACTCATGTTTTGTAGACTATTTTGCTGATGATCATTCTGACGGTGGTGAGGTGAACGTTTTTGTAGATTGGATTTGCGTGGCTTTATTCGTTCCTGAAATGGAGCATTATTCCATGCATTTTTTTTAAACAAAAAGAAAAAGAAAGACAAAATGTGCATAAAATATGCCACTTGATACTGTCTTTTTGAAATGTTGAGGTCTTTTGAATTTTGTGGTCGACTTACGACCCCAGGAATTTTTTTAGGCCCAGTGTCCTTTAGCGAGTCCTGCACATATTTGGAATATTAAGTGACCATTAGCTTAGCGCTTTGTTTAAAGCTGCTGTTGTGTGAAACAGCCACAAGGCGGCAGCACTTCTCCCTTACCAAATCTGGTTACCACAGCAACAGAGCCTTAATGGAAGTCGTGTTCTAGGTTGTAAATTAGAATGGAATGTGCTACGAAAAATGCCTTTATTTTTTATCACAGCAAGTTTGATTACAATGTTTTGTTTGTTCTAGGTGTGCAAGATGTGGTTCTTTCACACATCTACATATATCTATTCTTCGGATCCTTTTCCCGTGTAGGTTATGACACAATGTTGAGTAGTCTTCTCTTGGTATTCTGTGGGTCCTTGGTGATTATGTATTTACCATGTGTTTGTATATCTCTGTTAACCCCAATATCGTAATGTATCCAGTCCTCACACCTTTCCATTTGGGGCAACCATAAGTTTGTTTAATGAATCTGTGATTGCCTTTCTCTGTGGAAATATCTTCATTGGTATCAATTTTTAGGTAACACCCATAAGTGATATGATAGGATATGTGTCTTTCGCTTTCTGACTTACTACAAGTTGCGTGATTACCTCTAGACTCCTCCTTGGTCCTGCAAACGGCATTGTTTCATTTTTTTTCCTTGGCTAATGTTCCATCTGTACATGTACCAGTTCTTCTTTCTCCACGCACCTCTTGATGGACGTTTGTCTTGGCTATTGTTATACTTCTACAGTGCAGATTTACCTGCCTGTGTCTCTCCAGTTCTGTCTTCTTAGGATATAGTCCGAGGAGCGGGCGTGCTGGATCACATAGTAGCTCAAGATTTACCTTTTAAAGGCACCTCCATTCTGTTCCCATTAGTGGCTCTTACCAGGTTACGTCCCACTTCAAATTGAGGGTATGCATTTCTCCACAACCTCTTCAGCATTGATCATTTGTAGTTTTTTTGCTGATGGTTATTCTGAGCTGATATCTCTTTGTGGTTGGATTTGCACGTGTCTCACACTCCCTTGAAATTGAGCTTTCAGGCATGTCCTTTTATTTTTCAAACTGTTATTACAGCTGACGTCTTCAAATTGTTTTCTTTTCAAAATGTGCCACATTTTGAAAATTTTGGGCCTTTACTTGCGTCAAGACATTTTAAGGGCAGTTTACATTTGCAGCCCTGCGGTACTTGTGCATATGAAGTGCCCATGAGCAAAGATTTCAAAGCTGCTGTTGCAGGTATCGGCCAGAGGGTGGCAGCATTTCTACGTTTTCCCCTCTGGTACCTAGGGAAACAGACCTTCCTGCCAGTGGTGTTCCTCAGTTATAAATTACAGTGCAGTGTGCCCTGATATACCCCCAAAAGCTTATGTCTCCTTACTTACGTTTGTTTTTTAAATTTAATTTATATTTTTTAGTGGATTAATATTCCATTGTGTACATGGACCACTTCTTCTTGTGCATTCCTCTGTTAATGGACATTTTCGTTGCTTCCAAGTGTTGGCTATAGTAAATATTGCTGGAGTGCAGTATTGCCAGCCTGTGACTTTTGATTCTCATTTTCTCAGGTGATATAGGCCCAGCAGTGGGTATGATTCATTGACTGGTAGCTCAATGTTTACCTTTTCAGAGCACCTCCATTGTGTTTCCATTAGTGGCTCTTAACACGTCCCGGTTAACACCGAGGGTACGCATTTTTCCACAACCCCTTCAGCATTTATTGTTTGCAGAATGTTTGCTCATGGACATTCTGACTGCTGTGACCTGATAGGTTTTCGTAATTTGGATTTGCATGTCTTTAATAATTCCTAATAGTCAGCGTTTTCCCACACCTTTCTCTTTTCTTTAGGAAAAAAAGTGTGAGTACAATATAGCACTTGAAATTGTCTTCTTGGAAGGTTGGCCTCTTTTTTTTTTTTTTTTTTTTTGCGGTACGCGGGCCTTTCACCTTTGTGGCCTCTCCCGTTGAGGAGCACAGGCTCTGGACGCGCAGGCTCAGCGGCCATGGCTCACGGGCCCAGCCGCTCCGCGACATGTGGGATCTTCCCGGACCGGGGCACGACCCCGTGTCTCCTGCATCGGCAGGCGGACTCTCAACGACTGCGCCACCAGGGAAGCCCAGGTTGGCCTCTTTTGAACTCTGTGGTCGATTTTCGACCCCAGAATTTTATTTGAGTGCAGGTGTCATTTACATGCCTGCAGTGGTTGTGAATATTTAGTGACCATTAGCACCGGGTTTAAAGCTGGTGTTGTGGGAAACGACCACAAAAGCGGCAGCGATTCTCCATTCCCAAATCTGGTTACTAGGGCAGCAGAGCCTTCCTGGAAGTCGGGTTCCTAGGTTGTAAATTAGAATGGAATGTGCCGGGAAAAAGCCCCTGAAGTTTATGTCTCATTACTTCTTGTTCGTTGTTTTAATTGCTTTAATCGGGGTAGTGATTAGAATAGTTTGTCCTAGGTGTACACAGTCTGGTTCATTTGTACATCATATATATCTATTCACGTACAGATCCTTTTCCCAGTAAAGGATTACAGAGTGTTCTGTAGACCTCCCTTGCTATGTGCTCGGGCTTTTTGATATATGTACTTATTCTGTATTTGTATAGGTATGGTAAACCTAATCGTAGTTTATCCATTGCCACCGCCTTTCCTTTTAGATACGCAAAGTTTTCAAGTCTGTGTGTGTCTCTCTCTGTGGAAATATGTCCATTTTTGGCAGTTGTTAGGTAACACCTACAAGTGATATCATAGGATATAGGTCTTTTGCTTTCCGACTTACCTCATGTTCTGTGATTATCTCTAGGCTCATCTATGGTACCTCAAAGAGCAGTGTTTCATTGTTTCCCATGGCTGATATTCCATTGTGTACATGGACCACTTCCTCTTTGTGCGTTTTTCTGTTCATGAACATTTTGGTGTCTTCCAAGTCTTGGCTACGTTAAATGCTCCTGCGGTGCAGGATTGCCAGCCTAGGTCTCTTTCATTCTGGTCTGCTCAGGTGACAGGCACATGGAAGAACCTACCAGATCACATGGTAGCTCAATTTTTACTTTTAAACGCACCTCCATTATGTTTCACTGCTGACTGTTACCAGTTTACATCCCCCCAGTCTAGAGGGTACACAGTTCCCTAAAACCCCTTCAGCATTTCTTCTTTGTGGACCTCTTCCTGATGGTCAGTCGACTGGTGTGAGTTGAAACCTTTTCGTAGATTAGATTTGCATGAGTCTAATAATTCCGAAGGTTGAGCTTCTATCCACTTTCCTTTTTTTTAATCAAGAGACTAAGTCTGACTTACCTCATCTTACTACCTTCTTGAAAATTTTGCCTTTTTTGAATTTTTTTGGCCATTCCTCACCTCAGGACATTTTTTGAGGGCAGGTGTCCTTACAGCTCTGAGGCCATGTGAATGTTAAGTGACCATTAACTGTGGGTTTAAAGCCGCTCTTGCGGGAAACGGCCACAAAGCGGCAGCATTTCTACATTTCCGACTGGGTTTTTGGGCAACAGAGCCTCCCTGGAAATCGTGTTAGTAGGCTGCAAATTAGAGTGGAATGGGCCAGGACACCACCACCACCACCACCACCACCACCCCACCCCCACCCCCCCCCCCCCGCCAAGAGCTTATATCTCCTTACCTCTTGTTTGTTTTTTAAATTTAATTTTTATTTATTATCAGAGCAAATTTGATAAAAATGTTGTTTGTTCTAGGTGTACATAATCTGGTTCATTATACCTAAGTATCTATCTATTCATCTTTGGCTCCTTTCCCGTGTAGGTTATTACAGAGTGATGAGCTCAATTTTTAAATTTAAACGCACCGCCATTCTCATCTCACTACTGGCTGTTACCAGTTTACGTCCCACCAGCACTTAGAGTGTAAACAGTTCTCTAAAACCCTTTCAGCACTCATGTTTTGTAGACTATTTTGCTGATGATCATTCTGACGGTGGTGAGGTGAACGTTTTTGTAGATTGGATTTGCGTGGCTTTATTCGTTCCTGAAATGGAGCATTATTCCATGCATTTTTTTTAAACAAAAAGAAAAAGAAAGACAAAATGTGCATAAAATATGCCACTTGATACTGTCTTTTTGAAATGTTGAGGTCTTTTGAATTTTGTGGTCGACTTACGACCCCAGGAATTTTTTTAGGCCCAGTGTCCTTTAGCGAGTCCTGCACATATTTGGAATATTAAGTGACCATTAGCTTAGCGCTTTGTTTAAAGCTGCTGTTGTGTGAAACAGCCACAAGGCGGCAGCACTTCTCCCTTACCAAATCTGGTTACCACAGCAACAGAGCCTTAATGGAAGTCGTGTTCTAGGTTGTAAATTAGAATGGAATGTGCTACGAAAAATGCCTTTATTTTTTATCACAGCAAGTTTGATTACAATGTTTTGTTTGTTCTAGGTGTGCAAGATGTGGTTCTTTCACACATCTACATATATCTATTCTTCGGATCCTTTTCCCGTGTAGGTTATGACACAATGTTGAGTAGTCTTCTCTTGGTATTCTGTGGGTCCTTGGTGATTATGTATTTACCATGTGTTTGTATATCTCTGTTAACCCCAATATCGTAATGTATCCAGTCCTCACACCTTTCCATTTGGGGCAACCATAAGTTTGTTTAATGAATCTGTGATTGCCTTTCTCTGTGGAAATATCTTCATTGGTATCAATTTTTAGGTAACACCCATAAGTGATATGATAGGATATGTGTCTTTCGCTTTCTGACTTACTACAAGTTGCGTGATTACCTCTAGACTCCTCCTTGGTCCTGCAAACGGCATTGTTTCATTTTTTTTCCTTGGCTAATGTTCCATCTGTACATGTACCAGTTCTTCTTTCTCCACGCACCTCTTGATGGACGTTTGTCTTGGCTATTGTTATACTTCTACAGTGCAGATTTACCTGCCTGTGTCTCTCCAGTTCTGTCTTCTTAGGATATAGTCCGAGGAGCGGGCGTGCTGGATCACATAGTAGCTCAAGATTTACCTTTTAAAGGCACCTCCATTCTGTTCCCATTAGTGGCTCTTACCAGGTTACGTCCCACTTCAAATTGAGGGTATGCATTTCTCCACAACCTCTTCAGCATTGATCATTTGTAGTTTTTTTGCTGATGGTTATTCTGAGCTGATATCTCTTTGTGGTTGGATTTGCACGTGTCTCACACTCCCTTGAAATTGAGCTTTCAGGCATGTCCTTTTATTTTTCAAACTGTTATTACAGCTGACGTCTTCAAATTGTTTTCTTTTCAAAATGTGCCACATTTTGAAAATTTTGGGCCTTTACTTGCGTCAAGACATTTTAAGGGCAGTTTACATTTGCAGCCCTGCGGTACTTGTGCATATGAAGTGCCCATGAGCAAAGATTTCAAAGCTGCTGTTGCAGGTATCGGCCAGAGGGTGGCAGCATTTCTACGTTTCCCCCTCTGGTACCTAGGGAAACAGACCTTCCTGCCAGTGGTGTTCCTCAGTTATAAATTACAGTGCAGTGTGCCCTGATATACCCCCAAAAGCTTATGTCTCCTTACTTACGTTTGTTTTTTAAATTTAATTTATATTTTTTAGTGGATTAATATTCCATTGTGTACATGGACCACTTCTTCTTTGTGCATTCCTCTGTTAATGGACATTTTCGTTGCTTCCAAGTGTTGGCTATAGTAAATATTGCTGGAGTGCAGTATTGCCAGCCTGTGACTTTTGATTCTCATTTTCTCAGGTGATATAGGCCCAGCAGTGGGTATGATTCATTGACTGGTAGCTCAATGTTTACCTTTTCAGAGCACCTCCATTGTGTTTCCATTAGTGGCTCTTAACACGTCCCGGTTAACACCGAGGGTACGCATTTTTCCACAACCCCTTCAGCATTTATTGTTTGCAGAATGTTTGCTCATGGACATTCTGACTGCTGTGACCTGATAGGTTTTCGTAATTTGGATTTGCATGTCTTTAATAATTCCTAATAGTCAGCGTTTTCCCACACCTTTCTCTTTTCTTTAGGAAAAAAAGTGTGAGTACAATATAGCACTTGAAATTGTCTTCTTGGAAGGTTGGCCTCTTTTTTTTTTTTTTTTTGCGGTACGCGGGCCTTTCACCTTTGTGGCCTCTCCCGTTGAGGAGCACAGGCTCTGGACGCGCAGGCTCAGCGGCCATGGCTCACGGGCCCAGCCGCTCCGCGACATGTGGGATCTTCCCGGACCGGGGCACGACCCCGTGTCTCCTGCATCGGCAGGCGGACTCTCAACGACTGCGCCACCAGGGAAGCCCAGGTTGGCCTCTTTTGAACTCTGTGGTCGATTTTCGACCCCAGAATTTTATTTGAGTGCAGGTGTCATTTACATGCCTGCAGTGGTTGTGATTATTTAGTGACCATTAGCACCGGGTTTAAAGCTGGTGTTGTGGGAAACGACCACAAAAGCGGCAGCGATTCTCCATTCCCAAATCTGGTTACTAGGGCAGCAGAGCCTTCCTGGAAGTCGGGTTCCTAGGTTGTAAATTAGAATGGAATGTGCCGGGAAAAAGCCCCTGAAGTTTATGTCTCATTACTTCTTGTTCGTTGTTTTAATTGCTTTAATCGGGGTAGTGATTAGAATAGTTTGTCCTAGGTGTACACAGTCTGGTTCATTTGTACATCATATATATCTATTCACGTACAGATCCTTTTCCCAGTAAAGGATTACAGAGTGTTCTGTAGACCTCCCTTGCTATGTGCTCGGGCTTTTTGATATATGTACTTATTCTGTATTTGTATAGGTATGGTAAACCTAATCGTAGTTTATCCATTGCCACCGCCTTTCCTTTTAGATACGCAAAGTTTTCAAGTCTGTGTGTGTCTCTCTCTGTGGAAATATGTCCATTTTTGGCAGTTGTTAGGTAACACCTACAAGTGATATCATAGGATATAGGTCTTTTGCTTTCCGACTTACCTCATGTTCTGTGATTATCTCTAGGCTCATCTATGGTACCTCAAAGAGCAGTGTTTCATTGTTTCCCATGGCTGATATTCCATTGTGTACATGGACCACTTCCTCTTTGTGCGTTTTTCTGTTCATGAACATTTTGGTGTCTTCCAAGTCTTGGCTACGTTAAATGCTCCTGCGGTGCAGGATTGCCAGCCTAGGTCTCTTTCATTCTGGTCTGCTCAGGTGACAGGCACATGGAAGAACCTACCAGATCACATGGTAGCTCAATTTTTACTTTTAAACGCACCTCCATTATGTTTCACTGCTGACTGTTACCAGTTTACATCCCCCCAGTCTAGAGGGTACACAGTTCCCTAAAACCCCTTCAGCATTTCTTCTTTGTGGACCTCTTCCTGATGGTCAGTCGACTGGTGTGAGTTGAAACCTTTTCGTAGATTAGATTTGCATGAGTCTAATAATTCCGAAGGTTGAGCTTCTATCCACTTTCCTTTTTTTTAATCAAGAGACTAAGTCTGACTTACCTCATCTTACTACCTTCTTGAAAATTTTGCCTTTTTTGAATTTTTTTGGCCATTCCTCACCTCAGGACATTTTTTGAGGGCAGGTGTCCTTACAGCTCTGAGGCCATGTGAATGTTAAGTGACCATTAACTGTGGGTTTAAAGCCGCTCTTGCGGGAAACGGCCACAAAGCGGCAGCATTTCTACATTTCCGACTGGGTTTTTGGGCAACAGAGCCTCCCTGGAAATCGTGTTAGTAGGCTGCAAATTAGAGTGGAATGGGCCAGGACACCACCACCACCACCACCACCACCACCCCACCCCCACCCCCCCCCCCCCCGCCAAGAGCTTATATCTCCTTACCTCTTGTTTGTTTTTTAAATTTAATTTTTATTTATTATCAGAGCAAATTTGATAAAAATGTTGTTTGTTCTAGGTGTACATAATCTGGTTCATTATACCTAAGTATCTATCTATTCATCTTTGGCTCCTTTCCCGTGTAGGTTATTACAGAGTGATGAGCTCAATTTTTAAATTTAAACGCACCGCCATTCTCATCTCACTACTGGCTGTTACCAGTTTACGTCCCACCAGCACTTAGAGTGTAAACAGTTCTCTAAAACCCTTTCAGCACTCATGTTTTGTAGACTATTTTGCTGATGATCATTCTGACGGTGGTGAGGTGAACGTTTTTGTAGATTGGATTTGCGTGGCTTTATTCGTTCCTGAAATGGAGCATTATTCCATGCATTTTTTTTAAACAAAAAGAAAAAGAAAGACAAAATGTGCATAAAATATGCCACTTGATACTGTCTTTTTGAAATGTTGAGGTCTTTTGAATTTTGTGGTCGACTTACGACCCCAGGAATTTTTTTAGGCCCAGTGTCCTTTAGCGAGTCCTGCACATATTTGGAATATTAAGTGACCATTAGCTTAGCGCTTTGTTTAAAGCTGCTGTTGTGTGAAACAGCCACAAGGCGGCAGCACTTCTCCCTTACCAAATCTGGTTACCACAGCAACAGAGCCTTAATGGAAGTCGTGTTCTAGGTTGTAAATTAGAATGGAATGTGCTACGAAAAATGCCTTTATTTTTTATCACAGCAAGTTTGATTACAATGTTTTGTTTGTTCTAGGTGTGCAAGATGTGGTTCTTTCACACATCTACATATATCTATTCTTCGGATCCTTTTCCCGTGTAGGTTATGACACAATGTTGAGTAGTCTTCTCTTGGTATTCTGTGGGTCCTTGGTGATTATGTATTTACCATGTGTTTGTATATCTCTGTTAACCCCAATATCGTAATGTATCCAGTCCTCACACCTTTCCATTTGGGGCAACCATAAGTTTGTTTAATGAATCTGTGATTGCCTTTCTCTGTGGAAATATCTTCATTGGTATCAATTTTTAGGTAACACCCATAAGTGATATGATAGGATATGTGTCTTTCGCTTTCTGACTTACTACAAGTTGCGTGATTACCTCTAGACTCCTCCTTGGTCCTGCAAACGGCATTGTTTCATTTTTTTTCCTTGGCTAATGTTCCATCTGTACATGTACCAGTTCTTCTTTCTCCACGCACCTCTTGATGGACGTTTGTCTTGGCTATTGTTATACTTCTACAGTGCAGATTTACCTGCCTGTGTCTCTCCAGTTCTGTCTTCTTAGGATATAGTCCGAGGAGCGGGCGTGCTGGATCACATAGTAGCTCAAGATTTACCTTTTAAAGGCACCTCCATTCTGTTCCCATTAGTGGCTCTTACCAGGTTACGTCCCACTTCAAATTGAGGGTATGCATTTCTCCACAACCTCTTCAGCATTGATCATTTGTAGTTTTTTTGCTGATGGTTATTCTGAGCTGATATCTCTTTGTGGTTGGATTTGCACGTGTCTCACACTCCCTTGAAATTGAGCTTTCAGGCATGTCCTTTTATTTTTCAAACTGTTATTACAGCTGACGTCTTCAAATTGTTTTCTTTTCAAAATGTGCCACATTTTGAAAATTTTGGGCCTTTACTTGCGTCAAGACATTTTAAGGGCAGTTTACATTTGCAGCCCTGCGGTACTTGTGCATATGAAGTGCCCATGAGCAAAGATTTCAAAGCTGCTGTTGCAGGTATCGGCCAGAGGGTGGCAGCATTTCTACGTTTCCCCCTCTGGTACCTAGGGAAACAGACCTTCCTGCCAGTGGTGTTCCTCAGTTATAAATTACAGTGCAGTGTGCCCTGATATACCCCCAAAAGCTTATGTCTCCTTACTTACGTTTGTTTTTTAAATTTAATTTATATTTCTTAGTGGATTAATATTCCATTGTGTACATGGACCACTTCTTCTTTGTGCATTCCTCTGTTAGTGGACATTTTCGTTGCTTCCAAGTGTTGGCTATAGTAAATATTGCTGGAGTGCAGTATTGCCAGCCTGTGACTTTTGATTCTCATTTTCTCAGGTGATATAGGCCCAGCAGTGGGTATGATTCATTGACTGGTAGCTCAATGTTTACCTTTTCAGAGCACCTCCATTGTGTTTCCATTAGTGGCTCTTAACACGTCCCGGTTAACACCGAGGGTACGCATTTTTCCACAACCCCTTCAGCATTTATTGTTTGCAGAATGTTTGCTCATGGACATTCTGACTGCTGTGACCTGATAGGTTTTCGTAATTTGGATTTGCATGTCTTTAATAATTCCTAATAGTCAGCGTTTTCCCACACCTTTCTCTTTTCTTTAGGAAAAAAAGTGTGAGTACAATATAGCACTTGAAATTGTCTTCTTGGAAGGTTGGCCTCTTTTTTTTTTTTTTTTTTTTTTTTTTTTGCGGTACGCGGGCCTTTCACCTTTGTGGCCTCTCCCGTTGAGGAGCACAGGCTCTGGACGCGCAGGCTCAGCGGCCATGGCTCACGGGCCCAGCCGCTCCGCGACATGTGGGATCTTCCCGGACCGGGGCACGACCCCGTGTCTCCTGCATCGGCAGGCGGACTCTCAACGACTGCGCCACCAGGGAAGCCCAGGTTGGCCTCTTTTGAACTCTGTGGTCGATTTTCGACCCCAGAATTTTATTTGAGTGCAGGTGTCATTTACATGCCTGCAGTGGTTGTGAATATTTAGTGACCATTAGCACCGGGTTTAAAGCTGGTGTTGTGGGAAACGACCACAAAAGCGGCAGCGATTCTCCATTCCCAAATCTGGTTACTAGGGCAGCAGAGCCTTCCTGGAAGTCGGGTTCCTAGGTTGTAAATTAGAATGGAATGTGCCGGGAAAAAGCCCCTGAAGTTTATGTCTCATTACTTCTTGTTCGTTGTTTTAATTGCTTTAATCGGGGTAGTGATTAGAATAGTTTGTCCTAGGTGTACACAGTCTGGTTCATTTGTACATCATATATATCTATTCACGTACAGATCCTTTTCCCAGTAAAGGATTACAGAGTGTTCTGTAGACCTCCCTTGCTATGTGCTCGGGCTTTTTGATATATGTACTTATTCTGTATTTGTATAGGTATGGTAAACCTAATCGTAGTTTATCCATTGCCACCGCCTTTCCTTTTAGATACGCAAAGTTTTCAAGTCTGTGTGTGTCTCTCTCTGTGGAAATATGTCCATTTTTGGCAGTTGTTAGGTAACACCTACAAGTGATATCATAGGATATAGGTCTTTTGCTTTCCGACTTACCTCATGTTCTGTGATTATCTCTAGGCTCATCTATGGTACCTCAAAGAGCAGTGTTTCATTGTTTCCCATGGCTGATATTCCATTGTGTACATGGACCACTTCCTCTTTGTGCGTTTTTCTGTTCATGAACATTTTGGTGTCTTCCAAGTCTTGGCTACGTTAAATGCTCCTGCGGTGCAGGATTGCCAGCCTAGGTCTCTTTCATTCTGGTCTGCTCAGGTGACAGGCACATGGAAGAACCTACCAGATCACATGGTAGCTCAATTTTTACTTTTAAACGCACCTCCATTATGTTTCACTGCTGACTGTTACCAGTTTACATCCCCCCAGTCTAGAGGGTACACAGTTCCCTAAAACCCCTTCAGCATTTCTTCTTTGTGGACCTCTTCCTGATGGTCAGTCGACTGGTGTGAGTTGAAACCTTTTCGTAGATTAGATTTGCATGAGTCTAATAATTCCGAAGGTTGAGCTTCTATCCACTTTCCTTTTTTTTAATCAAGAGACTAAGTCTGACTTACCTCATCTTACTACCTTCTTGAAAATTTTGCCTTTTTTGAATTTTTTTGGCCATTCCTCACCTCAGGACATTTTTTGAGGGCAGGTGTCCTTACAGCTCTGAGGCCATGTGAATGTTAAGTGACCATTAACTGTGGGTTTAAAGCCGCTCTTGCGGGAAACGGCCACAAAGCGGCAGCATTTCTACATTTCCGACTGGGTTTTTGGGCAACAGAGCCTCCCTGGAAATCGTGTTAGTAGGCTGCAAATTAGAGTGGAATGGGCCAGGACACCACCACCACCACCACCACCACCACCACCACCCCCCCCGCCAAGAGCTTATATCTCCTTACCTCTTGTTTGTTTTTTAAATTTAATTTTTATTTATTATCAGAGCAAATTTGATAAAAATGTTGTTTGTTCTAGGTGTACATAATCTGGTTCATTATACCTAAGTATCTATCTATTCATCTTTGGCTCCTTTCCCGTGTAGGTTATTACAGAGTGATGAGCTCAATTTTTAAATTTAAACGCACCGCCATTCTCATCTCACTACTGGCTGTTACCAGTTTACGTCCCACCAGCACTTAGAGTGTAAACAGTTCTCTAAAACCCTTTCAGCACTCATGTTTTGTAGACTGTTTTGCTGATGATCATTCTGACGGTGGTGAGGTGAACGTTTTTGTAGATTGGATTTGCGTGGCTTTATTCGTTCCTGAAATGGAGCATTATTCCATGCATTTTTTTTAAACAAAAAGAAAAAGAAAGACAAAATGTGCATAAAATATGCCACTTGATATTGTCTTTTTGAAATGTTGAGGTCTTTTGAATTTTGTGGTCGACTTACGACCCCAGGAATTTTTTTTGGCCCAGTGTCCTTTAGCGAGTCCTGCACATATTTGGAATATTAAGTGACCATTAGCTTAGCGCTTTGTTTAAAGCTGCTGTTGTGTGAAACAGCCACAAGGCGGCAGCACTTCTCCATTACCAAATCTGGTTACCACAGCAACAGAGCCTTAATGGAAGTCGTGTTCTAGGTTGTAAATTAGAATGGAATGTGCTACGAAAAATGCCTTTATTTTTTATCACAGCAAGTTTGATTACAATGTTTTGTTTGTTCTAGGTGTGCAAGATGTGGTTCTTTCACACATCTACATATATCTATTCTTCGGATCCTTTTCCCGTGTAGGTTATGACACAATGTTGAGTAGTCTTCTCTTGGTATTCTGTGGGTCCTTGGTGATTATGTATTTACCATGTGTTTGTATATCTCTGTTAACCCCAATATCGTAATGTATCCAGTCCTCACACCTTTCCATTTGGGGCAACCATAAGTTTGTTTAATGAATCTGTGATTGCCTTTCTCTGTGGAAATATCTTCATTGGTATCAATTTTTAGGTAACACCCATAAGTGATATGATAGGATATGTGTCTTTCGCTTTCTGACTTACTACAAGTTGCGTGATTACCTCTAGACTCCTCCTTGGTCCTGCAAACGGCATTGTTTCATTTTTTTTCCTTGGCTAATGTTCCATCTGTACATGTACCAGTTCTTCTTTCTCCACGCACCTCTTGATGGACGTTTGTCTTGGCTATTGTTATACTTCTACAGTGCAGATTTACCTGCCTGTGTCTCTCCAGTTCTGTCTTCTTAGGATATAGTCCGAGGAGCGGGCGTGCTGGATCACATAGTAGCTCAAGATTTACCTTTTAAAGGCACCTCCATTCTGTTCCCATTAGTGGCTCTTACCAGGTTACGTCCCACTTCAAATTGAGGGTATGCATTTCTCCACAACCTCTTCAGCATTGATCATTTGTAGTTTTTTTGCTGATGGTTATTCTGAGCTGATATCTCTTTGTGGTTGGATTTGCACGTGTCTCACACTCCCTTGAAATTGAGCTTTCAGGCATGTCCTTTTATTTTTCAAACTGTTATTACAGCTGACGTCTTCAAATTGTTTTCTTTTCAAAATGTGCCACATTTTGAAAATTTTGGGCCTTTACTTGCGTCAAGACATTTTAAGGGCAGTTTACATTTGCAGCCCTGCGGTACTTGTGCATATGAAGTGCCCATGAGCAAAGATTTCAAAGCTGCTGTTGCAGGTATCGGCCAGAGGGTGGCAGCATTTCTACGTTTCCCCCTCTGGTACCTAGGGAAACAGACCTTCCTGCCAGTGGTGTTCCTCAGTTATAAATTACAGTGCAGTGTGCCCTGATATACCCCCAAAAGCTTATGTCTCCTTACTTACGTTTGTTTTTTAAATTTAATTTATATTTTTTAGTGGATTAATATTCCATTGTGTACATGGACCACTTCTTCTTTGTGCATTCCTCTGTTAATGGACATTTTCGTTGCTTCCAAGTGTTGGCTATAGTAAATATTGCTGGAGTGCAGTATTGCCAGCCTGTGACTTTTGATTCTCATTTTCTCAGGTGATATAGGCCCAGCAGTGGGTATGATTCATTGACTGGTAGCTCAATGTTTACCTTTTCAGAGCACCTCCATTGTGTTTCCATTAGTGGCTCTTAACACGTCCCGGTTAACACCGAGGGTACGCATTTTTCCACAACCCCTTCAGCATTTATTGTTTGCAGAATGTTTGCTCATGGACATTCTGACTGCTGTGACCTGATAGGTTTTCGTAATTTGGATTTGCATGTCTTTAATAATTCCTAATAGTCAGCGTTTTCCCACACCTTTCTCTTTTCTTTAGGAAAAAAAGTGTGAGTACAATATAGCACTTGAAATTGTCTTCTTGGAAGGTTGGCCTCTTTTTTTTTTTTTTTTTTTTTGCGGTACGCGGGCCTTTCACCTTTGTGGCCTCTCCCGTTGAGGAGCACAGGCTCTGGACGCGCAGGCTCAGCGGCCATGGCTCACGGGCCCAGCCGCTCCGCGACATGTGGGATCTTCCCGGACCGGGGCACGACCCCGTGTCTCCTGCATCGGCAGGCGGACTCTCAACGACTGCGCCACCAGGGAAGCCCAGGTTGGCCTCTTTTGAACTCTGTGGTCGATTTTCGACCCCAGAATTTTATTTGAGTGCAGGTGTCATTTACATGCCTGCAGTGGTTGTGAATATTTAGTGACCATTAGCACCGGGTTTAAAGCTGGTGTTGTGGGAAACGACCACAAAAGCGGCAGCGATTCTCCATTCCCAAATCTGGTTACTAGGGCAGCAGAGCCTTCCTGGAAGTCGGGTTCCTAGGTTGTAAATTAGAATGGAATGTGCCGGGAAAAAGCCCCTGAAGTTTATGTCTCATTACTTCTTGTTCGTTGTTTTAATTGCTTTAATCGGGGTAGTGATTAGAATAGTTTGTCCTAGGTGTACACAGTCTGGTTCATTTGTACATCATATATATCTATTCACGTACAGATCCTTTTCCCAGTAAAGGATTACAGAGTGTTCTGTAGACCTCCCTTGCTATGTGCTCGGGCTTTTTGATATATGTACTTATTCTGTATTTGTATAGGTATGGTAAACCTAATCGTAGTTTATCCATTGCCACCGCCTTTCCTTTTAGATACGCAAAGTTTTCAAGTCTGTGTGTGTCTCTCTCTGTGGAAATATGTCCATTTTTGGCAGTTGTTAGGTAACACCTACAAGTGATATCATAGGATATAGGTCTTTTGCTTTCCGACTTACCTCATGTTCTGTGATTATCTCTAGGCTCATCTATGGTACCTCAAAGAGCAGTGTTTCATTGTTTCCCATGGCTGATATTCCATTGTGTACATGGACCACTTCCTCTTTGTGCGTTTTTCTGTTCATGAACATTTTGGTGTCTTCCAAGTCTTGGCTACGTTAAATGCTCCTGCGGTGCAGGATTGCCAGCCTAGGTCTCTTTCATTCTGGTCTGCTCAGGTGACAGGCACATGGAAGAACCTACCAGATCACATGGTAGCTCAATTTTTACTTTTAAACGCACCTCCATTATGTTTCACTGCTGACTGTTACCAGTTTACATCCCCCCAGTCTAGAGGGTACACAGTTCCCTAAAACCCCTTCAGCATTTCTTCTTTGTGGACCTCTTCCTGATGGTCAGTCGACTGGTGTGAGTTGAAACCTTTTCGTAGATTAGATTTGCATGAGTCTAATAATTCCGAAGGTTGAGCTTCTATCCACTTTCCTTTTTTTTAATCAAGAGACTAAGTCTGACTTACCTCATCTTACTACCTTCTTGAAAATTTTGCCTTTTTTGAATTTTTTTGGCCATTCCTCACCTCAGGACATTTTTTGAGGGCAGGTGTCCTTACAGCTCTGAGGCCATGTGAATGTTAAGTGACCATTAACTGTGGGTTTAAAGCCGCTCTTGCGGGAAACGGCCACAAAGCGGCAGCATTTCTACATTTCCGACTGGGTTTTTGGGCAACAGAGCCTCCCTGGAAATCGTGTTAGTAGGCTGCAAATTAGAGTGGAATGGGCCAGGACACCACCACCACCACCACCACCACCACCACCACCCCCCCCGCCAAGAGCTTATATCTCCTTACCTCTTGTTTGTTTTTTAAATTTAATTTTTATTTATTATCAGAGCAAATTTGATAAAAATGTTGTTTGTTCTAGGTGTACATAATCTGGTTCATTATACCTAAGTATCTATCTATTCATCTTTGGCTCCTTTCCCGTGTAGGTTATTACAGAGTGATGAGCTCAATTTTTAAATTTAAACGCACCGCCATTCTCATCTCACTACTGGCTGTTACCAGTTTACGTCCCACCAGCACTTAGAGTGTAAACAGTTCTCTAAAACCCTTTCAGCACTCATGTTTTGTAGACTGTTTTGCTGATGATCATTCTGACGGTGGTGAGGTGAACGTTTTTGTAGATTGGATTTGCGTGGCTTTATTCGTTCCTGAAATGGAGCATTATTCCATGCATTTTTTTTAAACAAAAAGAAAAAGAAAGACAAAATGTGCATAAAATATGCCACTTGATACTGTCTTTTTGAAATGTTGAGGTCTTTTGAATTTTGTGGTCGACTTACGACCCCAGGAATTTTTTTAGGCCCAGTGTCCTTTAGCGAGTCCTGCACATATTTGGAATATTAAGTGACCATTAGCTTAGCGCTTTGTTTAAAGCTGCTGTTGTGTGAAACAGCCACAAGGCGGCAGCACTTCTCCCTTACCAAATCTGGTTACCACAGCAACAGAGCCTTAATGGAAGTCGTGTTCTAGGTTGTAAATTAGAATGGAATGTGCTACGAAAAATGCCTTTATTTTTTATCACAGCAAGTTTGATTACAATGTTTTGTTTGTTCTAGGTGTGCAAGATGTGGTTCTTTCACACATCTACATATATCTATTCTTCGGATCCTTTTCCCGTGTAGGTTATGACACAATGTTGAGTAGTCTTCTCTTGGTATTCTGTGGGTCCTTGGTGATTATGTATTTACCATGTGTTTGTATATCTCTGTTAACCCCAATATCGTAATGTATCCAGTCCTCACACCTTTCCATTTGGGGCAACCATAAGTTTGTTTAATGAATCTGTGATTGCCTTTCTCTGTGGAAATATCTTCATTGGTATCAATTTTTAGGTAACACCCATAAGTGATATGATAGGATATGTGTCTTTCGCTTTCTGACTTACTACAAGTTGCGTGATTACCTCTAGACTCCTCCTTGGTCCTGCAAACGGCATTGTTTCATTTTTTTTCCTTGGCTAATGTTCCATCTGTACATGTACCAGTTCTTCTTTCTCCACGCACCTCTTGATGGACGTTTGTCTTGGCTATTGTTATACTTCTACAGTGCAGATTTACCTGCCTGTGTCTCTCCAGTTCTGTCTTCTTAGGATATAGTCCGAGGAGCGGGCGTGCTGGATCACATAGTAGCTCAAGATTTACCTTTTAAAGGCACCTCCATTCTGTTCCCATTAGTGGCTCTTACCAGGTTACGTCCCACTTCAAATTGAGGGTATGCATTTCTCCACAACCTCTTCAGCATTGATCATTTGTAGTTTTTTTGCTGATGGTTATTCTGAGCTGATATCTCTTTGTGGTTGGATTTGCACGTGTCTCACACTCCCTTGAAATTGAGCTTTCAGGCATGTCCTTTTATTTTTCAAACTGTTATTACAGCTGACGTCTTCAAATTGTTTTCTTTTCAAAATGTGCCACATTTTGAAAATTTTGGGCCTTTACTTGCGTCAAGACATTTTAAGGGCAGTTTACATTTGCAGCCCTGCGGTACTTGTGCATATGAAGTGCCCATGAGCAAAGATTTCAAAGCTGCTGTTGCAGGTATCGGCCAGAGGGTGGCAGCATTTCTACGTTTTCCCCTCTGGTACCTAGGGAAACAGACCTTCCTGCCAGTGGTGTTCCTCAGTTATAAATTACAGTGCAGTGTGCCCTGATATACCCCCAAAAGCTTATGTCTCCTTACTTACGTTTGTTTTTTAAATTTAATTTATATTTTTTAGTGGATTAATATTCCATTGTGTACATGGACCACTTCTTCTTTGTGCATTCCTCTGTTAATGGACATTTTCGTTGCTTCCAAGTGTTGGCTATAGTAAATATTGCTGGAGTGCAGTATTGCCAGCCTGTGACTTTTGATTCTCATTTTCTCAGGTGATATAGGCCCAGCAGTGGGTATGATTCATTGACTGGTAGCTCAATGTTTACCTTTTCAGAGCACCTCCATTGTGTTTCCATTAGTGGCTCTTAACACGTCCCGGTTAACACCGAGGGTACGCATTTTTCCACAACCCCTTCAGCATTTATTGTTTGCAGAATGTTTGCTCATGGACATTCTGACTGCTGTGACCTGATAGGTTTTCGTAATTTGGATTTGCATGTCTTTAATAATTCCTAATAGTCAGCGTTTTCCCACACCTTTCTCTTTTCTTTAGGAAAAAAAGTGTGAGTACAATATAGCACTTGAAATTGTCTTCTTGGAAGGTTGGCCTCTTTTTTTTTTTGCGGTACGCGGGCCTTTCACCTTTGTGGCCTCTCCCGTTGAGGAGCACAGGCTCTGGACGCGCAGGCTCAGCGGCCATGGCTCACGGGCCCAGCCGCTCCGCGACATGTGGGATCTTCCCGGACCGGGGCACGACCCCGTGTCTCCTGCATCGGCAGGCGGACTCTCAACGACTGCGCCACCAGGGAAGCCCAGGTTGGCCTCTTTTGAACTCTGTGGTCGATTTTCGACCCCAGAATTTTATTTGAGTGCAGGTGTCATTTACATGCCTGCAGTGGTTGTGAATATTTAGTGACCATTAGCACCGGGTTTAAAGCTGGTGTTGTGGGAAACGACCACAAAAGCGGCAGCGATTCTCCATTCCCAAATCTGGTTACTAGGGCAGCAGAGCCTTCCTGGAAGTCGGGTTCCTAGGTTGTAAATTAGAATGGAATGTGCCGGGAAAAAGCCCCTGAAGTTTATGTCTCATTACTTCTTGTTCGTTGTTTTAATTGCTTTAATCGGGGTAGTGATTAGAATAGTTTGTCCTAGGTGTACACAGTCTGGTTCATTTGTACATCATATATATCTATTCACGTACAGATCCTTTTCCCAGTAAAGGATTACAGAGTGTTCTGTAGACCTCCCTTGCTATGTGCTCGGGCTTTTTGATATATGTACTTATTCTGTATTTGTATAGGTATGGTAAACCTAATCGTAGTTTATCCATTGCCACCGCCTTTCCTTTTAGATACGCAAAGTTTTCAAGTCTGTGTGTGTCTCTCTCTGTGGAAATATGTCCATTTTTGGCAGTTGTTAGGTAACACCTACAAGTGATATCATAGGATATAGGTCTTTTGCTTTCCGACTTACCTCATGTTCTGTGATTATCTCTAGGCTCATCTATGGTACCTCAAAGAGCAGTGTTTCATTGTTTCCCATGGCTGATATTCCATTGTGTACATGGACCACTTCCTCTTTGTGCGTTTTTCTGTTCATGAACATTTTGGTGTCTTCCAAGTCTTGGCTACGTTAAATGCTCCTGCGGTGCAGGATTGCCAGCCTAGGTCTCTTTCATTCTGGTCTGCTCAGGTGACAGGCACATGGAAGAACCTACCAGATCACATGGTAGCTCAATTTTTACTTTTAAACGCACCTCCATTATGTTTCACTGCTGACTGTTACCAGTTTACATCCCCCCAGTCTAGAGGGTACACAGTTCCCTAAAACCCCTTCAGCATTTCTTCTTTGTGGACCTCTTCCTGATGGTCAGTCGACTGGTGTGAGTTGAAACCTTTTCGTAGATTAGATTTGCATGAGTCTAATAATTCCGAAGGTTGAGCTTCTATCCACTTTCCTTTTTTTTAATCAAGAGACTAAGTCTGACTTACCTCATCTTACTACCTTCTTGAAAATTTTGCCTTTTTTGAATTTTTTTGGCCATTCCTCACCTCAGGACATTTTTTGAGGGCAGGTGTCCTTACAGCTCTGAGGCCATGTGAATGTTAAGTGACCATTAACTGTGGGTTTAAAGCCGCTCTTGCGGGAAACGGCCACAAAGCGGCAGCATTTCTACATTTCCGACTGGGTTTTTGGGCAACAGAGCCTCCCTGGAAATCGTGTTAGTAGGCTGCAAATTAGAGTGGAATGGGCCAGGACACCACCACCACCACCACCACCACCACCCCACCCCCACCCCCCCCCCCCCCGCCAAGAGCTTATATCTCCTTACCTCTTGTTTGTTTTTTAAATTTAATTTTTATTTATTATCAGAGCAAATTTGATAAAAATGTTGTTTGTTCTAGGTGTACATAATCTGGTTCATTATACCTAAGTATCTATCTATTCATCTTTGGCTCCTTTCCCGTGTAGGTTATTACAGAGTGATGAGCTCAATTTTTAAATTTAAACGCACCGCCATTCTCATCTCACTACTGGCTGTTACCAGTTTACGTCCCACCAGCACTTAGAGTGTAAACAGTTCTCTAAAACCCTTTCAGCACTCATGTTTTGTAGACTATTTTGCTGATGATCATTCTGACGGTGGTGAGGTGAACGTTTTTGTAGATTGGATTTGCGTGGCTTTATTCGTTCCTGAAATGGAGCATTATTCCATGCATTTTTTTTAAACAAAAAGAAAAAGAAAGACAAAATGTGCATAAAATATGCCACTTGATACTGTCTTTTTGAAATGTTGAGGTCTTTTGAATTTTGTGGTCGACTTACGACCCCAGGAATTTTTTTAGGCCCAGTGTCCTTTAGCGAGTCCTGCACATATTTGGAATATTAAGTGACCATTAGCTTAGCGCTTTGTTTAAAGCTGCTGTTGTGTGAAACAGCCACAAGGCGGCAGCACTTCTCCCTTACCAAATCTGGTTACCACAGCAACAGAGCCTTAATGGAAGTCGTGTTCTAGGTTGTAAATTAGAATGGAATGTGCTACGAAAAATGCCTTTATTTTTTATCACAGCAAGTTTGATTACAATGTTTTGTTTGTTCTAGGTGTGCAAGATGTGGTTCTTTCACACATCTACATATATCTATTCTTCGGATCCTTTTCCCGTGTAGGTTATGACACAATGTTGAGTAGTCTTCTCTTGGTATTCTGTGGGTCCTTGGTGATTATGTATTTACCATGTGTTTGTATATCTCTGTTAACCCCAATATCGTAATGTATCCAGTCCTCACACCTTTCCATTTGGGGCAACCATAAGTTTGTTTAATGAATCTGTGATTGCCTTTCTCTGTGGAAATATCTTCATTGGTATCAATTTTTAGGTAACACCCATAAGTGATATGATAGGATATGTGTCTTTCGCTTTCTGACTTACTACAAGTTGCGTGATTACCTCTAGACTCCTCCTTGGTCCTGCAAACGGCATTGTTTCATTTTTTTTCCTTGGCTAATGTTCCATCTGTACATGTACCAGTTCTTCTTTCTCCACGCACCTCTTGATGGACGTTTGTCTTGGCTATTGTTATAATTCTACAGTGCAGATTTACCTGCCTGTGTCTCTCCAGTTCTGTCTTCTTAGGATATAGTCCGAGGAGCGGGCGTGCTGGATCACATAGTAGCTCAAGATTTACCTTTTAAAGGCACCTCCATTCTGTTCCCATTAGTGGCTCTTACCAGGTTACGTCCCACTTCAAATTGAGGGTATGCATTTCTCCACAACCTCTTCAGCATTGATCATTTGTAGTTTTTTTGCTGATGGTTATTCTGAGCTGATATCTCTTTGTGGTTGGATTTGCACGTGTCTCACACTCCCTTGAAATTGAGCTTTCAGGCATGTCCTTTTATTTTTCAAACTGTTATTACAGCTGACGTCTTCAAATTGTTTTCTTTTCAAAATGTGCCACATTTTGAAAATTTTGGGCCTTTACTTGCGTCAAGACATTTTAAGGGCAGTTTACATTTGCAGCCCTGCGGTACTTGTGCATATGAAGTGCCCATGAGCAAAGATTTCAAAGCTGCTGTTGCAGGTATCGGCCAGAGGGTGGCAGCATTTCTACGTTTCCCCCTCTGGTACCTAGGGAAACAGACCTTCCTGCCAGTGGTGTTCCTCAGTTATAAATTACAGTGCAGTGTGCCCTGATATACCCCCAAAAGCTTATGTCTCCTTACTTACGTTTGTTTTTTAAATTTAATTTATATTTTTTAGTGGATTAATATTCCATTGTGTACATGGACCACTTCTTCTTTGTGCATTCCTCTGTTAATGGACATTTTCGTTGCTTCCAAGTGTTGGCTATAGTAAATATTGCTGGAGTGCAGTATTGCCAGCCTGTGACTTTTGATTCTCATTTTCTCAGGTGATATAGGCCCAGCAGTGGGTATGATTCATTGACTGGTAGCTCAATGTTTACCTTTTCAGAGCACCTCCATTGTGTTTCCATTAGTGGCTCTTAACACGTCCCGGTTAACACCGAGGGTACGCATTTTTCCACAACCCCTTCAGCATTTATTGTTTGCAGAATGTTTGCTCATGGACATTCTGACTGCTGTGACCTGATAGGTTTTCGTAATTTGGATTTGCATGTCTTTAATAATTCCTAATAGTCAGCGTTTTCCCACACCTTTCTCTTTTCTTTAGGAAAAAAAGTGTGAGTACAATATAGCACTTGAAATTGTCTTCTTGGAAGGTTGGCCTCTTTTTTTTTTTTTTTTTTTGCGGTACGCGGGCCTTTCACCTTTGTGGCCTCTCCCGTTGAGGAGCACAGGCTCTGGACGCGCAGGCTCAGCGGCCATGGCTCACGGGCCCAGCCGCTCCGCGACATGTGGGATCTTCCCGGACCGGGGCACGACCCCGTGTCTCCTGCATCGGCAGGCGGACTCTCAACGACTGCGCCACCAGGGAAGCCCAGGTTGGCCTCTTTTGAACTCTGTGGTCGATTTTCGACCCCAGAATTTTATTTGAGTGCAGGTGTCATTTACATGCCTGCAGTGGTTGTGAATATTTAGTGACCATTAGCACCGGGTTTAAAGCTGGTGTTGTGGGAAACGACCACAAAAGCGGCAGCGATTCTCCATTCCCAAATCTGGTTACTAGGGCAGCAGAGCCTTCCTGGAAGTCGGGTTCCTAGGTTGTAAATTAGAATGGAATGTGCCGGGAAAAAGCCCCTGAAGTTTATGTCTCATTACTTCTTGTTCGTTGTTTTAATTGCTTTAATCGGGGTAGTGATTAGAATAGTTTGTCCTAGGTGTACACAGTCTGGTTCATTTGTACATCATATATATCTATTCACGTACAGATCCTTTTCCCAGTAAAGGATTACAGAGTGTTCTGTAGACCTCCCTTGCTATGTGCTCGGGCTTTTTGATATATGTACTTATTCTGTATTTGTATAGGTATGGTAAACCTAATCGTAGTTTATCCATTGCCACCGCCTTTCCTTTTAGATACGCAAAGTTTTCAAGTCTGTGTGTGTCTCTCTCTGTGGAAATATGTCCATTTTTGGCAGTTGTTAGGTAACACCTACAAGTGATATCATAGGATATAGGTCTTTTGCTTTCCGACTTACCTCATGTTCTGTGATTATCTCTAGGCTCATCTATGGTACCTCAAAGAGCAGTGTTTCATTGTTTCCCATGGCTGATATTCCATTGTGTACATGGACCACTTCCTCTTTGTGCGTTTTTCTGTTCATGAACATTTTGGTGTCTTCCAAGTCTTGGCTACGTTAAATGCTCCTGCGGTGCAGGATTGCCAGCCTAGGTCTCTTTCATTCTGGTCTGCTCAGGTGACAGGCACATGGAAGAACCTACCAGATCACATGGTAGCTCAATTTTTACTTTTAAACGCACCTCCATTATGTTTCACTGCTGACTGTTACCAGTTTACATCCCCCCAGTCTAGAGGGTACACAGTTCCCTAAAACCCCTTCAGCATTTCTTCTTTGTGGACCTCTTCCTGATGGTCAGTCGACTGGTGTGAGTTGAAACCTTTTCGTAGATTAGATTTGCATGAGTCTAATAATTCCGAAGGTTGAGCTTCTATCCACTTTCCTTTTTTTTAATCAAGAGACTAAGTCTGACTTACCTCATCTTACTACCTTCTTGAAAATTTTGCCTTTTTTGAATTTTTTTGGCCATTCCTCACCTCAGGACATTTTTTGAGGGCAGGTGTCCTTACAGCTCTGAGGCCATGTGAATGTTAAGTGACCATTAACTGTGGGTTTAAAGCCGCTCTTGCGGGAAACGGCCACAAAGCGGCAGCATTTCTACATTTCCGACTGGGTTTTTGGGCAACAGAGCCTCCCTGGAAATCGTGTTAGTAGGCTGCAAATTAGAGTGGAATGGGCCAGGACACCACCACCACCACCACCACCACCACCCCACCCCCACCCCCCCCCCCCGCCAAGAGCTTATATCTCCTTACCTCTTGTTTGTTTTTTAAATTTAATTTTTATTTATTATCAGAGCAAATTTGATAAAAATGTTGTTTGTTCTAGGTGTACATAATCTGGTTCATTATACCTAAGTATCTATCTATTCATCTTTGGCTCCTTTCCCGTGTAGGTTATTACAGAGTGATGAGCTCAATTTTTAAATTTAAACGCACCGCCATTCTCATCTCACTACTGGCTGTTACCAGTTTACGTCCCACCAGCACTTAGAGTGTAAACAGTTCTCTAAAACCCTTTCAGCACTCATGTTTTGTAGACTATTTTGCTGATGATCATTCTGACGGTGGTGAGGTGAACGTTTTTGTAGATTGGATTTGCGTGGCTTTATTCGTTCCTGAAATGGAGCATTATTCCATGCATTTTTTTTAAACAAAAAGAAAAAGAAAGACAAAATGTGCATAAAATATGCCACTTGATACTGTCTTTTTGAAATGTTGAGGTCTTTTGAATTTTGTGGTCGACTTACGACCCCAGGAATTTTTTTAGGCCCAGTGTCCTTTAGCGAGTCCTGCACATATTTGGAATATTAAGTGACCATTAGCTTAGCGCTTTGTTTAAAGCTGCTGTTGTGTGAAACAGCCACAAGGCGGCAGCACTTCTCCCTTACCAAATCTGGTTACCACAGCAACAGAGCCTTAATGGAAGTCGTGTTCTAGGTTGTAAATTAGAATGGAATGTGCTACGAAAAATGCCTTTATTTTTTATCACAGCAAGTTTGATTACAATGTTTTGTTTGTTCTAGGTGTGCAAGATGTGGTTCTTTCACACATCTACATATATCTATTCTTCGGATCCTTTTCCCGTGTAGGTTATGACACAATGTTGAGTAGTCTTCTCTTGGTATTCTGTGGGTCCTTGGTGATTATGTATTTACCATGTGTTTGTATATCTCTGTTAACCCCAATATCGTAATGTATCCAGTCCTCACACCTTTCCATTTGGGGCAACCATAAGTTTGTTTAATGAATCTGTGATTGCCTTTCTCTGTGGAAATATCTTCATTGGTATCAATTTTTAGGTAACACCCATAAGTGATATGATAGGATATGTGTCTTTCGCTTTCTGACTTACTACAAGTTGCGTGATTACCTCTAGACTCCTCCTTGGTCCTGCAAACGGCATTGTTTCATTTTTTTTCCTTGGCTAATGTTCCATCTGTACATGTACCAGTTCTTCTTTCTCCACGCACCTCTTGATGGACGTTTGTCTTGGCTATTGTTATACTTCTACAGTGCAGATTTACCTGCCTGTGTCTCTCCAGTTCTGTCTTCTTAGGATATAGTCCGAGGAGCGGGCGTGCTGGATCACATAGTAGCTCAAGATTTACCTTTTAAAGGCACCTCCATTCTGTTCCCATTAGTGGCTCTTACCAGGTTACGTCCCACTTCAAATTGAGGGTATGCATTTCTCCACAACCTCTTCAGCATTGATCATTTGTAGTTTTTTTGCTGATGGTTATTCTGAGCTGATATCTCTTTGTGGTTGGATTTGCACGTGTCTCACACTCCCTTGAAATTGAGCTTTCAGGCATGTCCTTTTATTTTTCAAACTGTTATTACAGCTGACGTCTTCAAATTGTTTTCTTTTCAAAATGTGCCACATTTTGAAAATTTTGGGCCTTTACTTGCGTCAAGACATTTTAAGGGCAGTTTACATTTGCAGCCCTGCGGTACTTGTGCATATGAAGTGCCCATGAGCAAAGATTTCAAAGCTGCTGTTGCAGGTATCGGCCAGAGGGTGGCAGCATTTCTACGTTTTCCCCTCTGGTACCTAGGGAAACAGACCTTCCTGCCAGTGGTGTTCCTCAGTTATAAATTACAGTGCAGTGTGCCCTGATATACCCCCAAAAGCTTATGTCTCCTTACTTACGTTTGTTTTTTAAATTTAATTTATATTTTTTAGTGGATTAATATTCCATTGTGTACATGGACCACTTCTTCTTTGTGCATTCCTCTGTTAATGGACATTTTCGTTGCTTCCAAGTGTTGGCTATAGTAAATATTGCTGGAGTGCAGTATTGCCAGCCTGTGACTTTTGATTCTCATTTTCTCAGGTGATATAGGCCCAGCAGTGGGTATGATTCATTGACTGGTAGCTCAATGTTTACCTTTTCAGAGCACCTCCATTGTGTTTCCATTAGTGGCTCTTAACACGTCCCGGTTAACACCGAGGGTACGCATTTTTCCACAACCCCTTCAGCATTTATTGTTTGCAGAATGTTTGCTCATGGACATTCTGACTGCTGTGACCTGATAGGTTTTCGTAATTTGGATTTGCATGTCTTTAATAATTCCTAATAGTCAGCGTTTTCCCACACCTTTCTCTTTTCTTTAGGAAAAAAAGTGTGAGTACAATATAGCACTTGAAATTGTCTTCTTGGAAGGTTGGCCTCTTTTTTTTTTTTTTTTTTTGCGGTACGCGGGCCTTTCACCTTTGTGGCCTCTCCCGTTGAGGAGCACAGGCTCTGGACGCGCAGGCTCAGCGGCCATGGCTCACGGGCCCAGCCGCTCCGCGACATGTGGGATCTTCCCGGACCGGGGCACGACCCCGTGTCTCCTGCATCGGCAGGCGGACTCTCAACGACTGCGCCACCAGGGAAGCCCAGGTTGGCCTCTTTTGAACTCTGTGGTCGATTTTCGACCCCAGAATTTTATTTGAGTGCAGGTGTCATTTACATGCCTGCAGTGGTTGTGAATATTTAGTGACCATTAGCACCGGGTTTAAAGCTGGTGTTGTGGGAAACGACCACAAAAGCGGCAGCGATTCTCCATTCCCAAATCTGGTTACTAGGGCAGCAGAGCCTTCCTGGAAGTCGGGTTCCTAGGTTGTAAATTAGAATGGAATGTGCCGGGAAAAAGCCCCTGAAGTTTATGTCTCATTACTTCTTGTTCGTTGTTTTAATTGCTTTAATCGGGGTAGTGATTAGAATAGTTTGTCCTAGGTGTACACAGTCTGGTTCATTTGTACATCATATATATCTATTCACATACAGATCCTTTTCCCAGTAAAGGATTACAGAGTGTTCTGTAGACCTCCCTTGCTATGTGCTCGGGCTTTTTGATATATGTACTTATTCTGTATTTGTATAGGTATGGTAAACCTAATCGTAGTTTATCCATTGCCACCGCCTTTCCTTTTAGATACGCAAAGTTTTCAAGTCTGTGTGTGTCTCTCTCTGTGGAAATATGTCCATTTTTGGCAGTTGTTAGGTAACACCTACAAGTGATATCATAGGATATAGGTCTTTTGCTTTCCGACTTACCTCATGTTCTGTGATTATCTCTAGGCTCATCTATGGTACCTCAAAGAGCAGTGTTTCATTGTTTCCCATGGCTGATATTCCATTGTGTACATGGACCACTTCCTCTTTGTGCGTTTTTCTGTTCATGAACATTTTGGTGTCTTCCAAGTCTTGGCTACGTTAAATGCTCCTGCGGTGCAGGATTGCCAGCCTAGGTCTCTTTCATTCTGGTCTGCTCAGGTGACAGGCACATGGAAGAACCTACCAGATCACATGGTAGCTCAATTTTTACTTTTAAACGCACCTCCATTATGTTTCACTGCTGACTGTTACCAGTTTACATCCCCCCAGTCTAGAGGGTACACAGTTCCCTAAAACCCCTTCAGCATTTCTTCTTTGTGGACCTCTTCCTGATGGTCAGTCGACTGGTGTGAGTTGAAACCTTTTCGTAGATTAGATTTGCATGAGTCTAATAATTCCGAAGGTTGAGCTTCTATCCACTTTCCTTTTTTTTAATCAAGAGACTAAGTCTGACTTACCTCATCTTACTACCTTCTTGAAAATTTTGCCTTTTTTGAATTTTTTTGGCCATTCCTCACCTCAGGACATTTTTTGAGGGCAGGTGTCCTTACAGCTCTGAGGCCATGTGAATGTTAAGTGACCATTAACTGTGGGTTTAAAGCCGCTCTTGCGGGAAACGGCCACAAAGCGGCAGCATTTCTACATTTCCGACTGGGTTTTTGGGCAACAGAGCCTCCCTGGAAATCGTGTTAGTAGGCTGCAAATTAGAGTGGAATGGGCCAGGACACCACCACCACCACCACCACCACCACCCCACCCCCACCCCCCCCCCCCCCGCCAAGAGCTTATATCTCCTTACCTCTTGTTTGTTTTTTAAATTTAATTTTTATTTATTATCAGAGCAAATTTGATAAAAATGTTGTTTGTTCTAGGTGTACATAATCTGGTTCATTATACCTAAGTATCTATCTATTCATCTTTGGCTCCTTTCCCGTGTAGGTTATTACAGAGTGATGAGCTCAATTTTTAAATTTAAACGCACCGCCATTCTCATCTCACTACTGGCTGTTACCAGTTTACGTCCCACCAGCACTTAGAGTGTAAACAGTTCTCTAAAACCCTTTCAGCACTCATGTTTTGTAGACTATTTTGCTGATGATCATTCTGACGGTGGTGAGGTGAACGTTTTTGTAGATTGGATTTGCGTGGCTTTATTCGTTCCTGAAATGGAGCATTATTCCATGCATTTTTTTTAAACAAAAAGAAAAAGAAAGACAAAATGTGCATAAAATATGCCACTTGATACTGTCTTTTTGAAATGTTGAGGTCTTTTGAATTTTGTGGTCGACTTACGACCCCAGGAATTTTTTTAGGCCCAGTGTCCTTTAGCGAGTCCTGCACATATTTGGAATATTAAGTGACCATTAGCTTAGCGCTTTGTTTAAAGCTGCTGTTGTGTGAAACAGCCACAAGGCGGCAGCACTTCTCCCTTACCAAATCTGGTTACCACAGCAACAGAGCCTTAATGGAAGTCGTGTTCTAGGTTGTAAATTAGAATGGAATGTGCTACGAAAAATGCCTTTATTTTTTATCACAGCAAGTTTGATTACAATGTTTTGTTTGTTCTAGGTGTGCAAGATGTGGTTCTTTCACACATCTACATATATCTATTCTTCGGATCCTTTTCCCGTGTAGGTTATGACACAATGTTGAGTAGTCTTCTCTTGGTATTCTGTGGGTCCTTGGTGATTATGTATTTACCATGTGTTTGTATATCTCTGTTAACCCCAATATCGTAATGTATCCAGTCCTCACACCTTTCCATTTGGGGCAACCATAAGTTTGTTTAATGAATCTGTGATTGCCTTTCTCTGTGGAAATATCTTCATTGGTATCAATTTTTAGGTAACACCCATAAGTGATATGATAGGATATGTGTCTTTCGCTTTCTGACTTACTACAAGTTGCGTGATTACCTCTAGACTCCTCCTTGGTCCTGCAAACGGCATTGTTTCATTTTTTTTCCTTGGCTAATGTTCCATCTGTACATGTACCAGTTCTTCTTTCTCCACGCACCTCTTGATGGACGTTTGTCTTGGCTATTGTTATACTTCTACAGTGCAGATTTACCTGCCTGTGTCTCTCCAGTTCTGTCTTCTTAGGATATAGTCCGAGGAGCGGGCGTGCTGGATCACATAGTAGCTCAAGATTTACCTTTTAAAGGCACCTCCATTCTGTTCCCATTAGTGGCTCTTACCAGGTTACGTCCCACTTCAAATTGAGGGTATGCATTTCTCCACAACCTCTTCAGCATTGATCATTTGTAGTTTTTTTGCTGATGGTTATTCTGAGCTGATATCTCTTTGTGGTTGGATTTGCACGTGTCTCACACTCCCTTGAAATTGAGCTTTCAGGCATGTCCTTTTATTTTTCAAACTGTTATTACAGCTGACGTCTTCAAATTGTTTTCTTTTCAAAATGTGCCACATTTTGAAAATTTTGGGCCTTTACTTGCGTCAAGACATTTTAAGGGCAGTTTACATTTGCAGCCCTGCGGTACTTGTGCATATGAAGTGCCCATGAGCAAAGATTTCAAAGCTGCTGTTGCAGGTATCGGCCAGAGGGTGGCAGCATTTCTACGTTTCCCCCTCTGGTACCTAGGGAAACAGACCTTCCTGCCAGTGGTGTTCCTCAGTTATAAATTACAGTGCAGTGTGCCCTGATATACCCCCAAAAGCTTATGTCTCCTTACTTACGTTTGTTTTTTAAATTTAATTTATATTTTTTAGTGGATTAATATTCCATTGTGTACATGGACCACTTCTTCTTTGTGCATTCCTCTGTTAATGGACATTTTCGTTGCTTCCAAGTGTTGGCTATAGTAAATATTGCTGGAGTGCAGTATTGCCAGCCTGTGACTTTTGATTCTCATTTTCTCAGGTGATATAGGCCCAGCAGTGGGTATGATTCATTGACTGGTAGCTCAATGTTTACCTTTTCAGAGCACCTCCATTGTGTTTCCATTAGTGGCTCTTAACACGTCCCGGTTAACACCGAGGGTACGCATTTTTCCACAACCCCTTCAGCATTTATTGTTTGCAGAATGTTTGCTCATGGACATTCTGACTGCTGTGACCTGATAGGTTTTCGTAATTTGGATTTGCATGTCTTTAATAATTCCTAATAGTCAGCGTTTTCCCACACCTTTCTCTTTTCTTTAGGAAAAAAAGTGTGAGTACAATATAGCACTTGAAATTGTCTTCTTGGAAGGTTGGCCTCTTTTTTTTTTTTTTTTTTTTTGCGGTACGCGGGCCTTTCACCTTTGTGGCCTCTCCCGTTGAGGAGCACAGGCTCTGGACGCGCAGGCTCAGCGGCCATGGCTCACGGGCCCAGCCGCTCCGCGACATGTGGGATCTTCCCGGACCGGGGCACGACCCCGTGTCTCCTGCATCGGCAGGCGGACTCTCAACGACTGCGCCACCAGGGAAGCCCAGGTTGGCCTCTTTTGAACTCTGTGGTCGATTTTCGACCCCAGAATTTTATTTGAGTGCAGGTGTCATTTACATGCCTGCAGTGGTTGTGAATATTTAGTGACCATTAGCACCGGGTTTAAAGCTGGTGTTGTGGGAAACGACCACAAAAGCGGCAGCGATTCTCCATTCCCAAATCTGGTTACTAGGGCAGCAGAGCCTTCCTGGAAGTCGGGTTCCTAGGTTGTAAATTAGAATGGAATGTGCCGGGAAAAAGCCCCTGAAGTTTATGTCTCATTACTTCTTGTTCGTTGTTTTAATTGCTTTAATCGGGGTAGTGATTAGAATAGTTTGTCCTAGGTGTACACAGTCTGGTTCATTTGTACATCATATATATCTATTCACGTACAGATCCTTTTCCCAGTAAAGGATTACAGAGTGTTCTGTAGACCTCCCTTGCTATGTGCTCGGGCTTTTTGATATATGTACTTATTCTGTATTTGTATAGGTATGGTAAACCTAATCGTAGTTTATCCATTGCCACCGCCTTTCCTTTTAGATACGCAAAGTTTTCAAGTCTGTGTGTGTCTCTCTCTGTGGAAATATGTCCATTTTTGGCAGTTGTTAGGTAACACCTACAAGTGATATCATAGGATATAGGTCTTTTGCTTTCCGACTTACCTCATGTTCTGTGATTATCTCTAGGCTCATCTATGGTACCTCAAAGAGCAGTGTTTCATTGTTTCCCATGGCTGATATTCCATTGTGTACATGGACCACTTCCTCTTTGTGCGTTTTTCTGTTCATGAACATTTTGGTGTCTTCCAAGTCTTGGCTACGTTAAATGCTCCTGCGGTGCAGGATTGCCAGCCTAGGTCTCTTTCATTCTGGTCTGCTCAGGTGACAGGCACATGGAAGAACCTACCAGATCACATGGTAGCTCAATTTTTACTTTTAAACGCACCTCCATTATGTTTCACTGCTGACTGTTACCAGTTTACATCCCCCCAGTCTAGAGGGTACACAGTTCCCTAAAACCCCTTCAGCATTTCTTCTTTGTGGACCTCTTCCTGATGGTCAGTCGACTGGTGTGAGTTGAAACCTTTTCGTAGATTAGATTTGCATGAGTCTAATAATTCCGAAGGTTGAGCTTCTATCCACTTTCCTTTTTTTTAATCAAGAGACTAAGTCTGACTTACCTCATCTTACTACCTTCTTGAAAATTTTGCCTTTTTTGAATTTTTTTGGCCATTCCTCACCTCAGGACATTTTTTGAGGGCAGGTGTCCTTACAGCTCTGAGGCCATGTGAATGTTAAGTGACCATTAACTGTGGGTTTAAAGCCGCTCTTGCGGGAAACGGCCACAAAGCGGCAGCATTTCTACATTTCCGACTGGGTTTTTGGGCAACAGAGCCTCCCTGGAAATCGTGTTAGTAGGCTGCAAATTAGAGTGGAATGGGCCAGGACACCACCACCACCACCACCACCACCACCACCACCCCCCCCGCCAAGAGCTTATATCTCCTTACCTCTTGTTTGTTTTTTAAATTTAATTTTTATTTATTATCAGAGCAAATTTGATAAAAATGTTGTTTGTTCTAGGTGTACATAATCTGGTTCATTATACCTAAGTATCTATCTATTCATCTTTGGCTCCTTTCCCGTGTAGGTTATTACAGAGTGATGAGCTCAATTTTTAAATTTAAACGCACCGCCATTCTCATCTCACTACTGGCTGTTACCAGTTTACGTCCCACCAGCACTTAGAGTGTAAACAGTTCTCTAAAACCCTTTCAGCACTCATGTTTTGTAGACTGTTTTGCTGATGATCATTCTGACGGTGGTGAGGTGAACGTTTTTGTAGATTGGATTTGCGTGGCTTTATTCGTTCCTGAAATGGAGCATTATTCCATGCATTTTTTTTAAACAAAAAGAAAAAGAAAGACAAAATGTGCATAAAATATGCCACTTGATACTGTCTTTTTGAAATGTTGAGGTCTTTTGAATTTTGTGGTCGACTTACGACCCCAGGAATTTTTTTAGGCCCAGTGTCCTTTAGCGAGTCCTGCACATATTTGGAATATTAAGTGACCATTAGCTTAGCGCTTTGTTTAAAGCTGCTGTTGTGTGAAACAGCCACAAGGCGGCAGCACTTCTCCCTTACCAAATCTGGTTACCACAGCAACAGAGCCTTAATGGAAGTCGTGTTCTAGGTTGTAAATTAGAATGGAATGTGCTACGAAAAATGCCTTTATTTTTTATCACAGCAAGTTTGATTACAATGTTTTGTTTGTTCTAGGTGTGCAAGATGTGGTTCTTTCACACATCTACATATATCTATTCTTCGGATCCTTTTCCCGTGTAGGTTATGACACAATGTTGAGTAGTCTTCTCTTGGTATTCTGTGGGTCCTTGGTGATTATGTATTTACCATGTGTTTGTATATCTCTGTTAACCCCAATATCGTAATGTATCCAGTCCTCACACCTTTCCATTTGGGGCAACCATAAGTTTGTTTAATGAATCTGTGATTGCCTTTCTCTGTGGAAATATCTTCATTGGTATCAATTTTTAGGTAACACCCATAAGTGATATGATAGGATATGTGTCTTTCGCTTTCTGACTTACTACAAGTTGCGTGATTACCTCTAGACTCCTCCTTGGTCCTGCAAACGGCATTGTTTCATTTTTTTTCCTTGGCTAATGTTCCATCTGTACATGTACCAGTTCTTCTTTCTCCACGCACCTCTTGATGGACGTTTGTCTTGGCTATTGTTATACTTCTACAGTGCAGATTTACCTGCCTGTGTCTCTCCAGTTCTGTCTTCTTAGGATATAGTCCGAGGAGCGGGCGTGCTGGATCACATAGTAGCTCAAGATTTACCTTTTAAAGGCACCTCCATTCTGTTCCCATTAGTGGCTCTTACCAGGTTACGTCCCACTTCAAATTGAGGGTATGCATTTCTCCACAACCTCTTCAGCATTGATCATTTGTAGTTTTTTTGCTGATGGTTATTCTGAGCTGATATCTCTTTGTGGTTGGATTTGCACGTGTCTCACACTCCCTTGAAATTGAGCTTTCAGGCATGTCCTTTTATTTTTCAAACTGTTATTACAGCTGACGTCTTCAAATTGTTTTCTTTTCAAAATGTGCCACATTTTGAAAATTTTGGGCCTTTACTTGCGTCAAGACATTTTAAGGGCAGTTTACATTTGCAGCCCTGCGGTACTTGTGCATATGAAGTGCCCATGAGCAAAGATTTCAAAGCTGCTGTTGCAGGTATCGGCCAGAGGGTGGCAGCATTTCTACGTTTTCCCCTCTGGTACCTAGGGAAACAGACCTTCCTGCCAGTGGTGTTCCTCAGTTATAAATTACAGTGCAGTGTGCCCTGATATACCCCCAAAAGCTTATGTCTCCTTACTTACGTTTGTTTTTTAAATTTAATTTATATTTTTTAGTGGATTAATATTCCATTGTGTACATGGACCACTTCTTCTTTGTGCATTCCTCTGTTAATGGACATTTTCGTTGCTTCCAAGTGTTGGCTATAGTAAATATTGCTGGAGTGCAGTATTGCCAGCCTGTGACTTTTGATTCTCATTTTCTCAGGTGATATAGGCCCAGCAGTGGGTATGATTCATTGACTGGTAGCTCAATGTTTACCTTTTCAGAGCACCTCCATTGTGTTTCCATTAGTGGCTCTTAACACGTCCCGGTTAACACCGAGGGTACGCATTTTTCCACAACCCCTTCAGCATTTATTGTTTGCAGAATGTTTGCTCATGGACATTCTGACTGCTGTGACCTGATAGGTTTTCGTAATTTGGATTTGCATGTCTTTAATAATTCCTAATAGTCAGCGTTTTCCCACACCTTTCTCTTTTCTTTAGGAAAAAAAGTGTGAGTACAATATAGCACTTGAAATTGTCTTCTTGGAAGGTTGGCCTCTTTTTTTTTTTGCGGTACGCGGGCCTTTCACCTTTGTGGCCTCTCCCGTTGAGGAGCACAGGCTCTGGACGCGCAGGCTCAGCGGCCATGGCTCACGGGCCCAGCCGCTCCGCGACATGTGGGATCTTCCCGGACCGGGGCACGACCCCGTGTCTCCTGCATCGGCAGGCGGACTCTCAACGACTGCGCCACCAGGGAAGCCCAGGTTGGCCTCTTTTGAACTCTGTGGTCGATTTTCGACCCCAGAATTTTATTTGAGTGCAGGTGTCATTTACATGCCTGCAGTGGTTGTGAATATTTAGTGACCATTAGCACCGGGTTTAAAGCTGGTGTTGTGGGAAACGACCACAAAAGCGGCAGCGATTCTCCATTCCCAAATCTGGTTACTAGGGCAGCAGAGCCTTCCTGGAAGTCGGGTTCCTAGGTTGTAAATTAGAATGGAATGTGCCGGGAAAAAGCCCCTGAAGTTTATGTCTCATTACTTCTTGTTCGTTGTTTTAATTGCTTTAATCGGGGTAGTGATTAGAATAGTTTGTCCTAGGTGTACACAGTCTGGTTCATTTGTACATCATATATATCTATTCACGTACAGATCCTTTTCCCAGTAAAGGATTACAGAGTGTTCTGTAGACCTCCCTTGCTATGTGCTCGGGCTTTTTGATATATGTACTTATTCTGTATTTGTATAGGTATGGTAAACCTAATCGTAGTTTATCCATTGCCACCGCCTTTCCTTTTAGATACGCAAAGTTTTCAAGTCTGTGTGTGTCTCTCTCTGTGGAAATATGTCCATTTTTGGCAGTTGTTAGGTAACACCTACAAGTGATATCATAGGATATAGGTCTTTTGCTTTCCGACTTACCTCATGTTCTGTGATTATCTCTAGGCTCATCTATGGTACCTCAAAGAGCAGTGTTTCATTGTTTCCCATGGCTGATATTCCATTGTGTACATGGACCACTTCCTCTTTGTGCGTTTTTCTGTTCATGAACATTTTGGTGTCTTCCAAGTCTTGGCTACGTTAAATGCTCCTGCGGTGCAGGATTGCCAGCCTAGGTCTCTTTCATTCTGGTCTGCTCAGGTGACAGGCACATGGAAGAACCTACCAGATCACATGGTAGCTCAATTTTTACTTTTAAACGCACCTCCATTATGTTTCACTGCTGACTGTTACCAGTTTACATCCCCCCAGTCTAGAGGGTACACAGTTCCCTAAAACCCCTTCAGCATTTCTTCTTTGTGGACCTCTTCCTGATGGTCAGTCGACTGGTGTGAGTTGAAACCTTTTCGTAGATTAGATTTGCATGAGTCTAATAATTCCGAAGGTTGAGCTTCTATCCACTTTCCTTTTTTTTAATCAAGAGACTAAGTCTGACTTACCTCATCTTACTACCTTCTTGAAAATTTTGCCTTTTTTGAATTTTTTTGGCCATTCCTCACCTCAGGACATTTTTTGAGGGCAGGTGTCCTTACAGCTCTGAGGCCATGTGAATGTTAAGTGACCATTAACTGTGGGTTTAAAGCCGCTCTTGCGGGAAACGGCCACAAAGCGGCAGCATTTCTACATTTCCGACTGGGTTTTTGGGCAACAGAGCCTCCCTGGAAATCGTGTTAGTAGGCTGCAAATTAGAGTGGAATGGGCCAGGACACCACCACCACCACCACCACCACCACCCCACCCCCACCCCCCCCCCCCCCGCCAAGAGCTTATATCTCCTTACCTCTTGTTTGTTTTTTAAATTTAATTTTTATTTATTATCAGAGCAAATTTGATAAAAATGTTGTTTGTTCTAGGTGTACATAATCTGGTTCATTATACCTAAGTATCTATCTATTCATCTTTGGCTCCTTTCCCGTGTAGGTTATTACAGAGTGATGAGCTCAATTTTTAAATTTAAACGCACCGCCATTCTCATCTCACTACTGGCTGTTACCAGTTTACGTCCCACCAGCACTTAGAGTGTAAACAGTTCTCTAAAACCCTTTCAGCACTCATGTTTTGTAGACTATTTTGCTGATGATCATTCTGACGGTGGTGAGGTGAACGTTTTTGTAGATTGGATTTGCGTGGCTTTATTCGTTCCTGAAATGGAGCATTATTCCATGCATTTTTTTTAAACAAAAAGAAAAAGAAAGACAAAATGTGCATAAAATATGCCACTTGATACTGTCTTTTTGAAATGTTGAGGTCTTTTGAATTTTGTGGTCGACTTACGACCCCAGGAATTTTTTTAGGCCCAGTGTCCTTTAGCGAGTCCTGCACATATTTGGAATATTAAGTGACCATTAGCTTAGCGCTTTGTTTAAAGCTGCTGTTGTGTGAAACAGCCACAAGGCGGCAGCACTTCTCCCTTACCAAATCTGGTTACCACAGCAACAGAGCCTTAATGGAAGTCGTGTTCTAGGTTGTAAATTAGAATGGAATGTGCTACGAAAAATGCCTTTATTTTTTATCACAGCAAGTTTGATTACAATGTTTTGTTTGTTCTAGGTGTGCAAGATGTGGTTCTTTCACACATCTACATATATCTATTCTTCGGATCCTTTTCCCGTGTAGGTTATGACACAATGTTGAGTAGTCTTCTCTTGGTATTCTGTGGGTCCTTGGTGATTATGTATTTACCATGTGTTTGTATATCTCTGTTAACCCCAATATCGTAATGTATCCAGTCCTCACACCTTTCCATTTGGGGCAACCATAAGTTTGTTTAATGAATCTGTGATTGCCTTTCTCTGTGGAAATATCTTCATTGGTATCAATTTTTAGGTAACACCCATAAGTGATATGATAGGATATGTGTCTTTCGCTTTCTGACTTACTACAAGTTGCGTGATTACCTCTAGACTCCTCCTTGGTCCTGCAAACGGCATTGTTTCATTTTTTTTCCTTGGCTAATGTTCCATCTGTACATGTACCAGTTCTTCTTTCTCCACGCACCTCTTGATGGACGTTTGTCTTGGCTATTGTTATACTTCTACAGTGCAGATTTACCTGCCTGTGTCTCTCCAGTTCTGTCTTCTTAGGATATAGTCCGAGGAGCGGGCGTGCTGGATCACATAGTAGCTCAAGATTTACCTTTTAAAGGCACCTCCATTCTGTTCCCATTAGTGGCTCTTACCAGGTTACGTCCCACTTCAAATTGAGGGTATGCATTTCTCCACAACCTCTTCAGCATTGATCATTTGTAGTTTTTTTGCTGATGGTTATTCTGAGCTGATATCTCTTTGTGGTTGGATTTGCACGTGTCTCACACTCCCTTGAAATTGAGCTTTCAGGCATGTCCTTTTATTTTTCAAACTGTTATTACAGCTGACGTCTTCAAATTGTTTTCTTTTCAAAATGTGCCACATTTTGAAAATTTTGGGCCTTTACTTGCGTCAAGACATTTTAAGGGCAGTTTACATTTGCAGCCCTGCGGTACTTGTGCATATGAAGTGCCCATGAGCAAAGATTTCAAAGCTGCTGTTGCAGGTATCGGCCAGAGGGTGGCAGCATTTCTACGTTTCCCCCTCTGGTACCTAGGGAAACAGACCTTCCTGCCAGTGGTGTTCCTCAGTTATAAATTACAGTGCAGTGTGCCCTGATATACCCCCAAAAGCTTATGTCTCCTTACTTACGTTTGTTTTTTAAATTTAATTTATATTTTTTAGTGGATTAATATTCCATTGTGTACATGGACCACTTCTTCTTTGTGCATTCCTCTGTTAATGGACATTTTCGTTGCTTCCAAGTGTTGGCTATAGTAAATATTGCTGGAGTGCAGTATTGCCAGCCTGTGACTTTTGATTCTCATTTTCTCAGGTGATATAGGCCCAGCAGTGGGTATGATTCATTGACTGGTAGCTCAATGTTTACCTTTTCAGAGCACCTCCATTGTGTTTCCATTAGTGGCTCTTAACACGTCCCGGTTAACACCGAGGGTACGCATTTTTCCACAACCCCTTCAGCATTTATTGTTTGCAGAATGTTTGCTCATGGACATTCTGACTGCTGTGACCTGATAGGTTTTCGTAATTTGGATTTGCATGTCTTTAATAATTCCTAATAGTCAGCGTTTTCCCACACCTTTCTCTTTTCTTTAGGAAAAAAAGTGTGAGTACAATATAGCACTTGAAATTGTCTTCTTGGAAGGTTGGCCTCTTTTTTTTTTTTTTTTTTTGCGGTACGCGGGCCTTTCACCTTTGTGGCCTCTCCCGTTGAGGAGCACAGGCTCTGGACGCGCAGGCTCAGCGGCCATGGCTCACGGGCCCAGCCGCTCCGCGACATGTGGGATCTTCCCGGACCGGGGCACGACCCCGTGTCTCCTGCATCGGCAGGCGGACTCTCAACGACTGCGCCACCAGGGAAGCCCAGGTTGGCCTCTTTTGAACTCTGTGGTCGATTTTCGACCCCAGAATTTTATTTGAGTGCAGGTGTCATTTACATGCCTGCAGTGGTTGTGAATATTTAGTGACCATTAGCACCGGGTTTAAAGCTGGTGTTGTGGGAAACGACCACAAAAGCGGCAGCGATTCTCCATTCCCAAATCTGGTTACTAGGGCAGCAGAGCCTTCCTGGAAGTCGGGTTCCTAGGTTGTAAATTAGAATGGAATGTGCCGGGAAAAAGCCCCTGAAGTTTATGTCTCATTACTTCTTGTTCGTTGTTTTAATTGCTTTAATCGGGGTAGTGATTAGAATAGTTTGTCCTAGGTGTACACAGTCTGGTTCATTTGTACATCATATATATCTATTCACGTACAGATCCTTTTCCCAGTAAAGGATTACAGAGTGTTCTGTAGACCTCCCTTGCTATGTGCTCGGGCTTTTTGATATATGTACTTATTCTGTATTTGTATAGGTATGGTAAACCTAATCGTAGTTTATCCATTGCCACCGCCTTTCCTTTTAGATACGCAAAGTTTTCAAGTCTGTGTGTGTCTCTCTCTGTGGAAATATGTCCATTTTTGGCAGTTGTTAGGTAACACCTACAAGTGATATCATAGGATATAGGTCTTTTGCTTTCCGACTTACCTCATGTTCTGTGATTATCTCTAGGCTCATCTATGGTACCTCAAAGAGCAGTGTTTCATTGTTTCCCATGGCTGATATTCCATTGTGTACATGGACCACTTCCTCTTTGTGCGTTTTTCTGTTCATGAACATTTTGGTGTCTTCCAAGTCTTGGCTACGTTAAATGCTCCTGCGGTGCAGGATTGCCAGCCTAGGTCTCTTTCATTCTGGTCTGCTCAGGTGACAGGCACATGGAAGAACCTACCAGATCACATGGTAGCTCAATTTTTACTTTTAAACGCACCTCCATTATGTTTCACTGCTGACTGTTACCAGTTTACATCCCCCCAGTCTAGAGGGTACACAGTTCCCTAAAACCCCTTCAGCATTTCTTCTTTGTGGACCTCTTCCTGATGGTCAGTCGACTGGTGTGAGTTGAAACCTTTTCGTAGATTAGATTTGCATGAGTCTAATAATTCCGAAGGTTGAGCTTCTATCCACTTTCCTTTTTTTTAATCAAGAGACTAAGTCTGACTTACCTCATCTTACTACCTTCTTGAAAATTTTGCCTTTTTTGAATTTTTTTGGCCATTCCTCACCTCAGGACATTTTTTGAGGGCAGGTGTCCTTACAGCTCTGAGGCCATGTGAATGTTAAGTGACCATTAACTGTGGGTTTAAAGCCGCTCTTGCGGGAAACGGCCACAAAGCGGCAGCATTTCTACATTTCCGACTGGGTTTTTGGGCAACAGAGCCTCCCTGGAAATCGTGTTAGTAGGCTGCAAATTAGAGTGGAATGGGCCAGGACACCACCACCACCACCACCACCACCACCCCACCCCCACCCCCCCCCCCCCCGCCAAGAGCTTATATCTCCTTACCTCTTGTTTGTTTTTTAAATTTAATTTTTATTTATTATCAGAGCAAATTTGATAAAAATGTTGTTTGTTCTAGGTGTACATAATCTGGTTCATTATACCTAAGTATCTATCTATTCATCTTTGGCTCCTTTCCCGTGTAGGTTATTACAGAGTGATGAGCTCAATTTTTAAATTTAAACGCACCGCCATTCTCATCTCACTACTGGCTGTTACCAGTTTACGTCCCACCAGCACTTAGAGTGTAAACAGTTCTCTAAAACCCTTTCAGCACTCATGTTTTGTAGACTATTTTGCTGATGATCATTCTGACGGTGGTGAGGTGAACGTTTTTGTAGATTGGATTTGCGTGGCTTTATTCGTTCCTGAAATGGAGCATTATTCCATGCATTTTTTTTAAACAAAAAGAAAAAGAAAGACAAAATGTGCATAAAATATGCCACTTGATACTGTCTTTTTGAAATGTTGAGGTCTTTTGAATTTTGTGGTCGACTTACGACCCCAGGAATTTTTTTAGGCCCAGTGTCCTTTAGCGAGTCCTGCACATATTTGGAATATTAAGTGACCATTAGCTTAGCGCTTTGTTTAAAGCTGCTGTTGTGTGAAACAGCCACAAGGCGGCAGCACTTCTCCCTTACCAAATCTGGTTACCACAGCAACAGAGCCTTAATGGAAGTCGTGTTCTAGGTTGTAAATTAGAATGGAATGTGCTACGAAAAATGCCTTTATTTTTTATCACAGCAAGTTTGATTACAATGTTTTGTTTGTTCTAGGTGTGCAAGATGTGGTTCTTTCACACATCTACATATATCTATTCTTCGGATCCTTTTCCCGTGTAGGTTATGACACAATGTTGAGTAGTCTTCTCTTGGTATTCTGTGGGTCCTTGGTGATTATGTATTTACCATGTGTTTGTATATCTCTGTTAACCCCAATATCGTAATGTATCCAGTCCTCACACCTTTCCATTTGGGGCAACCATAAGTTTGTTTAATGAATCTGTGATTGCCTTTCTCTGTGGAAATATCTTCATTGGTATCAATTTTTAGGTAACACCCATAAGTGATATGATAGGATATGTGTCTTTCGCTTTCTGACTTACTACAAGTTGCGTGATTACCTCTAGACTCCTCCTTGGTCCTGCAAACGGCATTGTTTCATTTTTTTTCCTTGGCTAATGTTCCATCTGTACATGTACCAGTTCTTCTTTCTCCACGCACCTCTTGATGGACGTTTGTCTTGGCTATTGTTATACTTCTACAGTGCAGATTTACCTGCCTGTGTCTCTCCAGTTCTGTCTTCTTAGGATATAGTCCGAGGAGCGGGCGTGCTGGATCACATAGTAGCTCAAGATTTACCTTTTAAAGGCACCTCCATTCTGTTCCCATTAGTGGCTCTTACCAGGTTACGTCCCACTTCAAATTGAGGGTATGCATTTCTCCACAACCTCTTCAGCATTGATCATTTGTAGTGTTTTTGCTGATGGTTATTCTGAGCTGATATCTCTTTGTGGTTGGATTTGCACGTGTCTCACACTCCCTTGAAATTGAGCTTTCAGGCATGTCCTTTTATTTTTCAAACTGTTATTACAGCTGACGTCTTCAAATTGTTTTCTTTTCAAAATGTGCCACATTTTGAAAATTTTGGGCCTTTACTTGCGTCAAGACATTTTAAGGGCAGTTTACATTTGCAGCCCTGCGGTACTTGTGCATATGAAGTGCCCATGAGCAAAGATTTCAAAGCTGCTGTTGCAGGTATCGGCCAGAGGGTGGCAGCATTTCTACGTTTTCCCCTCTGGTACCTAGGGAAACAGACCTTCCTGCCAGTGGTGTTCCTCAGTTATAAATTACAGTGCAGTGTGCCCTGATATACCCCCAAAAGCTTATGTCTCCTTACTTACGTTTGTTTTTTAAATTTAATTTATATTTTTTAGTGGATTAATATTCCATTGTGTACATGGACCACTTCTTCTTTGTGCATTCCTCTGTTAATGGACATTTTCGTTGCTTCCAAGTGTTGGCTATAGTAAATATTGCTGGAGTGCAGTATTGCCAGCCTGTGACTTTTGATTCTCATTTTCTCAGGTGATATAGGCCCAGCAGTGGGTATGATTCATTGACTGGTAGCTCAATGTTTACCTTTTCAGAGCACCTCCATTGTGTTTCCATTAGTGGCTCTTAACACGTCCCGGTTAACACCGAGGGTACGCATTTTTCCACAACCCCTTCAGCATTTATTGTTTGCAGAATGTTTGCTCATGGACATTCTGACTGCTGTGACCTGATAGGTTTTCGTAATTTGGATTTGCATGTCTTTAATAATTCCTAATAGTCAGCGTTTTCCCACACCTTTCTCTTTTCTTTAGGAAAAAAAGTGTGAGTACAATATAGCACTTGAAATTGTCTTCTTGGAAGGTTGGCCTCTTTTTTTTTTTTTTTTTGCGGTACGCGGGCCTTTCACCTTTGTGGCCTCTCCCGTTGAGGAGCACAGGCTCTGGACGCGCAGGCTCAGCGGCCATGGCTCACGGGCCCAGCCGCTCCGCGACATGTGGGATCTTCCCGGACCGGGGCACGACCCCGTGTCTCCTGCATCGGCAGGCGGACTCTCAACGACTGCGCCACCAGGGAAGCCCAGGTTGGCCTCTTTTGAACTCTGTGGTCGATTTTCGACCCCAGAATTTTATTTGAGTGCAGGTGTCATTTACATGCCTGCAGTGGTTGTGAATATTTAGTGACCATTAGCACCGGGTTTAAAGCTGGTGTTGTGGGAAACGACCACAAAAGCGGCAGCGATTCTCCATTCCCAAATCTGGTTACTAGGGCAGCAGAGCCTTCCTGGAAGTCGGGTTCCTAGGTTGTAAATTAGAATGGAATGTGCCGGGAAAAAGCCCCTGAAGTTTATGTCTCATTACTTCTTGTTCGTTGTTTTAATTGCTTTAATCGGGGTAGTGATTAGAATAGTTTGTCCTAGGTGTACACAGTCTGGTTCATTTGTACATCATATATATCTATTCACGTACAGATCCTTTTCCCAGTAAAGGATTACAGAGTGTTCTGTAGACCTCCCTTGCTATGTGCTCGGGCTTTTTGATATATGTACTTATTCTGTATTTGTATAGGTATGGTAAACCTAATCGTAGTTTATCCATTGCCACCGCCTTTCCTTTTAGATACGCAAAGTTTTCAAGTCTGTGTGTGTCTCTCTCTGTGGAAATATGTCCATTTTTGGCAGTTGTTAGGTAACACCTACAAGTGATATCATAGGATATAGGTCTTTTGCTTTCCGACTTACCTCATGTTCTGTGATTATCTCTAGGCTCATCTATGGTACCTCAAAGAGCAGTGTTTCATTGTTTCCCATGGCTGATATTCCATTGTGTACATGGACCACTTCCTCTTTGTGCGTTTTTCTGTTCATGAACATTTTGGTGTCTTCCAAGTCTTGGCTACGTTAAATGCTCCTGCGGTGCAGGATTGCCAGCCTAGGTCTCTTTCATTCTGGTCTGCTCAGGTGACAGGCACATGGAAGAACCTACCAGATCACATGGTAGCTCAATTTTTACTTTTAAACGCACCTCCATTATGTTTCACTGCTGACTGTTACCAGTTTACATCCCCCCAGTCTAGAGGGTACACAGTTCCCTAAAACCCCTTCAGCATTTCTTCTTTGTGGACCTCTTCCTGATGGTCAGTCGACTGGTGTGAGTTGAAACCTTTTCGTAGATTAGATTTGCATGAGTCTAATAATTCCGAAGGTTGAGCTTCTATCCACTTTCCTTTTTTTTAATCAAGAGACTAAGTCTGACTTACCTCATCTTACTACCTTCTTGAAAATTTTGCCTTTTTTGAATTTTTTTGGCCATTCCTCACCTCAGGACATTTTTTGAGGGCAGGTGTCCTTACAGCTCTGAGGCCATGTGAATGTTAAGTGACCATTAACTGTGGGTTTAAAGCCGCTCTTGCGGGAAACGGCCACAAAGCGGCAGCATTTCTACATTTCCGACTGGGTTTTTGGGCAACAGAGCCTCCCTGGAAATCGTGTTAGTAGGCTGCAAATTAGAGTGGAATGGGCCAGGACACCACCACCACCACCACCACCACCCCACCCCCACCCCCACCCCCCCCCGCCAAGAGCTTATATCTCCTTACCTCTTGTTTGTTTTTTAAATTTAATTTTTATTTATTATCAGAGCAAATTTGATAAAAATGTTGTTTGTTCTAGGTGTACATAATCTGGTTCATTATACCTAAGTATCTATCTATTCATCTTTGGCTCCTTTCCCGTGTAGGTTATTACAGAGTGATGAGCTCAATTTTTAAATTTAAACGCACCGCCATTCTCATCTCACTACTGGCTGTTACCAGTTTACGTCCCACCAGCACTTAGAGTGTAAACAGTTCTCTAAAACCCTTTCAGCACTCATGTTTTGTAGACTATTTTGCTGATGATCATTCTGACGGTGGTGAGGTGAACGTTTTTGTAGATTGGATTTGCGTGGCTTTATTCGTTCCTGAAATGGAGCATTATTCCATGCATTTTTTTTAAACAAAAAGAAAAAGAAAGACAAAATGTGCATAAAATATGCCACTTGATATTGTCTTTTTGAAATGTTGAGGTCTTTTGAATTTTGTGGTCGACTTACGACCCCAGGAATTTTTTTAGGCCCAGTGTCCTTTGAATATTAAGTGACCATTAGCTTAGCGCTTTGTTTAAAGCTGCTGTTGTGTGAAACAGCCACAAGGCGGCAGCACTTCTCCTTTACCAAATCTGGTTACCACAGCAACAGAGCCTTAATGGAAGTCGTGTTCTAGGTTGTAAATTAGAATGGAATGTGCTACGAAAAATGCCTTTATTTTTTATCACAGCAAGTTTGATTACAATGTTTTGTTTGTTCTAGGTGTGCAAGATGTGGTTCTTTCACACATCTACATATATCTATTCTTCGGATCCTTTTCCCATGTAGGTTATGACACAATGTTGAGTAGTCTTCTCTTGGTATTCTGTGGGTCTTTGGTGATTATGTATTTACCATGTGTTTGTATATCTCTGTTAACCCCAATATCGTAATGTATCCAGTCCTCACACCTTTCCATTTGGGGCAACCATAAGTTTGTTTAATGAATCTGTGATTGCCTTTCTCTGTGGAAATAATCTTCATTGGTATCAATTTTTAGGTAACACCTATAAGTGATAGCATACGATAGGTGTCTTTCGCTTTCTGACTTACTGCAAGTTGCTTGATTACCTCTAGACTCATGTATGGTGCTGCAAATGGCATTGTGCTATTTTTTTCCTTGGCTAATACTCTATCTGTACATGTACCAGTTCTTCTGATGGACTTTTGGTTGCTTCCATGTCTTGGCTATTGTAATATTGCTGCAGTGCAGATTTGCCTGCTTGTGTCTCTCCAGTTCTGTCTTCTTACATTATAGGCACAGGAGTGGGTGTACCGGATCATATAGTAGCTCAAGATTTACCTTTTAAAGGCACCTCCATTCTGTTCCCATTAGTGGCTCTTACCAGGTTACGTCCCACTTCAAATTAAGGGTATGCATTTCTCCACAACCTCTTCCGCATTGATCATTTGTAGTTTCTTTGCTGATTGTTATTCTGAGTGGTGTGAGCTGATACCTCTGTGTGGTTGGATTTGCACGTGTCTCACACTCCCTTGAAATTGAGCTTTCAGGCATGTCCTTTTATTTTTCAAACTGTTATTACAGCTGCCGTCTTCAAATGGTTTTCTTGAAAAACGTGACACATTTTGAAGTATTTTGGCCTTTATCTACCTTAAGACATTATGAGGGCAGGTTTCCTTTACAGCCCTGCAGTACCTGTTCATATGAAGTGACCATTACCACAGGTTTTAAAGCTGCTTTTGTAGGTTCGGCCAGAGGGCGGTAGCATTTCATAATTCTATGAAATGTAAGTAAACACACAATATATATATTTTTTATTTCAAATTTCCATTGCTACTTTATTAAAGTACAATTATAATTCAAGTTCTTTGTAACAAGTGAAATTTAAAAAGATTAAAGGAAAGGATAATATTTTACCACTTGCCATCCTTTCCCATTCCCTTAAATGACCAGCATAATATATAGATTTCTCATTTGATCCAGGTGTTCTACACAAATGGAACATCATGTTTCTCACTGTAGAAAAACAGATTTAGCTCTCTCAGTTTTTATAGGCTACAAGAGTCCATAGAACAGAATTACCAAGTATTTCAGACTTAGATTTTTGAGGGACACTCATTTCATTTGTTTCATTTGTTGTTCTGCTAATTTGTTTTAACCCAAGAAAAGTATTTTTTAAAATACAAAAAACCCAAAATTATGTTAGGGGTAAGGATTAGGGTTTAGGATACGGGTTAGTATTAGGGTACAGGTTAGAGTTAGGTTATAGTGTTAGGTTATGGGTGAGGGTAGGTTTAGGGTTAGTGTACGGGTTAGGGTATAGGTTAGGCTACAGGTTAGGGTTAGGATACAAGTTAGGAATAACACAAAGGTTAGGGTTAGGGTACTGGTTAGGGTACGGGTCAGGGGTAGGGTACGGGTCAGGGGTAGGGTATGGGTTAGGGCTAGGGTCCAGGTCAGGGCACGGTTTAGGGTTAGGGTACAGGATAGGGTACAGCTATAGGTTAGGGCTAGGGTATGGGTCAGTGTTAGGTTACGGGTTAGGGTTAGGTTATGGGTTAGGGTATGGGGTTAGGGTATGAGTTAGGGTTAAGGGATTTATTAAACCTCTCCCACTCTCCAGATATCACTTAACACGTAAAGGAATATTATTTGGGGTCCAGCCATGGAGAAGACTTCAGACACTAGGATAAGACAAAGAACACACACATTTTAAATAAATCACATTACCATTTTGTTTTTAACCTGTACATTAAAACACTAGTGCTTAGGAAATCTAATGGAGGCAGAAGCAGTACAGGGTACTTTTGTGGGAATAACATCACAGATTTTCTGTAGAATACACAGATTTTGACTGGTTAGAAAGTCAAGGAGGAATGGTTTTGTGCTGAAGATATAAACCCTCTTCTAAATTGAGCTGTTATTGGAAGTTAGAAATTTTTTGTTGCTGTTGTATTGCTTTGTGTTTTCATGATTATTCTGCTTGCATCTCCCTTGTTAAACCTGTGATTTGGGGAAGAGTGCCATTACTGGAAATGAGTTTACAAAATTATTCTCAAAATCAGAAGGAAATGGTTCTCAACTAAATATTAAGAAATAATCGCTATACTGGTGTACTAACAGAATTATGATTCAGGGATAATAATTCTATAAAATGTAACTAAACACACAACATATAACTTTTTCTTTTAAATTTCCATTGTTACTCTTTTAAAGTACAATTATAATTCAAGTTCTTTGTAACAAGAGAAATTTAAAAAGAGTAAAGGAAAAGATAATATTTTACCACTTGCCATCCTTTCCCACTCCCTGAAACGACCAGCATAATATGTAGCTTTTTTATTTTATCCAGGTGTTCCTTACATCTGGAACATCATGTTCTCACTGTAGAAAAACATATTTAGCTCTCACACTTTTTATAGGCTACATAACAATCCATAGAACATAAGTACCAAGTATTTCAGACTTAGGCTTTTGTGGGACACTCAGGTTACTTTGTTTTATTTTGTTCTTCTGCTAATTTGTTTTAAACCCAGAAAAATATTTTTTAAAATACAATAAAAGGGTAAGGATTTGGGTTTAGGGTACGGGTTAGGGTATGGGTTAGGGTTAGGGTACAGGTTAGGGTACGGGTGTAGGGTTAGGGTTAGGGTATGGGTTAGATTTACGGTTAGGGTATGCTTTAGGGTACAGGTTAGTGTACAGCTACGGTTTAGGGTTAGGGAGGGTATGGTCTAGGGTTAGCGTACGGGTTACGGTTAGGGTATGGGTTAGGCGTATGGTTAGGGTACGGATTATGGTTAGGTTACGGGATAGGGTTAGAGTATGGGTTAGGTTTAGGGTTAGGGCACAGGTTAGGGTTGGGTAAGGGTTAGGGTTATGGTTAGGGTACGCTTTAGGGTTAGGGTATTTATTAAACCTCTCCCACTCTCCAGATATCACTTAGCATGTAAAGGAATATTATTTGGGGTCCAGCCATGGAGAAGACTTTAGACACTAGGATAAGACAAAGAACACACACATTATAAATAAATCATATTAGGATTTTGTTTTTAACCTGTACATTAAAACACTACTGCTTAGGAAATCTAATGGAGGCAGAAGCAGTACAGGGTACTTTTGTGGGAATAACATCACAGATTTTCTGTAGAATACACAGATTTTGACTGGTTAGAAAGTCAAGGAGGAATGCTTTTGTTCTGAATATATAAAACCTCTTCTAAATTGAGCTGTTATTGGAAGTAAGACATTTTTTTGTTGCTGTTGTATTGCTTTGTGCTTTCATGATTATTCTGCTTGCATCTCCCTTGGTTCTCAACTAAATATTAAGAAATAGTTCTTATACTGGTGTACTAACAGAATTATGATTCAGGGATAATAATTCTATGAAATGTAATTAAACACACAATATATATTTTTTCTGTTAAATTTCCATTGTTACTTTTTTAAAGTACAATTATAGTTCAAGTTCTTTGTAACAAGAGAAATTTAAAAAGATTAAAGGAAAAAATATTTTACTACTTGCCATCCTTTCCCACTCCCTGAATCAACCAGCATAATGTGTAGCTTTCTTATTTTATCCAGGTGTTCCTTACATCTGGAACATCATGTTTCTCACTGTAGAAAAACAGATTTAGCTCTCAAACTTTTTATAGACTACATAACAATCCATAGAACAGAAGTACCAAGTATTTCAGACTTAGATTTTTGAGGGACACTCAGGTTACTTTCTGTTTTATTTTGTTGTTCTTCTAATTTGTTTTAACCCCAGAAAAATATTTAAAATCAAAAAAAAAAATTAAGTTAGGCGTAAGGATTACGGTTTCAATTTAAAAAACAAATATAAGTAAGAAGACATCAGCTTTTGGGGGTTTATCCAGGCACATTCCACCCTCATGTATTATCAAGGAACACCACTGGCAGGAAGGTCTATTTCCCAAGTTACCAGAGTGGAGAAAGCAGATATGCTGCCGCCCTCTGGCCATTACCTGCAACAGCAGCTTTAAAACCTGTACTAATGGTCACTTCATATACACAAGTACTGGAGGACTGTAAATGAAACCTGGCCTCAAATTGTCTTGAGGGACGTAATGGCCAAGATACTTCCAAATATGGCACATGTTTCAAGAAAACAATTTAAAGAGGTAAGCTGTACTCACAGTTTGAAGGAAAAAAGGACATGACTGAAAGCTCAATTTCAAGGGATTATGAGATGCATGCAAATCCAGCCACAAAGAGGTATCAGCTCACACCATTCAGAATAACCTTCAGCGAAAATCTACAAACAATAAATGCTGAAGGGGTTGTGGAGAAGAGTATACCCTCAACTTTAAGTGGGACTCAACCTGGTAAGAGCCACTAATGAGAACAGAATGGAGGTGTCTTTACAAGGTAAACACTGATCTACGATATGATCCAGGAGGCCCACTCCTGGGCCTATAACCTAAGAAGACAGAATTGGAAAGACACAGGCAGGCAAATCTGCACTGCAGCAGTATTACAATAGCCAAGACATGGAAGCAACCAAAAGTCCATCAACAGATGAGTGGACAAAGAAGAACTGGTACATGTCCAGATGGAATATTAGCCAAGGAAAAAAATAGCACAATGCCATTTGCAGTACCGTACATGAGTCTAGAGGTAATCACGCAACTTGTAGTAAGTGAGAAAGTGAAAGACACATATCCTATCATATCACTTATAAGTGTTACCTAAAAATTGATACCAATGGAGATATTTTCAGAGAAAGACAATCAGATTCATTAAACAAACTTATGGTTCACCAATGGAAAGGTATGAGGGTTGTATACATTAGGATATTGGGTTTAACAGAGATACACAAACACAGATGAAATATATAATCACCAAAGACCTATGGAATACCAAGAGAAGACTACTCAACATTATGTCATAACCTACAAGGGAAAAGGATCCAAAAAAGGATAGATATATGTATATGTGTAAAAGGACCACATCTCGCACACCTACAACAAGCAAAACATTGTAATCAAAGTTGCTGTGATAAAAAATAAAAATTAAACTAAAAAGCAAACAAGAAGTAGTGAGACATAAACTTAAGGGGCTTTTCCCTGGCATATTCCATTCTAATTTACAACCTAGAACACGACTTCCATTGAGGCTCTGTTACCGTCGTAACCGTATTTGGTAAAGAAGAAGTGTTGCCACCTTGTGGGCGTTTCTCAAAACAGCAGCTTTAAAAACTGCGCTAATGGTCACTTGATAATCAAAATAATTCCAGCCCTGTAAATGACACCTGTCCTCAAAACAAATCCTTGGGTCGTAAATCGAATAAAAAACTCAAAAGACATGCAGATTTTAAAAGGACAATTTCAACAGGCATATTTTTCGCACCTTTTGTCTTCTGTCTCCTTTTTTTTTTGTTAAAAAAAAGGTTATGGGGCTTCACTGGTGGCACACTGGTTGAGAGTCTGCCTGCCGAGGCAGGGCACACAGGTTCTTGCCCCGGTACAGGAGGATCCCACATGCCGTGGAGCGGATGGGCCTGTGAGCCTTGGCCGCTGAACCTGCGCGTCCTGAGCCTGTGCTCCACAATGGGAGAGGCCACAATAGTAAGAGACCCGCATACTGGAAAAAAAAAAAAAGCATGGAAAAATGCTCAACATTAGGAATTAATAAAGCCATGCAAATCCAGTCTACAAAAACGTTCACCTCACAGCCGTCAGAATGATCATCAGCAAAAATCTCTACAAAGAATAAATTCTGAAGGGGTTTTAGAGAACTGCGTACCCTCTAGCTGCTGGTAGGATGTAACCTGGTAACAGCCAGTAGTGAGAACAGAATGGAGGTGCATTTAAAGGTAGAGATTTAGCTACCATGTGATCTGGTGGGCCCATTGATGGGCCTATGTCCTGAGTAGACCAGAATCAAAAAGACACAGGCTGGCCATCTTGCACTCTAGCAACATGTACCATAGCCAAGACTTGGAAGAAACCAAAATGTCCATCAACAGAAAAATGCACCAAGAAGAAGTGGTCGATGTACACAATGGAATATTAGCCATGGAAAAGTATGAAACAGTGCCGCTGGCAGCACCATACAAGGATCTAGACATAATCAGCCAACTTGAAGTAAGAAAGAAACCAAAAGACAGACATCCTATGACATCACTTATACGTGTTACCTAAAAATTGATACCCATGAAATTATTGCCAAGAGAAGGACACGCATGGATTCAGGAAACAAAATTATGTTTAACCAAATGGAAAGGTGTAAGTAATGTATGAATTAGGATATGGGGGTTAACAGACACGTACTAATACATATGAAATATATAATCACAGAATGCCTATGGAATACCAAGAGAGGTCTACTCAACACTCTGTAATAACCTACACGGGAAAGGATCCAAAGATGAATAGATTGATACATAGATATACTGAACCAGATTCTGTACACCTAGAACAAACACAATATTTTTATCAAATTTACTGTGATAATAAATAAAAATTAAATTTAAAAAACAAACAAGAAGTATGGAGATATAAGCTCTTGGGGTTTGCCCTGGCACATTCCATTCTAATTTGCAGCCTACTAATATGATTTCTAGGAAGGCTCTGTTGCCCAAAAACCCAGAGTTGGAAATGTAGAAATGCTGCCGCCTTGTGGCTGTTTCCCGCAAGAGCGGCTTTAAACCCACAGCTAACGGTCACTTAACATTCACAAGAACTCAGGGCTGCAAAGGACACCTGCCCTCAAAAAATGTCCTGAGCTAGGGAATGGCCAAAAAATTCAAAACAGGCAAATATTTCAAGGAGATAGTATGAAGAGGTAAGTTTTACTCACTCTTTTTCAAAAGAAAGGAAAATGGATAAAAGCTCAACATCAGGAAGTATTACACTCATGCAAATCTAATCTACAAAAAGGTTTCAACTCACACAAGTCAACTACCATCAGCAAAAAGTCTACAAACAATATATGCTGAAGGGATTTTAGAGAACTGTGTACTCTCTAGCTGCTGGAGAGATGTAAAGTGGTAACAGCCAATAATGAGAACAGAAAGGAGCTGCGTTTAAAAGTAAAAACTGGAGCATCCCTGGTGGCGCAGTGGTTGACAGTATAACTGCTGATGCAGGAACACGGGTTCATGCCCCGGTACGGGAAGATCACACACGCTGCGGAACGGCTGGGCCTGTGAGCCATGGCTGCTGAGCCTGAGCTTCTGGAGCCTGTACTCCACAACGGGAAAGGCCGCAACAGTGAGAGGCCTGTGTACCGCAAAAAAAACACAAAACCATAAAAACAACTGAGCCACCATTCCATCCAGCATGCCCAAAGCTGAGCCTCTCACCTGAGAAGACTAGAATGGAGAAGACACAGGCTGCAACAGCTGCACTGCAGCCATTTTCACAATAGCCAAGACACAGAAGCAACCAAAATGTCCATCAACAGATGAATGGATAAAGAAGTGGTCCATGTACACAAAGGCATACTAACGATGGAAAACAATGAAACACTGCTCTTTGCGGCACCATAGATGAGCCCAGAGATAATCACAGAACATGAGGTAAGTCGGAAAGTAAAAGACATATATCCTATAATATCACTTATAGGCGTTATCTAACAACGGAGAGAAATGAACATATTTCCACAGAGAAAGACAGTCACAGACTTAGAAAACAAACCACGCTTATCTAAAAGGAAAGGTGGGGGGAATGGATAAATTAAGATTAGGGTTACCATAGGTATACAAATACATATTAAATATATATATCAAAAAGACCGACCATATAGCAAGGGAGGTCTATGGAACACTCTGCAGTAATTTACATGGGAAGAGGATCTGTCCATGAATATATACACACACACACACACACACACACACACAAACACACATATAGTACAAATGAACCAGACTGTGTACACTTAAAAAATATTCTAATCGTTACCCCAATTAGAAAAATTAAAACATCGAACAAGAAGTAATGTGACATAATCTTATGCGGGGTTTTCCTGGCACATTCCATTCTAATTTACAACCTGGGAACAGGACTTCCAGAAAGGCTCTGCTGCCCTAGTAATCTGATTTGGGAATGGAGAAATGCTGTCGCCTTGTGGCCATTTCGCACAACAGCAGCTTTAAACCCAGGGCTAATGGTCACTAAATATTCACACTCATTGCAGGCCTGTAGGACACCTGCCCTCAAAAAAATCCTGGGGTCGAAAATCGACCAAAAATTTCAAAAGAGGGCAACGTTCCAAGAAGACAATTTCAAGAGGTTTATTGTACTCACAGTTTTTTTTCTGTTTTTGTTTAACGGATATAAAATAGGTGCGGAAAATTGCTGAACATTAGGAATTATTAAAGACATGCAAATCCAAATTACAAAATCCTGTCAGCTTACACGAGTCAGAATGAGTAAAATTTCTGCAAAAAATAAATGCTGTAGGGGTTGTGGAGAAATGTGTACCCTCGGTTCAAAGTGGGACATGGTAAGAGCCAGTAATGAAAACACAAACAAGGTGCCTTGAAAAGGTAAATATTGAGCTACCATTCAATCAGGCATACCCACTGCAGGACCTATCGCCCCAGAGGATGAGAATCAAAAAGACACAGGCTGGCAATCCTGCACTCCAGCTATATTTACCATAGCCAACATTTGGAAGCAACGAAAATGTCCATCAACAGGGGAATGCACAAAGAAGAAGTGGTCCATGTACACAATGGCACATGGCTCCAATAAAAAATATAAATTCACATTAAAAAACAAACATAAGTAAGGAGACATCAGCATTTGGGGGATTATCCGGGCACATTCCACTCTAATTTCTAACTGAGGAACACCACTGGCAGGAAGGTCTGTTTCCCTAGTTACCTGAGTGGGGAAAGCAGAAATGCTGCCGCCCTCTGGCTGTTACCTGCAACAGCAGCCTTAAAACCTGTGCTAAGGGTCACTTTATGTGCACAAGTACTGGAGGGCTGTAAATGAACCTGCCCTCAAAATGTCTTGAGGGAGGTAATGGCCAAAATATTACAAAATGTGGCACATACTTCAGGCAAACAAGATGAAGACGTAAGTTGCACTCACAGTTTGAAGAAAAAACGGACATGCCTGAAAGCTCAATTTCAAGGGATTATGAGACCCATGCAAATCCAACCACAAACAGGTATCAGCTCAAACCAGTCAGAATAAACATCAGAAGAAAGCTACAAACAATAAATGCTGAAGGGGTTGTGGAGAAGTGCATACCCTCAACTTTAAGTGGGACGTAACCTGGTAAGAGCCACGAATGAGAACAGAATGGACGTGCCTTTACGAGGCCAACATTGAGCTACCATATGATCCAGCAGGCCCACTCCTGGGCCTATAACCTAAGAAGACAGAATTGGAAAGACACAGGGAGGCAAATCTGCATTGCAACAGTATTACAATAGCCAAGACATGAAAGCAACCAAGAAGTCCATCAACAGATGAGTGGACAAAGAAGAACTGGTATATGTACACACGGAATATTAGCCAAGAAAATGACACAATTCCATTTGCAGCACCATAGATAGGTCTAGAGGTAATCACACAACTTGTAGTAAGTCAGAAAGAGAAAGACACATGTCCTAGGATATCACTTATAAGTGTTACCTAAAAATTGATACCAGTGAAGATATTTCCACAGAGAAAGGCAATCACAGATTCATTAAACAAACTTATGGTTCACCAATAGAAAGGTGTGAGGGTTGGATACATTAGGATATTGGGGTTAACAGACATATACAAACACAGGTGAAGTATATAATCACCAAAGACCATGGGAAAAGGATCCCAGGAAGAATAGACACATGCATATGTGTAAAACAACCACATCTTGCACACGTAGAACAAGCAAAACATTGTAATCGAACTTGCTGTGATAAAAAATAAAAAGTTAAGAAGACGAACAAGAAGTAGTGAGACATAAACTTAAGGCGCTTTTTCCTGGCACATTCCATTCTAATTAACAACCTACAACATTGAGGCTCTGTTGTCCTAGTAAACAGATTTTATAAAGCAGAACTGCTGCCACATTGTGGCCGTTTCACACAACAACAGCTTTAAACCCAGGGCTAATGGTCAGTTGACATGCAAAATAATTACAGGCCTGTAAATGACACCTGCCCTGAAAACAAATCCTGGGGTCGTATATCGACCAAAAAATTCAAAAGACATCCACAATTCAAAACAACAATTTCAAGAGGCCATTTTACGCACATTTGTCTTCTCTTACTTTTTCTTTCTTTTGTTAAAAAAATGGGAATGGAAAAATGCTTAACATCAGGAATTAATGAAGTCATGCAAATCCAATCTACAAAAACGTTCACCTCACAGCCGTCAGAATGATCATCAGCAAAAACGTGTACAAAGAATAAATGCTGAAGGGGTTTTAGAGAACGGTGTACCCTCTTGCTGCTGTTGGGATGTAACCTGGTAACAGCCAGTATTGAGAACAGAATGGAGGTGCATTTCAAGGTAAAAATTGAGCTACCCTATGATCTGGTAGACCCACCGATTGGCCTATCTCCTGAGTAGACTAGAATCCAAAAGACACAGGCTGGCAATCCTGCACTCCAGCAACGTGGACCATAGCCAAGATTTGGAAGAACCAAAATGTCCGTCAACAGAGAAATGCACCAAAAAGAAGTGGTCCATGTACACAATGGAATATTAGCCATGGAAAACAATGAAACACTGCTCTTTGAGGCACCATAGATGAGCCTAGGGGATAATCACAGAACATGAGGTAAGTCGGAAAGCAAAAGACATACCCCATGATATCACTTATAGCCGTTATCTAACAAGTGACAAAAATGAATATATTTACACAGAGAAAGACACTCACAGACTTAGAAAACAAACTATGCTTATCTAAAATGAAAGGTGGGGCAAATGGATAAATTAACATCATGGTTACCATACGTGTATAAATACATATTATATACATATATCAAAAAGACCGACCATGTAGCAAGGGAGGTATATGGAACACTCTTCAATAATTTACATGGGAAGAGGATCTGTATATGTGTGTGTGTGTGTGTGTGTATATATATATATATATATAAAATGTACAAACAAACCTGACTGTGTACACCTAGGACAAACAATATTGTAATCATTACCCCGATTTAAAAAAACAACAAGAGGTAATGTGGCATAAACTTATGGGGGTTTTTCCTGGCACATTCCATTCTAATTTACAACCTGGGAACATGACTTCCAGAAAGGCTCTGCTGCCCTAGTAACCAGATTTGGGAATGGAGAAGTGCTGCCCCCTGTGGCCGTTTCCCACAACAGCCGCTTTAAAACCAGTGCTAATGGTCACTAAATATTCACACTCATTGCAGGCCTGTAAATGACAACTGCCCTCAAAAAAAATCCTGGGTTTGAAAATGGACCAAAAATTTCAAATGAGGGCAACCTTCCAAGAAGACAATTTCAAGAGGTTTATTGTACTCAGTTTTTTTTTTTCTGTTTTTGTTTAACAGAAATCAAAAAATGCCTGGAAAAATGCTGAACATTAGGAATTATTAAAGACATGCAAATCCAAATTACAAAAACCTATCATCTCACACCGGTCATAATGGCCATCAGCAAAATTTCTGCAAACAAAAAATGCTGAAGGGGTTGTGCAGAAATGCATACCCTCGGTTCTACGTGGGACGTGGTAAGAGCCTGTAATGAAAACACAATGGAGGTGACTTGAAAAGGTAAACATTGAGCTACCATGCAATCAAGCATACCCACTGCTGGGCCTATCGCCTGAGAGGATGAGAATCAAAAGGACACAGGCTGGCAATTCTGCACTCCAGCAATATTTACCATAGCCAACACTTGGAAGCAACGAAAATGTCCATCAACAGAGAAATGCACAAGGAAGTGGTTCATGTACACAATGGAATATTACTCCAATAAAAAATATAAATTCAATTAAAAAATAAACATAAGTAGGGAGACATCAGCTTTTGGGGGTTCATCTAGGCACATTCCACTCTTATTTATAACCAAGGAACAACACTGGCAGGAAGGTCTGTTTCCATAGTTACCAGAGTGAGGAAAGCAGAAATGCTGCCGCCCTCTGGCCGTTACCTGCAACAACAGCTTTAAAAACCTGTGCTAATCGTCACTTCATATGCACAAGTACTGGAGGGCTGTGTATGAAACCTGCCCTCAAAATGTCTTGAGGGAGGTAATGGCCAAAATATTTGAAAATATGGCACATACTTCAAGAAAACAATTTGGAGAGGTAAGCTGTACTCACAGCTTGAAAAAAAAGGACATGCCTGAAAGCTCAATTTCAAGGGATTATGAGACGCAGGCAAATCCAACCACAAAGAGGTATCAGCTCACACAAGGCAGAATAAACATTAGCAAAAATACAAACAATAAATGCTGAAGGGGTTGTGGAGAAGTGCATACCCGCTAAGAGTCACTAATGAGAACAGAATGTGGGTGCCTTTACAAGGTAAACATTGAGCTACAATGTGATCCAGCAGACCCGCTCCTGGGCCTATAACCTAAGAAGACAGAATTGGAAAGACACAGGCAGGCAAATCTGCACTGCAGCAGTATTACAATAGCCGAGACATGGAAGCAACCAGAAAGTCCATCAACAGATGAGTGGACAAAGAAGAACTGGTACATGTACAGATGGAATATTAGCCAAGGAAAAAAATGACGCAATGCCATTTGCAGCACCATACATGAGTCTAGAGGTAATCACGCAACTTGTCGTAAGTGAGAAAGCGAAAGACACATATCCTATCATATCACTTGTAAGTGTTACCTAAAAATTGATACCAATGAAGATATTTCCATAGAGAAAGGCAATCACAGATTCATTAAACTTATGATTCACCAATGGAAAGAAGTGAGGATTGGACACATAGGGATATTGGGATTAACACAGATATACAAACACAGGTGAAATAAATAATCACCGAAGACCTAAGGAATACCAAGAGAAGACTACTCAACATTGTGTCATAACCTACATGGGAAAAGGATCCGAAGAACGATATATGTGTTAAGGAACCACATCTCGCACACCTAGAATAAGCAAAACATTGTAATCAAAGTTGCTGTGATAAAACATAAAAATTAAATTAAAACGAACAAGAAGTAGTGAGACATAAACTTAAGGGGCTTTTTCCTGGCATATTCCATTCTAATTTACAACCTAGAACACGACTTCCGTTGAGGCTCTGTTACCCTAGTAACCAGATTTGGAAAAGGAGAACTGCTGCCGCCTGGTGCCCATTTCACACAACAGCAGCTCTAAACCCAGCGCTAATGGGTACTTGATAGTCAAAATAATTCCAGCCCTGTAAATGACACCTGCCTTCTAAACAAACCCTTGGGTCGTAAATCGAGCAAAAAACTCAAAAAACATGCACATTTCAAAACGACTATTTCAAGAGGCATATTTTACACACATTTTGTCTTCTCTTTCTTTCATTTATTCTGTTTAAAAAAAAGGGCATGGCAAAATGCTAAACATCAGAATTAATAAAGCCATGCAAATCCAGTCTACAAAAACGGTCACCTCACAGCCGTCAGAATGATCATCAGCAAAAATGTCTACACAGAATAAATGCTGATGGGGTTTTAGAGAACTGCGTACCCTTTAGCTGCTGTTGGGATGTAACCTGGTAACAGCCAGTAATGAGAACAGAACAGAGGTGCGTTTAAAGGTAAAAATTGAGCTACCATGTGATCTGGTAGGCTCACTGATGGGAGTATCACCTGAGTAGAGCAGAATCAAAAAGACACAGGCTGGCCATCTTGCACTCTAGCAACATGTACCATAGCCAAGACTTGGAAGAAACCAAAATGTCCATCAACAGAAAAATGCACCAAGAAGAAGTGGTCGATGTACACAATGGAATATTAGCCATGGAAAAGTATGAAACAGTGCCGTTGGCAGCACCATACAAGGATCTAGACATAATCAGCCAACTTGAAGTAAGAAACCAAAAGACAGACATCCTATGACATCACTTATACGTGTTACCTAAAAATTGATACCCATGAAATTATTGCCAAGAGAAGGACACGCATGGATTCAGGAAACACACTTATGTTTAACCAAAGGGAAAGGTGTAAGGAATATATGAATTAGGATATGGGTGTTAACAGACATATACATATGAAATATATAATCACAAAATACCTATGGAATACCAAGAGAGGTCTACTCAACACTCTGTAATAACCTACACGGGAAAGGATCCAAAGATGAATAGATTGATACATAGATATACTGAACCAGATTCTGTACACCTAGAACAAACACAATATTTTTATCAAATTTGCTGTGAAAATAAATATTAAATTTAAAAAACAAACAAGAAGGAGATATAAGCTCTTGGGGGTTTGCCCTGGCACAATCCACTCTAATTTGCAGCCTACTAACACGATTTCCAAGAAGGCTCTGTTGCCCCAAAACCCAGAGTGGGAAATGTAGAAATGCTGCCGCCTTGTGGCCGTTTCCCGCAAGAGCGGCTTTAAACCCATAGCTAAGGCTCACTTAACATTCACAAGGACCCAAGGCTGTAAAGGACACCTGCCCTCAAAAAATGTCCTGAGGTAGGGAATGGCAAAAAAAATTCAAAATAGGCAAATGTTTCAAGGAGACAGTATGAAGTAGTAACTTTTACTCACTGTTTTTCAAAAGAAAGGAAAATGGATAAAAGCTCAACATCAGGAATTATTACACTCATGCAAATCTAATCTACAAAAAGGTTTCAACTCCCACAAGTCAACTACCATCAGCAAAAAGTCAACAAACTAATTGCCGAAGGGATTTTAGAGGACTGTGTACCCTCTAGGTGCTGGCAAGATGTAATGTGGTAAAGCCAATAATGAGAACAGAAAGGAGCTGCATTTAAAAGTAAAAATTGAGCCACCATTCCATCCAGCAGGCCCACCGGTGAGCCTCTCACCTGAGAAGACCAAAGTCGAGAAGACACAGGCTGTAAAAGCCACTGCAGCCATTTTCATAATAGCCAAGACACGGAAGCAACCAAAATGTCCATCAACAGATGAATGGATAAAGAAGTGGTCCATGTATACAATGGAATATTAGCCATGGACAACAATGAAACACTGCTCTTTGTGGCACCATAAATGAGCCTAGAGATAATCACAGAACATGATGTAAATCGGAAAGCAAAGCCATATATCCTATGATATCACTTATAGGCGTTATCCAAAAACTGACACAAATGAACATATTTCCACAGAGAAAGACACTCACAGACTTAGAAAAAAACTGTGCTTATCTAAAAGGAAAGATGGGGGGAATGGATAAATTAAGATCAGGTTTACCATACGTGTACAAATACATATTAAATACATATATCAAAAAGACTGACCATATAGCAAGGGAGGTCTACGGAACACTCTGCTATAATTTACATGGGAAGAGGATCTGTACATCTACCTATCTATCTATCTATCTATCTATCTAATGTACAAATGAACCAGATTGTGTACACCTAAGACAGACAATATTGTAATCATTACCCCGATTAAAAAAATTAAAACAACGAACAAGAAGTAATGTGACATAGACTTATGGGGGTTTTTCCTGGCACATTCCATTCTATTTTACAACCTGGGAACATGACTTCCAGAAAAGCTCTGCTGTCCTAGTAACCAGATTTGGGAATGGAGAAGTGCTGCCGCCTTGTGGCCGTTTCCCACAACAGCAGCTTTAAAACCACTGCTAATGGTCACTAAATATTCACACTCATTGCAGGCCTGTAAATGACACCTGCCCTCAAAAAAAATCCTGGGGTCGAAAATCGACCAAAAAATTCCAAAGAGGGCAACCTTCCAAGGAGACAATTTCAAGAGGTTTATTGTACTCACTTTTTTTTTGTTTAACAGAAATAAAAATAGCATGGAAAAACGCTGAACATTAGGAATTATTAAAGACATGCAAATCCAAATTACAAAAACCTATCAGCTCACACCAATTAGAACGGCCATCAGCAAAATTCTGTAAACAATAGAGGCTGAAGGGGTTGTGGAGAAATGCGTACCATTGGTTCTAAGTGGGACGTGGTAAGAACCAGTAATGAAAACACAATGGAGGTGCCTTGAAAAGGTAAACATTGAGCTACCATTCAATCAAGCATACCCACTGCTGGGCCTATCACCTGAGAGGATGAGAATCAAAAAGACACAGGCTGGCAATCCTGCACTCCAGCAATATTTACCATAGCCAACACTTGGAAGCAATGAAAATGTCCATCAACAGAGGAATGCAGAAAGAAGAAGTGGTTCATGTACACAATGGAATATTACTCCAATAAAAAATATAAATTCAATTTAAAAACATAAGGATATATCAGCTTTTGGGAGGTTATCTGGTCACATTCCACTGTAATTTATAACTGAGGAACACCACTGACAGGAAGATCTGTTTCCATAGTTACCAGAGTGGAGAAAGCAGAAATGCTGCCGCCCTCTGGCCATTACCTGCAACAGCAGCTTTAAAACCTGTGCTAATCGTCACTTCATATGCACAAGTACTGGAGGGCTGTAAATGAAACCTGCCCTCAACATGTCTTGAGGGAGGTAATGGCCAAAATACTTCCAAATGTGGCACAGACTTCAAGAAAACAATTTGGAGAGGTAAGCTCTGCTCACTGAAAAACAAAGGACATGCCTGAAAGCTCAATTTGAAGGGATTATGAGACGCATGCAAATGCAACCACAGAGAGGTATCAGCTTACACCAGTCAGAATACCCATCAGCAAAAAAACTAAAAGCAGTAAATGCTGAAGGGGTTGTGGAGAAGTGCATACCTTCAACTTTAAGTGGGACGTAACCTGGTAAAAGCCACTAATGAGAACAGAATGGAGGTGCGGTTACAAGGTAAACATTGAGCTATGATATGATCCAGGAGGCCCACTCCTGGGCCTATAACCTAAGAAGACAGAATTGGAAAGACACAGGCAGGCAAATCTGCACTGCAGCAGTATTACAATAGCCAAGATATGGAAGCAACCAAAAAGTCCATCAAGAGATGAGTGGACAAAGAAGAAGTGGTACATGTACAGATGGAGTATTAGCCAAGGAAAAAAACAGCACAATGCCATTTGCAGCACCGTACATGAGTCTAGAGGTAATCACGCAACTTGTAGTAAGTGAGAAAGCGAAAGACACATATTCTATCATATCACTTAGAAGTGTTACCTAAAAATTGATACCAGTGAAGATTTTTCCACAGAGAAAGGCAATCACAGATTCATTAAAAAACTTATGTTTCACCAATGGAAAAGTGTGAGGATTTAATACATTAGGATATTGGGGTTAACAGAGATATACAAACACAGGTGAAATAGATAATCACCAAAGACCTACGGAATACCAAGAGAAGACTACTCAACATTGTGTCATAACCTACATGGGAAAAGGATCTGAAGAAGAATATGTATATGTGTAAAAGAACCACATCTTGCACAGGCGGAACAAAGAAACCATTGTAATCAAACATAGTGTGACAAAAATTAATATAACGAAGAAGTAGTGAGACATAAACTTAAGGGGCTTTTTCCTGGCATATTCCATTCTAATTTACAACCTAGAACTCGACTTCCATTAAGGCTCTGTTGCCCTCGTAACCAGATTTGTTAAGGAGAAATGCTGCCGCCTTGTGGCCGTTCACACAACAGCAGCTTTAAACCCAGCACTAATGGTCACTTAATATTCAACAGTTGCAGGCCTGTAAATGACACCTGCCCTCAAAACAAATCTGGGGTTGTAAATCGACCAAGAAATTCAAAAGACCTCCACATTTCAAGAACACAATTTCAAGAGGCATATTTTACGCACAGTTTGTCTTTTCCTTTTTATTTTTTTTAAAAAAGAGGGTATGAAAAAATGCTGAACATCAGGAATTAATAAAGCCATGCAAATCCAATCTACAGAAACGTTCACCTCCAAGCCATCAGAATGATCATCAGCAAAAAGTCTACAAAGAATAAATGCTGAAGGGGTTTTAGAGAACTGCGTACCCTCTAGCTTCTGGAGGGGTGTAAACTGGTAACAGCCAGTAGTGAGAACATAAATAATGGAGGTGCGTTTAACGGGAAAAATTGAGCGGCTATGTTATCTGGTAGGCCCTTTGATGCACCTATCACCTGAGCACACCAGAATCAAAAAGACACAGGCTGGCAATCCTGCTCTGCAGCAACATTTAACATAGCCAAGACTTGGAAGAAACCAAAATGTCTATCAACAGAAAAATGCACAACGAATAACTCGTCCATGTACACATGGAATATTAGCCATGGAAAAGAATGAAACAGTGCCGTGTGCACCACCATAGAAGGACCTACAGATAAACACCCAATTTGAAGTAAGGAAGAAACCGAAAAACAGTTCGGTGATATCACTTATAGGTGTTATCTAAAAATTGATGCCATGAAATTATTTCCAAGAGAAGGACACATGGATTAAGAAAATAAAATTATGTTTAACCAAATGGAAAAGTGTAAGGAATGGATGAATTAGGATATGGGGGTTAACAGACATGTATTAATACATATGAAATATATATCACAGAATACCTATGGAATACCAAGAGAGGTCTACTCAACACTCTGTAATAACCTACACAGGAAAGGATCCAAAGATGAATAGTTAGATACACAGATATAATGAATCAGATTCTGTACACCTAAAACAAACAACATTTTTATCAAATTTGCTCTGATAATAAATAAAAATTAAATTTAAAAAACAAGAAGTAAGGAGATATAAGCTCTTGGGTGTTTGCCCTGGCACATTCCACTCTAACTTGCAGCCTACTAACACGATTTCCAGGAAGGCTCTGTTGCCCAAAAACCCAGAGTTGGAAATGTAGAAATGCTGCTGCCTTTGGCCGTTTCCGGGAAGAGAGGCTTTAAACCCACAGCTAACGGCCACTTAACATTCACAAGGACTCAGGGCTGTAAAGCACACCTGCCCTCCAAAATGTCCTGAGGTAGGGAATGGCCAAAAATAATTCACAACTGGCAAATTCTTCAAAAAGATAGTATGAAGAGGTACGTTTTACAACTCTTTTTTTCAAAAAAGGAAAATGGATAAAAGCTCAACATTAGGAATTATTAGACTCATGCAAATCTAATCTATGAAAAGTTTTCAAGTCACATCAGTCGAATGACCATCAGCAAAATGTCTACAAACAATAAATCCTGAAGGGGTTTTAGAGAACTGTGTACCCTCTAGCTGCTGGTGAGATATAAAGTGCTACGAGCCAGTAATGAGAACAGAAAGGAGCTGTGTTTAAAAGTAAAAATTCAGATGCCATTTGAACCAGCACGCCCACCACTGGGCCTATCACCGAAGAGCCGAATCAAGAAGACACAGGCTGACAAAGCTGTCCTCCAACAATATTCAAAATAGGCAAGACATGGAAGCAGCCAAAGTGTCAGTCAACAGATGAATGGACAAAGAATAAGTGGCACAGGTACCTAATGGAAGATTAGCTTTCGAAAACAATGAACAATGCCGTTTTCATGACTACAGGTGAGTGTAGAAATAATCATATTACATTAAGTCAAAAGTGTATGGTATATATCCAATAATATAATTTATAGATGTTATCTTAAGATTCCTACCAATGAACACATTTCCAAAGGAAAGGACAAAGAGACGTATAAAACAAACTAATGGTTAACCAAAATGAAAGGTGGGAGGGTGGATAAATTAGGATTATGGGGTTAACATATATACACTAATGTATGTTATATGTATATAAACTTATATAAAATATATAAATTATATAATCACTAATACATATAAATTACATAATCACCAAACACCTACCAAATACCAAGGGAGGTCTACTCAACACTCTGTAATAACCTGCATGGTAACAGGATCCAAAGATGAACAGATATATGTATGAAAAATTGATCAGAATCAGTACACCCAGAGAATCACTACACTCTAATAAAATTTACTCTGATAGGGGCTTCCCTGGTGGCCCAGTGGTTGAGAATCTGCCTGCCAATGCAGGGGACATGGGTTCAAGCCCTGGTCTGGGAGGATCCCACATGCCACGGAGTAACTAGGCCCATGAGCCACAACTACTGAGCCTGCACATCTGGAGGCTGTGCTCCGCAGCAAGAGAGGCCGCGATAGTGAGAGGCCCACGCACCGCGATGAAGAGTGGCCCCCACTTGCCGCAACTAGAGAACGCCCTCGCACAGAAACGAAGACCCAACACAGCCATAAATAAATTAAATAAATAAATATAAAAGGCAAAGAAGAATGGGGAAATTGTAGATAGAGTAAGGATCTAGTTCAAAAAAAATTTACTCCGATAAAAAACATAAAGTAAATTTAAAAAACAAACATAAGTAGGAGACATAAGCTTTGGGGAGTTTGTCCTGGAACATTCCACTACAATTTGCAACCTAGGAACACAACTTCCAGGAAGGCTCTCCTGCCCTTGTAACCAAAGCTGGGAATGTAGAAATCTGCCGCCCTGTGGCCAATTCCCGCAACAGCAGCTTTAATCCCAGTGCTATTGGTCACTTAATATTCACAAGGACTGCAGGGCTTTAAATGACACCTGCCCTCAAAAAATATCCTGAGGTCAGGAATGAACATTAATATGCAAAACAGTAGAAAATCTGGAGAAGACAATTCAAGAGGTAAATTTCCTCACAGTGTTTTTTTTTTAAAGGACATGAAAAAATGTTCAACATCAAAAATTATTAGGGAAATGCAAATTTAAACTACAAAAAGGTATCACCCCACAATAGTCTGAATGGCCATCAGAAAAAAAATGTCTGCAAACAATGCTGAATGGGTTTCCGAGAATGGATACACCCCTATGCTGTTGCTGGGATGTAAACTGGTAACAGCCACTAATCAGAACAGAATGAAGGTGCCTTTAAAAGGTGACAATTGAGCTACTATGTGATCCTACCAAACCACTAATGGGCCTGTAACCCGAGAACACCAGAACTCAGAAAGACACAGGTACCCAAATGTGCTCTTCAGCGATACTTACAATAACCAGAAATGGATGCAAGCAAAATGTCCAAGTACAGATGAATGGACAAAGAAGTGGTACATGTACACAACTGAATATTAGCCATGGAAAAGATGAAACAATGTCTTTTGCAGCACCACTGATGAAGCTAGGGGTAATCATACTACGTAAAGTAAGTCACAAAAAGAAAGAGAAATATCCGATGACATCATTTACTAGTGTTATCTAAAAATTGATACCCATGAACATATTTCCACTGAGAAAGACCCATACAGACTTTGAAAGAGGTGAAAGGAATGGAAAAATTAGGATGTTGGGGTTAACATGCATTTAATAATTCATATAAAATATATAATCAAGAAGGACCTACTGGATGCCAAGGGAGGTCTACTCAACTCTCTAATAACCAACATGGGAAAGAATCTAAACATGATTAGATATATGTATATGTGTGAATGAACCAGATTCTGTACACCTAGAACAAACACAACATTGTAATCAAATTTTCTCTGATTAGAAATAAAAAGTAAATTCAACAAGAAGTAATGTGACACAAGATTTTGGGTATTTGTCCTGGCACTTTACACTCCAATTTACAACCTCGGAAGAGGAATTCCACTAAGCCTCTGTTTTCCCTAGCAATCAAGTTGAGTATGAATAAATTCCGCTGCCTTGTTGCCCTTTCCTGCAACTGCAACTTTAAAAACAATGCTTATGGGTACTTAATATTCAGAAGAACTGTTGGGCTGTAAATGACACCCACAATCAGGAAATGTCCACGGGTAGGTAAGCAAAATAAATTCCAAAGGAACAGACTTTCAAGATCCTATTTCAATAGGTAAATTTTACACTGTTTAAAAGAAAAGCACTTGAAAAGATGCTCTAATTCCTGTATTATTAGCATCATGGAAATCAAAACTACAATGAGGGATCACTTCACATGAGTAAGAATAGCCACCATTGAAACATCTACAAACAGTAAATGCTTGAGAGGTTGTAGAAAAAAGGGAACCCTCCTATGCTGCTGTTGGGATATAACATGGTAACAGCCACTATAAATAACAGTATGGAGGTGCCTTTACAAGGTAAAATTAGAGGTACCATATGATCCAGCAGTCCCACTCCCAGGCATATAACAGGAGAAAACCAGAATTGGAAAACACACATGCACCCATATGTGTACCGCAGCACAATTTACAATGTCTAAGACGTGGAAGCAACCCAAATATCCATCAGCAAATGGATGGATAAAGAAGTGGTACATGTTCCCAGTGAAATATTACTCAGAAATGAAAAGAATGAAGGAATGCCATTTGCAACATCATAGAATTAGAGATAATCATACTAAGTGAAGTAAGTCAGAAAGAGAAAGTCAAATATCATATGATACTACTTATAGCTGAAATTTAAAAATTGATACCAATGAACTAATTTACAAGAGAGAAACAGGGACTTTCCAGGTGGTCCAATGGTTAAGAATCTGAGCTTCCAATTCAGGGGGCATGGGTGCGATCCCTGGTGTTGGGAGAACTAATATCACACATGCCTCACAGTACAGCCAAACAAATAAAAGAGAGAGAAACAGACTCACAGACTTAGAAAACACACTTATGGTTACCCAATGACAAAGGTGGGTGGAAGGAATAAATCAGGAGGCTGGGGAAAATATTTACACACTAATACATGTAAAATAGATTATCAACAAGGACCTACTGCATAACAAAGGGAAGTCTACTCAACACTCTCTAATAACCTATATGGGAAAAGAATCTGAAGATGAATAGACATATGAATATACATAACTGAACAAGATTCTGTAGGCCTACCACAAACAGAGTACTTTAAATCAACTTTACTTCAATAAAAAAGAAAAATTAAAACAAAAACAAGAAGTAACAAAACAGAAGATTTTGGGTGTTTGTTCTGCCACAGCCCACACTAATTTACAATCCAGGAGCCCGTCTTCCACAGTGGGTCTGGTTACCCAAGTAACCAGAGAGGGGCATGAAGGAAATCCTACCATCTGTGCCCATTTCCACAACAGCAACTTTAAAACATGTGCTTATGGGCACTTCATATTCACAAGGACTGCCAGGGTGTAAATGACACCTGCCCTTAACAAATGTCCTGTGGTAGTTATCGAGCAAAAATTCAAAACAGTCAGACTTTCAAAAAGCCAATGTCAACTGTAACTTTTTCTCATAGTGTTTAAAAAAAACACATGCAAAGATGCTCAAAATCTCGAATTATTAGACACATGCAAATCAAAACTACAACAAGGTATCACCTCGCACAGTCAGAATGGCTATCATCAAACAGTTTACAAACCATAAATGCTGGAGAGGACATGGAGAAGAGGGAACCCTCCTATGCTGTTGGTGAGATGTAAGCTGGTAACAGCCACTATAAAGTACAGTATGGAGATGCCTTTAAAAAGCAAAACTAGAGCTACCTTATCATCCAGCAGTCCTACTTCTGGGTGTACATCTGCAGAAAGCCAGAATTCAAAAAGACAAATGCACCCAAACCCAAGCATGCACTGCAGCACTATTTACAATAGCCAAGACATGGAGGCAACCAAAATGTCCATCAACAGATGAATGGATAATGAAGAAGTGGTACATGTACAAAATCAAATATTACTCAGAAATGAAAAAGCATGATCATCTCTAGGTCCATTCCTGTTGCTGCAAATGGCATTATTTCACTCTAAGTGAAGTAAGTCAGATAGAAAAAGACAAGTATCATATATCACTTATAGTGGAGTCTAAAAAATGATAGAAATGAACAAATTTATAAAACAGAAACAAACCAACAGACTTCAGATATCCTTCAGGGAGAAAAAATTTTAAATGTTTCCAATCACTAAATGTCAACCTGAAAAATGTAAGCAATAAATAACATTGTAAAGGTATTAATTCTCCCCCAAATTAACCTATACCAGGCATTAGCAAACTAAACCTGGAGATCACATCCAGCCTATCACCTTCTTTTGTAAATTAAATTTAATGAATGACCCACAAGAAAACCCATAATGAGACATCAGGTCACACCTCTCAACGTGGCTATTATTCCAAAGTCTACAAATATGAAATGTTGTTCACGACATGGAGAAGGGAATCCTAGTACACTGTTGGTGGGATTGTAAATTGATACACCCACTATAAAAAGAATATGGAGGTCCTGAGAAAAGCTACAAGTAGAACTATCATATTAGCCAACAATTCCACTGCTTGGTATATGTCCAAAGAAAATGAAGACACCAATTTGACAAGATACATGCATCCCAATGTTCCCAGCACCATTATTTACAATTGCCAACATATGGAAGCAAACTAAATGTCCATCAACACATGAGTGGATAAAGAAGAGGTGGTATGTATACACAATAGACTATTACTCAGCCATTAAAAAGGATCAAATTCTGCCATTTGCAACAACATGGAGAGGCCTAGAATATTTATACCTACTTAAATAAGTTAGAGAAAGACAAATACTCCATGTTCTCTGTAGAATCTAAAAATGCAAGAAAGGAATGTATATAACAAAACAGAAATAGACTCACAGAGAACAACTTAGTGGTTACTGGTGGGGCGAGTGAAGGGGGGAGAGAAATACAGTAGTTTGTGTCTCTAAATCCAGTACCCCTATGTATGAAATAAACAAGGATATATAGTACAACACAGGGAAATATAGCCATTATTTTGTAATCACTTTAGTGGAGCATGATCTATAAAAATATTCAATCCATATGTTGTACCCCTGAGACCAATGTAATATTGTAAATCAATTATACTTCAATTTAAATAATCCATAGGGTAGCTGAATGGATTAAAGAAAGTTCAATTATACTGTGTGCAAGAGATTCACGTTAGGGCTTCCCTGGTGGCGCAGTAGTTGAGAGTCCGCCTGCCAATGCAGGGGACGTGGGTTCGTGCCCCGGTCCGGGAAGATCCCACATACTGCGGAGCAGCTGGGCCCGTGAGCCATGGACGATGAGCCTGCGCATCTGGAGCCTGTGCTCCACAACGGGAGAGGCCACAACAGTGAGAGGCCCACGTACCGCAAAAAAATTCATGTTAACTTCTAATCCATATATAGCATAAAATTGAATGATTGGGAAAAAAATACTCCATGAAATGATACTTGCCTGAGTAGTCTATTATGAGGTAAAAAAGACTTGAAGTCAAACCTCTCAAAGGAAAAAAGGTTATCATATAATGATAAATGGATTAATTCATCAAGAAATCATGACAATTATAAATATGTATGTATCCAGCTTTGGAGCCTCTCAACATATGAAGAATATATTAACCCACGTGAAGGGGAAAATGTGCAGAAATAAAATAATGGTAAGAAACATCAATACCCAACTTTCAACACTGTATAGATCATCCGGACAGAATATCAATCAGGAAACACTGAACCTAAACACACTCTTGATATCAAATGAACCTAACATACATCTACAGTATATTCCACTCAACAGCAGCAAACTTTCCATTGTTCTCAAGTACACATAGAACATTGCCTAGGGTAGATCCTATGTTAAGCCACAAAACAAGTCTTCAAAAATCCAAGAATACTGAAATCATATCAAGGATCATTTCCAACCACAATGGTATGAAACTGAAATTCAATATTAAAAAGAACTGAAAATTCAAGAACACTTAGAAATTGAACAGTAAGCTCCTGAATAGCCAATGCATACAGGAATAAATCAAAATGGAAATTTAAAAGAAATCTTAAAGCAAACAAAATTGGAAACACAAAGTACCTAAATTTATGGAATACAGGAACAAGACTGCAATTCAAAGAGTTATGTTTACAGTAACAAATGCATATATTTTCAAAGAATTCTTGAGAGGGGATCACGATGATAGAGTGGGAAGATACTGAGCTCCCCTCCTGCCACGGACACACCCAAATTACAACTTACACGGAAATTATCCCTGAAGACTAGCAGGGAACGTTTTCCACAACTAAAGATATAAGGAAGGAGAAACCACAAGGCAGGTAGGAGGACTGGAAACACAGTCTAATTGGAACCCACACATGGAGCACAGTGACCCACAGCTGGAAGACATCACAATTGCAGAGGTCCTCCACATGGAGGGAAGGGTCTGAGCCTGGCATCAGGCTGCTCAGCCCAGGGTTCCTGCACTGGAAGAAAGGACCACAGCAGGTCTGGCTTTGAAAACCTGCAGGGCTTATTTTCAGGAAAGCTGGAGGCTAAAGGAAACTGAGAATTTGCTCTCATAGGGCACACACAAATCTCACATGTTCTCAGTCCCTGTGCAGAGCCAATAGTGTGAAAGACATGTGTTCAGACCCACTTGCTAATCTCGGAGACCTTCTTGGAAAGGCAAGAGGCAGCTGGGACTCCCACTAGGAACTGAGACATTGGCAAGCAACATTTTAGAGTCTTCCCTGGAACTGATTAGAATCAGGGGCCTACCCCATCTACCACGAGGCCCATAGCACCTCTGCACCAGAAGGCCTCGCAACCAGTCCCACTGGGGGCCTACCCTGTCTGCCTGTGCACCTGGAGTACCACACAGCCACCCATAACGGAGGGCTGCCTTGGCTATCAGCACACCCACAGCAATCACATACTGCAGGGTTCACAGCCATTAAGGCCAGGGTCCAACACCGCCTACCAGCTTGTCTATAGCAGTTGGCCCTGCCGTAAGAGAAAGGTGTGTGCAGCCCACACAGGGGACACCCCTGGAGCATGTGGCTCTGCTGGCCAGAGGACAATGTGCTGCTGGGCCGTATCAGTCATCTCCTATATAAGGCCACTTCTCTGAGACCCGGGAATGTAACAACCTGAACCTAATGAATAGAAATGCACAGAGAATTAGGAAACATAAGGAAATAGAGGAATATGTTACAAATGAAGTAACAAGACACGACATCAGAAAAAGACCTGAATAAAACAGGGATAAGCATTCTACCCAATAAAAAAAGTGTCACAGTAATGATTATAAGATGCTCACCCAAGTCAGGAGAAGAATAGATGGACATAGTGAGAATTTCAACAAAGAGTAATAACATGTCAAAAAGAACCAAACAGTGAACAATACAATAAAAGAGCTTAAAACACACATACACACACACACGAGAGAAGTCACATTATATTATATAATACAGAAGAACAGATCAGTGAAATGGAAAACAAAGTAGTGAAAATCACCCAAACTGAATAGCACAAAGAAAAAACAATTAAGACTATAGGTAAAGGGACCTCTGAGACAACATCAAGAATATTAACATGAGGGGCTTCCCTGGTGGCACAGTGGTTGTGAGTCCGCCTGCCGATGCAGGGGACACGGGTTCGTGTCCCGGTACGGGAGGATCCCACATGCCGCAGAGTGGCTGGGCCCGTGAGCCATGGCCACTGAGCCTGCGCGTCCGGAGCCTGTGCTCCGCAACAGGAGAGGCCACAACAATGAGAGGCCCGCGTACTACAAACAAAAAACAAAAAAAAGAATATTAACATGAGTATTACAGGGGTCCCAGAACGAGGAGAAGAGAGAAACGGGCAAAGAACTTATTAGAGGATATAGTAACTGATAACTTTCCTAACCTGGGGAAGGAAACACAGAGTCCCAAACAAGATGAAGACAAACAGGTCCACACCAAGACATATTATAAAGTGCCAAAAATTTAAAACTTTAAAAAATTAAAGAGGGATCACAGAAACAGTGAAATAAAATGGTCTAGTTATGTTCAAGGTATTCCCATAAGACTGTCAGATGACTTCTCAGCACAATTTGTAGATGAGGAAGGAATGATAGGATATATTCAATGGGCTAAAAAGAAAAAGTCTACAACAGGAATACTCTACCGGCAAGATTATGATTCAGAATTGCAGGAGAGGGCTTCCCTGATGTCACAGTGGTTGAGAATCTGCCAATGCAGGGGACACGGGTTCGAGCCCTGATCCAGGAAGATCCCACATGCCACAGAGCAACTAAGCCTGTGTGCCACAACTACTGAGCCTGTGCTCTAGAGCCCATGAGCCACAACTACTGAAGCCTGAGCACCTAGAATCCATCCATAAGAGCCACCGCAATGAGAAGCCCATGCACCACAACAAAGAGTAGCCTCCACTTGCCACACTAGAGAAAAGCCCACGCAATGCAATGAAGACCTAACACAGCCAAAAATAAATAAATTTATGGGGAAAAAAAAGAAGGAAAGATCAACAGTTTCCCACACTAGCAAAAGCTAAAAGAGTTCATCACTAATAAACCAGCCTTGTACACAACATTGAAGGAATTTACTTAAGCTTAAAAAAGTCTCAACAATTATTGATAGTAACAAGAAAACAAAAGTAAAAATCTCACTGCAAAAAGTATACATAGAGTAAGGGTAGCAGACCAAACATTTATTAAGCTTCTGTAAAGAATAAAAGACAATAGTAGTATGTTTTTTTAAAAAAGAGAGGGCCCAAATAAATCAGAAGTGAAAGAGATGATGTTACAACAGACAACACAGAAATACAAAGTATCCTAAGATACACACAGGGTAACTCAGGGATCAGAATGGACAGAGCCCACTCTCCATTCCCCTGTACATGAGTTACAGGAGCCTGAGGAACTAAGGAAGGGGTCCCTGAGGGGAGGCACAAGATAGAAGATGTTAGGCATTAACCTGACTATATTTATGTTAAACATGCCTGAACTACATTCACAGGAGATGGTTTTGTCCTGTACGTACATCGGCAACTTTAGTTTGAACTGCAGATCTTTGACTTCACCACCTCCACTGACAGCATTAGCTTCACCTGCTGTGGACCATCTCCTATAGGATTTCCAGAACCACAAAGCATTGAAGCCTCACAGGACCCAGAGTCTGTGAGACTCCACTCAGTCTCAGAGTCTCAACTCCACTCAGAGATGTAGAGTCACAACAGAGACTCCACTCTTGGAGGGCACACAACAGTAGTGTGCACATCAGGACCCAAAGGAAGGAGCAGTGACCCCATAGGAGACTGAGAAGACCTACCTGCTAGTTTTAGAGGGTCTCCTACAGAGGTGGGGGGTGACTGTGGCTCACCGTGGGGACAAGGACCCTGGCAGCAGAAGTTCTGGGAAGTCCTCCTTGGCATGAGCCCTCCCAGAGTCCGCCATTAGCCCCACCAAAGAGCCAGGTAGGCTCCAGTGCTGGGTCGCCTCAGGCCAAACAACCAAAAGAGGGAGAACACAGCCCCATGCATCAGCAGACAAGTGGATTAAAGTTTTACTGAGCTCTGCCCACCAGAGCAACACCCAGCTCTACCCACCACGAGTCCCTCACATCAGGAAGGTTGCACAAGCCTCTAAGATAGACTCATCCACCAGAGGGCAGACAGCAGAAGCAAGAAGAACTACAATTCTGCAGCCTATGGAAGGAAAGCAACATTCAGAAAGACAGACAAAATGAAAAGGCAGAGGAATTTGTACCAGATGAAGGAACAAGATAAAACCCCAGAAAAACAACTAAATGAGGTGGAGATAGGCAACCTTCCAGAAAAAGAATTCAGAATAATGATAGTGAAGATGATCCAAGACCTTGGAAAAAGAACGGAGGCAAAGATCAAGAAGATGCAAGAAATGTTTAACAAAGACCTAGAAGAATTAAAGAACAAACAAACAGAGATGAACAATACAATAACTGAAATGAAAAATACACTAGAAGGAATCAATAGCAGAATAACTGAGGCAGAAGAACGGATAAGTGACCTGGAAGACAGAAAGGTGGAATTCACTGCTGCAGAACAGAATAAAGAAAAAAGAATGAAAAGATATGAAGACAGCCTAAGAGACCTCTGGGATAACATTAAACACAACAACATGTGCATTATAGGGGTCCCAGAAGGAGAAGAGAGAGAGAAAGGATACGAGAAAATACTTGAAGAAATTATAGTCGAAAACTTCCCTAGCATGCGAAAGGAAATAGCCACCCAAGTCCAGGAAGCACAGAGACTCCCAGGCAGGATAAAGCCAAGGAGAAAAATGCCAAGACACATAGTAATCAAACTGACAAAAATTAAAGACAAAGAAAATATAATTAAAAGCAACAAGGGAAAAATGACAAGTAACATACAAGGGAACTCCCATAAGGTTAACAGCTGATTTCTCAGCAGAAACTCTACAAACCAGAAGGGAGTGGCATGATATATTTAAAGTGATGAAAGGGAAGAACCTACAACCAAGAGAACTCTACCCAGCAAGGTTCTCATTCAGATTCAATGGAGAAATCAAAAGCTTTACAGACAAGCAAAAGCTAAGAGAACTCAGCACCACCAAACCAGCTCTACAACAAATGCTAAAGGAAACTCTCTAAGTGGGAAACACAAGAGAAGAAAAGGACCTACAAAAACAAACCCAAAACAATTAAGAAAATAGTAATAGGAACATACATATCAATATTTACCTTAAATGTGAATGGATTAAATGCTCCAACCAAAAGACACAGGCTTGCTGAATGGATACAAAAACAAGATCCATATATATGCTGTCTACAAGAGACCCATTTCAGACCTAGGGACACATACAGACTGAAAGTGAGGGGATAGAAAAGGATATTCCATGCAAATGAAAATCAAAAGAAAGCTGGAGTAGCAGTACTCATATCAGATAAAATAGACTTTAAAATAAAGAATGTTACAAGAGACAAGGAAGGACACTACATAATGATCAAGGGATCAATCCAAGAAGAAGGTGTAACAATTATAAATATATATGCACACAACATAGGAGCACCTCAATACATAAGGCAACTGCTAACAGCTGTAAAAGAGGAAATCGACAGTAACACAATAATAGCAGCGCACTTTAACACTTTACTTACACCAATGGAGATAATCCAGACAGAAAATTAATAAGGAAACACAAGCTTTAAATGACACAATAGACCAAATAGATTTAATTGATATTTATAGGACATTCCATCCAAAAACAGCAGATTACACATTCTTCTCACTGCACACAGAACATTCTCCAGGATAGATCACATCTTGGGTCACAAATAAAGCATCAGTAAATTTAAGGAAACTGAAATATCAAGCAGCTGTTCCGACCACAAGGCTATGAGATTAGAAATCAATTACAGTGAGAAAAACGTAAAAAACACAAACACATGGAGGCTTAACAATACGTTACTAAATAACCAAAAGATCACTGAAGAAATAAAAGAGGAAATCAAAAACTACCTAGAGACAAATGACAAAAAAACATGATGATCCAAAACCTATGGGGTGGGGGGCGGAGGGGAAGATGGTGGAAGAGTAAGACACGGAGATCACCTTCCTCCCCACAGATACACCAGAAATACATCTACACGTGGAGCAACTCCTACAGAACACCTACTGAATACTGGCAGAAGACCTCAAACCTCCCAAAAGGCAAGAAACTCCCCACATACCTGGGTAGGGCAAAAGAAAAAAAGAAGAAACAGAGACAAAAGAATAGGGACGGGACCTGCACCAGTGGGAGGGAGCTGTGAAGGTGGAAAGGTTTCCACACATTAGGAGCCCCTTTGTGGGTGGCGGATGGGGGGAGCTTCAGAGCCGCGGAGGAGAGCGCAGCAACAGGGGTGCGGAGGACAAAGCGGGGAGATTCCCGCACAGAGGATCAGTGCCGACCGGCACTCACCAGCCCGAGAGGCTTGTCTGCTCACCCGCCGGGGCGGGCGGGGATGCGAGCTGAGGCTCGGGCTTCGGTCGGAGCGCAGGGAGAGGACGGGGGTTGGCTGCGTGAACACAGCCTGAAACCGTTAGTGCACCATGGCTAGCCGGGAGGGAGTCCGGGGAAAAGTCTGGAGGTGCCGAAGAGGCAAGAGACTTTTTCTTCCCTCTTTGTTTCCTGGTGTGCGAGGAGAGGGGATTAAGAGCGCTGCTTAAAGGAACTCCAGAGACAGGCGCGAGCCGCGGCTAACAGCACGGACCCCAGAGACGGGCATGAGACGCTAAGGCTGCTGCTGCCGCCACTAAGAAGCCTGTGTGCAATCACAGGTCACTATCCACAACCCCCTTCCGGGGAGCCTGTGCAGCCCGCCACTGCCAGGGTCCCGTGACCCAGGGACAACTTAACCGGGAGAATGCACGGCGCGCCTCAGGCTGGTGCAACGTCACGCTGGCCTCTGCCGCCGCACACTCGCCCCACACTCCGTACCCCTCCCTCCCCCCAGCCTGAGTGAGCCAGAGCCCCCGAATCAACGGCTCCTTTAACCCCGTCCTGTCTGAGCGAAGAACAGACGCCCTCTGGCGACCTACACGCAGAAGCGGGGCCAAATCCAAAGCTGAACCCCGGGTGCTGTAAGCACAGAGAAGAGAAAGGGAAATCTCTCCCAGCAGCCTCAGAAGCAGCAGATTAAAGCTCCACAATCAACTTGATGTACCCTGCCTCTGTGGAATACATGAATAGACAACGAATCATCCCAAATTGAGGAGGTGGTCTCTGAGAGCAAGATTTATGATTTTTTCCCCTTTTCCTCTTTTTGTGTGTATGTGTATGCTTCTGTGTGAGATTTTGTCTGTATAGCTTTGCTTCCACCATTTGTCCTAAGGTTCTATCCGTCCATATTTTTTCTTAATAATTATTTTTAATAACTTTATTATATTTTACTTTATTTTATTTTACTTTATCTTCTTTCTTTCTTATTTCCTTCCTTCCCTTCTCCCACCATCCCTCCCTCCCTCCTTTCTTTCCTTCTTTCCTTTTCTCCTCCTTTCTTTCTTTCTTTCTTTTTTCCTATCACTACTAATTCTTTCTCTCTACTTTTTCTCCCTTTTATTCTGAGCCGTGTGGATTAAACACTCTTGGTGCTGCAGCCAGGAGTCAGTGCTGTGCCTCTGAGGTGGGAGAGCCAACTTCAGGACACTGGTCAATGAGAGACCTCCCAGCTCCACATAATATCAAATGGCGAAAATCTGCCAGAGATCTCCATCTCAACACCAGCACCCAGCTTCACTCAACGACCAGCAAGCTACAGTGCTGGACACCCTATGCCAAACAACTAGCAAAACAGGAACACAACCCCACCCATTAGCAGAGAGGCTGCCTAAAATCATAAGTCCACAGACACCCCAAAACACACCACCAGACGTGGACCTGCCCACCAGAGAGACAAGATCCAGCCTCATCCACTAGAACACAGGCACTAGTCCCCTCCACCAGGAAGCCTACACAACCCACTGAACCAACCTTAGCCACTGGGGACAGACATCAAAAACAATGGGAACTACAAACCTGCAGCCTGCAAAAAGGAGACCCTAAACACAGTAAGATAAGCAAAATGAGAAGACAGAAAAACACACAGCAGATGAAGGAGCAAGATAAAAACGCACCAGACCTAACAAATGAAGAGGAAATAGGCAGTCTACCTGAAAAAGAATTCAGAATAATGATAGTAAACATGATCCAAAATCTTAGAAATAGTCAAAATGCAAGAAACATTTAACAAGGACCTAGAAGAACTAAAGATGAAACAAACAATGATGAACAACACAATAAATGAAATGAAAAATACTCTAGATGGGATCAATAGCAAAACCTATAGATGCAGCAAAAGCAGTTCTAAGAAGGAAGTTTATAGCAATACAAGCCTACGTCAAGAAACAAGAAAAATCTCAATTAAACAATCTAACCTTACACATAAAGGAACTAGAGAAAAAAGAACAAAACCCAAAGTTAGTAGAAGGAAAGAAATCATAAAGATCAGAGCAAAAAAAAAAAAAATGAAATAGAAACAAAGAAAACAATAGCAAATATCAATAAAACTAAAAGCTGCTTCTTTGAGAAGATAAACAAAAATGATAAACCTTTAGCCAGACGCAAGAAAAAGAGGGAGAGGACTCAAATCAATAAAATTAGAAATGAAAAAGGAGAAGTTGCAACAGACACCACAGAAATACAAAGCATCCTAAGAGACTATTACAAGCAACTCTATGCCAATAAAATGGACAACCTGGAAGAAATGGACAAATTCTTAGAAAGGTATAACCTTCCAAGACTGAACCAGGAAGAAATATGAACAGACCAATCACAAGTAATGAAATTGAAACTGTGATTAAAAATCTTCCAACAAACAAAAGTCCAGAACCAGATGGCATCAGAGGTGAATTCTATCAAACATTTAGACAAGAGCTAACACCAAACCTTCTCAAACTCTTCAGAAATTTGAAGGAGGAGGAACACTCCCAAACCCATTCCATGAGGCCACCATCACCCTGATACCAAAACCAGACAATGGTACTACAAAAAAAGAAAATTATAGACCAATATCACTGATGAATATAGATGTAAAAATCCTCAACAAAATACTAGCAAACAGAATTGAACAACACATTAAAAGGGTCATACACCATGATCAGGTGGGGTTATCCCAGGGATGCAAGGATTCTTCAATATACACAAATCAATCAATGTGATACACCATATTAACAAGTTGTAGAATAAAAATATCATCTCAATAGATGCAGGAAAACCTTTTGAAAAAATTCAACACCCATTTATGATAAAAAGACTCCAGAAAGTGGGCACAGAAGGAATCTACCTCAACATAATAAAGGCCATATATGACAAACCCACAGCAAACATCATTGTCAATGGTGAAAAACTAAAAGCATTTCCTCTAAGATCAGGAACAAGACAAGGATGTCCACTCTCACCACTATCATTCAACATAGTTTTGGAAGTCCTAGACACAGCAATCAGAGAAGAAACAGAAATAAAAGGAATATAAATTGGAAAAGAAGTAAAATTGTCACTGTTTGCAAATGACATGATACTATACATAGTGAATCCTAAAGATGCCACTAGAAAACTACTAAAGCTAATCAATGAATTTGGTAAAGTTGCAGGATACAAAATTAATGCACAGAAATCTCTTGCATTCCTATACACTAACAATGAAAGATCAGAAAGAAAAATTAAGGAAACAATCCCATTCACCACTGCAACAAAAAGAATAAAATACGTAGGAATGAACCTACCTAAGGAGGTAAAAGACCTGTACTCAGAAAACTATAAGACACTACTGAAAGAAATCAAAGATGATATAAACAGATGGAGGTATAAACCATGTTCTTGGGTTAGAAGTATCAATATTGTGAAAATGATTGTACTACCCAAAGCAATCTACAGATTCAATGCAATCTCTATCAAATTACCAGTTGCATTTTCTACAGAGCTAGAACAAAAAAATCTTTTTTTTTTTTTTGCGGTACACAGGCCTCTCACTGTTGTGGCCTCTCCTGTTGCGGAGCACAGGCTCCGGACGCGCAGGCTCAGCGGCCATGGCTCACAGGCCCAGCCGCTCCACGGCATGTGGGATCTTCCCGGACTGGGGCACGAACCTGTGTCCCCTGCATCGGCAGGTGGACTCTCAACCACTGCGCCACCAGGGAAGCCCCCCAAAAATCTTAAAATTTGTATGGAGACACAAAAGACCCCGAATAGCCAAAGCAGTCTTGAGGGAAATTAAAAGAGCTAGAGGAATCAGACTTCCTGACTTCAGACTATACTACAAAGCTACAGTAATCAAGACTATATGGTAGTGGCACAAAAACAAAAATATAGATCAATGGCACAGCATAGAAATCCCAGAGATAAACCTACGTACCTATGGCTAACTCATCTATGACACAGGAGGCAAGGATATACAATGGAGAAAAGACAGTCTCTTCAGTAAGTGGTGCTGGGAAAACTGGACAGCTACACGTAAAAGAATGAAATTAGAACACTCCATAACACCATACACAAAAATAAACTCAAAATGGATTAGAGATCTAAATCTAAGACCAGACACTATAAAACTCTTAGAGGAAAACATAGGCAGAACACTCTATGACATAAATTACAGCAAGAATCTTTTTGACCCACCTCCTAGAGAAATGGAAATAAAAACAAAAATAAATGGGACCTAATGAAACTTAAAAGCTTTTGCAGAGCAAAGGAGAACATCAACAAGATGAAAAGACAACCTGCAGAATGGGAGAAAATATTTTCAAATGAAGCAAATGACAAAGGATTAATCTCCAAAATTTACAAGCAGCTCATGTAGCTCAATATCACAAAAACAAACAACCCAATACAAAAATGGGTAGAAGACCTAAATAGACATTTCTCCAAAGAAGATATACAGGTTGCCAACAAACACATGAAAGGATGCTGAACATCACTAATCGTTAGAGAAATGCAAATCAAAACTACAGTGAGATATCACCTCACAGCAGTCAGAATGGCAATCATCAAAAAATCTACAAACAATAAACGCTGGAGAGACATTTATTGGAGAAAAGGGAACCCTCTTGCACTGCTGGTGGGAATGTAAATTGATATAGCCACTAGGGAGGACAGTATGGAGGTTCCTTAAAAAACTAAAATTAGAAGTACCATACGACCCAGCAATCCAACTACTGGGCATATACCCTGAGAAAACCATAATTCAAAAAGAGCTATGTACAACAATGTTAATTGAAGCTCTATGTACAATAGCCAAGACATGGAAGCAACCTAAGTGTCCATCGACAGATGAATCGATAAAGAAGATCTGGCACATATATACAATGGAATATTACTCAGCCATAAAAAGAAACAAAACTGAGTTATTTGTAGTGAGGTGGATGGACGTAGAGTCTGTCCTACACAGGAAGTAAGTCAGAAAGAGAAAAACAAATACCATATGCTAACACAGATATATGGAATCTAAAGAAAAAAAAAAACTTTATGAAGAACCTAGGGGGAGGGCAGGATTAAGGACACAGACGTAGAGAAAAGACTTGAGGACACGAGGAGGGGGAAGGATAAGATGGGACAAAGTGAGAGAGTGGCGTGGACATATATACACTACCAAATGTAACATCGATAGCTACTGGGAGCCAGCCACATAGCACAGGGGGGTCAGCTCAGTGCTTTGTGACCACCTAAAGGGGTGGGACACAGAGGGGGGGAGGGAGATGCAAGAGGGAGGGGATATGGTGATATATGTATATGTATAGCTGATTCACTTTGTTATACAGCAGAAACTAACACACCATTGTAAAGCAATTATACTCCAATAAAGGTGTAAAAGGAGAAAAAAAAAAAAAAAGCCCAGAGATAAACCTACACACCTATGGTCAACTAATCTATGACAAAGGAGGCAAGACTATACAATGGAGAAAAGACAGTCTCTTCAATGAGTTGTGCTGGGAAAAATGGACATCTACATGTAAAAGAATGAAATTAGAACACTCCCTAACACCATACACAAAAATAAACTCAAAACCGATTAGAGACCTTAGTGTAAGACCGGACAGTATAAAACTCTTAGAGGAAAACTTAGGAAGAATACTCTGACATAAATCACAGCAAGATCTTTTTTGATCCACCTCCTAGAGTAATGCCATAAAAAAGAAAACTAAACAAATGGGACCTAATGAAACGTAAAAGCTTTTGCAAAGCAAAGGAAACTACAAATAAGACGAAAAGACAAACCTCAGACTGGGAGAAAATATTTGCAAATGAATCAACAAAGGATTAATCTCCAATATATATAAGCAGCTCATGCAGCTCAATATTTAAAAAAACAAAAACCCAATACAAAAATGGGCAGAAGATCTAAATAGACATTTCTTCCAAGAAGACATAGAGATGACCAAGAAGCACACGAAAAGCTGCTCAACATCACTAATTATTAGAGAAATGCAAATCAAAACTACAGTGAGGTATCACCTCACACCTGTTACAATGGGCATCATCAGAAAATCTACAAACAACAAATGCTGGAGAGGGTGTGGAGAAAAGGAACCCTCTTCCACTATTGGTGGGAATATAAATTCATACAGTCACTATGGAGATCAGTATGGAGGTTCCTTAAAAAAAGTAAAATTAGAATTACCATATGATCTAGCAATCACATTACTGGGCATATACCCAGAGAAAACCATAATTCAAAAAGACACATTCACCACAATGTTCATTGCAGCACTACTTACAACAGCCAGGTAATGGAAGCAACCTAAATGCCTACAGACAGATGAATGGATAAAGATGTGGTACATAGATAAAATGGAATATTACTCAGCCATAAAAAGGAATGAAATTGGGTCATTTGTAGAGACGTTGATGGATCTAGAGACTGTCATACATAGTGAAGTAAGTCAGAAAGAGAAAAACAAATACTGTATATTAATGCATATATGTGGAACCAAGAAAAATGGTACAGAAAAACTGGTTTGCAGGGCAGAAACAGAGACACAGATGTAGAGAACAAATGTATGGACACCAAGGGGGGAAAGCCGTTGGGGAGTGGTGGTGGGATGAATTGGGAGATTGGGATTGACATGTATACACTTATATATATAAAATAGATAACCAATAAGAACCTGCTGTATAAAAAAATAAAATAAAATTCTATAATTAAAAAAATAAAACAAAAATAAAAGTTCTTCCCTTTGCATAGATGTATTTTATATGAATGAATTATTTCCATGCTTATATCTATAAATACAAAAGAGAGGAATAAAACCTACCTTGAACCAAAAAAGAAGAAAAGAAGAAAAAACAGAACCCACCAGTTATACAGAGGAAAACCCTATCAGGGTCCTTGCTCCAGTGGTAAACAATTCTGAAGTAGGTCAGAGGTGGGGAATCGTCTCCCATTCAGCCAGCAGCCCCCCCGGCAAGGAGCGTCCTCATTGCAAAGCTGGGGCACCGTGCCGAGGCATCTGTGAGTAAACGTGAGCTAAGCCCCAGGCCAGCTGCTGCTGAACTGTTCCCACCCGTCCCAGGTAAAACACCTGAATATATACAAGGACTTGGAAGCCTAGAGGAAGGGCCGTGGAGCCACCCCAGCGACAGCACACAGGCCGATTTGGTGCCTGCAGGCCAGCCAGGATGGTCCTGGCCCCGGGTGCTCTTTTGGAAGCTTTCCATTTCCCTGCCTAAGATACCCATCCTGTCCCTGCCCCCACTGCTTTTTTCCTTCCTTACCTCTGCCCGGGGAGAAATTCCAGCGGCAGGTATGGGTGACGCATCCTCTTGTTTAGCAGGTGGTAGCCCGGGAACTCCTACAGAAAGTCCAGCAGAGCCCCACTCACACCGGGCCACCCACAAGGCCGTGGCCCCTCACTCCCTCCCACCAGTCCAGCCCCGACACTGCTGACGGGGCAGAGAATATGGCGTCAGGCACAGCTGCAGGAGCTGTTGCTGCCTGGAGCGGTGTTTATATTGACCTCAACCCAGGCACACCTGGGGAGGGCTGGCCGGCCGGGTCAGGCTGCCCAGGTCAGCCAATCCTCGCCCCTCAGGGGCTCATATTGCAGAAATTGGACCTTGCTGAACCGGCCAGGTCCAAGGAACAGGTGTGGGCTCCTGAGAGTCAGGATAGACAAGGGGCTGCCAGCCCTGGCTTGTTTTCTAATCATTTTATCTGGCCCATGAGTGGGAGACAACTTCAAGGAGACCCTCTCCTAATGAGAGGAACCCAGGAGCCAGGGAGAGGAGGGGTGGTGGGTGGAGACAGAGGCCTGGTGCCCCGGCTGCAGTGGAAGTCTCTGGAAGACCAGGTGGAGGGAGGCCGCACAGAGTGACGCCCAGGGTCACAGACCTGTCGGAGCTGCTGTTTGTTAGTTCAAGTCCTGCTCTGAGGTGCTCTGTGTCAGCTCTGAGCGACAGGCGTGCTGGAGGTGCTCTGCAATGAGGGCTATGCGCACGGTTCCTGGGTGCCCAGGCTTGCTGGGTGCCTGCCCAGGTGAGCTCCATATCCTGCGAGGGGCCTGACCACGAGAGCCCCGTGGGCTGCTGGGTAGCTGCACAGGTGAGCTCCATATCCTGAGAGGGGCCTGACCACGAGAGCCCCATGGGCTGCTGGGTAGCTGCACAGGTGAGCTCCATATCCTGAGAGGTGCCTGACCACGAGAGCCCCGTGGGCTGCTGGGTACCTGCCCAGGTGAGCTCCATATCCTGGGATTGGCCTGACCACGAGAGTCCCGTGGGCTGCTGGGGACCTGGTAATGGATGTCAGGACAGTCAGTGAAGCCACCGTGGATATACATCCAGTAGTTCCTAATTCCTACACACTGCTGGTCATTCTGCCATCCACCAGGACATGGTATTCTGTATTAGACTTCAATGATGCCTTCTTCTGTATTCCATTAGTCCCAGAGTCACAAGAAATTTTGGCTTCTGAGTGGCAGGACTCAACATACAATGAATACAATACTGCTAGGGCCGTCCTGCCCCAGGGGTTCAAAAATTCCCACATGACCTTTGGGGAAAATTAACTAAAACCTAAAAGATCGAACTCTGGAGAAGGGAACCCTCCTTCAATATGCAGACGACACTCTGATCGCCAGCCCTACTAAGGAGGCCTCTGAACTACCTAGCCAATAAAGGATAGAAGGTGTCCAAGAAAAAGGCTCAAATATCACAGACTAAGGTGACCTGCCTGGGCTCCATTCTCACAGAAAGTCGGAGAAGCCCATCCCAGGAAAGGGAAGAAGCCATTTGCAGCCTTACCCCTTTCTAAAACTAGAAGACAGCTTAGGGGTTCCTGGGGAGGCCGGGGTTTGCTGCTTCTGGATCCCTAACTACAGTCTAGTAGCTGGGCCTCTATATGAAACACTGAAAGGAAAAGATGATGATCCTTTCGAATAGAATCCAGAAGCGGCCTTTCAAGAATGCAAAGAGCAGTCAATTCAGACCCTTGCCCTGGACCTCCCCAATTTAGCTAAACCCTTTGACCTTTACATCCCCATAGAAGGTGAATCGCCCTTGGAGTATTAGTGCACAAACTAGGACCACTTGAAATGGAACAAGGCAAGAATGCCATCCAGGTAGGATAAACTACGGTCACCAAGGGATTGGCCAGCCGCCCCATCCGGCCAGGGTACTGGGGGTATCTAAAAACCTGGAAATCAGCAACCTGCAAGGCCAGCTTCCTCCTAAGGGAAAAGGACCCCACGTGGTGATCCTAACCACCAACCATGCCCTGAAGTTGCAGGGGTCGCTCCATGGGCACACTGACCTCGAGTGAGGAGGCCCTCCAACTCCAACCTCCAGAGAGACAACCGGGGGGCAACGGGCCCCCATGACGACTCGTGTGACCATCACGTGACCTGGAGCTTCTCTCAGAAAACAACAAGAGTGTGCCCCAAAGGAGCAGTCTACTGCTTGCAGGACTTACTGCACCCAGAGGGGAGCTAATAAGCTTGGCGGGGGAACCGTATATCACGCTGTCACCATAGAAAAGCCTACAGACACCGCGGTGACGGCGGCCAATAAGACCGGCTGGACTTCTGGCTACTTCAAAAGGCTGTTGACTCAGTGGCCGTCATGGTCCTGGATCACCACCGGCCCTGGACTGTCTGGGAGTTGAGCGGGCAGGGCTCTGACACCTGGTGCTGTTTGTACGTTAATTCAGGGGCCTAACTGAAGAAAGCATAGACTACTGGTCAGAGCATCTAGGCTGGCAGAAACCGTCAGCCTAAGGAGGCCGAACAAATGTGGAGCGGGGTAAAACCGGACCCCCCAGAGTCTCTGCGCCTCTCTTTCCTGGACCCTTAAAGGTCATTAGAATCTACAACACTTCCAATGCTGGCGCTCAGGCGGACAAGCAGTGAGGCAGGAGGCCTGGGGACAATCAACCTCACCTGGAGGCTGCTGGGGAGAAGTTCTGCCCCTCCCCCCCGAGTATGAGGACTCCCAACACAGCACGAAGCAGTTACATAAGAGGGGTCTGCACCCTCAGCGCCCCAAGAATGAGGAAAGGGACAATAGGCAGAGGAGGGTTTGTCAACGGCAAAGCCCATGAAAACTTCCTGGGAGATAAAAATAGAATCTGGGCAAAAACATAAAGTCTAACCTTTTTTATCCTTTGTGCTTTGTCTAATTTCACGTGCTCCTAGGGTCCCGCATGCAGAGGTCCCACACCCGGCACTTTAGCCCAGATTTCCTAGTGCAGAATGGCTGGGTCGACACCTCAGCTCGCGGGGCCCCTGTGCAGACTCCGCGACATAGAGCCTGAGCTGCAGCCAACCCGGCCCTCGAGAGCTCCGCCCCCTCCCTCCTGCTGACGCTGACGGGATCCCTACACAGCAGCCCGGCCCACAGCCCGCAGGGGAGTGCACGTTCTCACCTCTCCATTCTCTGATCAAAATATAAAGTTTCCTTTGCTTCTGAACCAAACTCAGTCTCAATCTGTTGGCTCCAATGACACTGGGCAGGGGGACCCTTGTTGGGGCCCACTCTGGAGGATCAGTAACAGAATTTGAGAACATTGTAACTTCAGTGAACAGATGTGTGAAGCAAACTGTAATGAACGGAGAGCAGCGTATAAGGCTCGTGTAAAATAAGATGTTTCTAACATTTCCATTTGATATTTCCATCACTTGATTATAAGCAAGTTCAGTGGAGGGTTTTTGTCTTACTTGTCAGGTCAAGTTTAGAGAAATTAAGTGATTGCTTTCCAAGGATGTACATCTAATGATCTTGGCTGAAGCTTCAATCTTCTTTTGAATGCTTTTCCATTGAAAATGATACCATTCTTTCAGCTCCCCCATTTCTGAGGAATATAAAATCTTGTAACTTATTGTTATCAAAGGGGAAGGGTGCAGGGAAGCATAATTTAAGATTTTGATATTAACACATACACAATGCTATGTATAAAATGGATAATCAACGAGGGCCTACTGTATAGCACAGGGAACTACACTCAATATTTTGTAATAACCTATAAAGGGAAAGAATCTGAAAAAATAGATACCTATATCTACATCATCTACCAAAGCCAGATAAAATGTAACTTAAGGGAGGCCAATGGTGACCGCTTCTGACCCTCAATCATCTCAAGCTTGGACTCTGCCTACTGCCCAAGGCCCTTCATGAACATACATGCATGTACCCGTAGCTTAAAACTTCCCCAGTTTTGGGGTTCTGGGAGACACGGATTTGGAAAGATCCCTGGTGTGCCCCTTACTTGCAGGGGACCCTTCCTACTGCTGAAACACGCCTGTCACACCCAGAGGATGGTACACCGTCTGATCGGGAAGAGTTTGGAAAAGGCACCTCATTTCCAGGTGCTCGGGTTCCCCCCCACCAGCCGCTTTCCGAACAATCTCCCCACTTAATGAAGTCAGCAGCTTCAACATCCAGTTTCGCACAGTTTGGAATTTGTCCGGAGGATGAAGGGGAAGGGGGAGAACCATGAGAGACAAGCCCTAGGTGTTTGGACAGGAAAATGCCACTTTAATTTCCATTTAGTAAGAGGAATTAACCAAAGGTTCACCTTGCCCCGGAACCAGAATAGGGCTTGAAGCAATTCTGCTGTTTTGTTGCTAGATCTCAAAGAAACAAGTTGAAAAATGGAGGTCAGGAGCACTGCAATTCACAAACCTGCAGGGTTTAAAATGATACCTATCATCGAAAAATGTCTTCAGGTAAGTCATGGAAAAGGATTTTAACGAAAGGCAGAATTGCAGGAAAGGAATTTCAAGAGGTAGATTGAACTAGCCATTAAAGCACATGAAAAGTGGCTGAACTTCACCAATAATGCAGTTGGCCGAAAAGGGCGTATGCGTTTTTCCTGAATATATTCAGGAAAAACGCATACGCCCTTTTTGGCCAACAAAACAGGCTGGCAATGCAAATCAACACTACAAAGAGGTATCAATTCGAATCAGTCAGAAGGGCTATCCTCACAAAATGTAAAAACCAGAAATGCAGGACAGGGCTTGGAGAAAATGGAACCCTGCTACACTGATGGTGGGAATGTAAATTGCCAACGGCCAGGCTGCAGAAGTGTATTGTGTTTCCTACAAAATTTAAAAAACAGAGATACAGAGCATATGACACTTGCACTCATGGGCGTATATCCTGTGAAAACCAAAAATCTACAGGACACAAGCACCCCAAAGTTTAGTGCTGCTCTGTTTACAAGAGCCTCGAATTGGATACAACATAAATGTCCTTGGGGAAAAAAAATGGATAAAGAAGAAGTGGTACTTAGAGACAATGGAATATACCTCAGCCAGGTAATCAATGAAATATGGCCAGTTGGAGCAACTCGTGTGGACTTAGGTACGATCATTCTAAGTGACATAAGTCAGACAGAAAAAGAGACTTATCATGAGATATCACTTACAGGTGGAATCTAGAACTGGCTACACATGAACTAAATTACAAAACAGAAACAGAGTCACACATTTAGAAACCACACTTATGGCTGCTAAAGGTGAAAGGTGAGGTGGGGTGAGGCATAAACCATGAGGTTGAAATGAGCACAGATACGGTTCCAAACCAAATAGCTAATCGACAAGACCTACTCTATAGCTCAAAGAACTGGACTCACAACACTCTAGTCACCAGAAAAGAATATATACGACTGGTAAGGATCTAAGAATGAGTTTACTGAGGTCTCTCAGTAAGTGAATCAGGAAGATGTACAGCAGCAAGAAACACAACATTGAAAACCAGCTGTACCCCATTATAAAAATAAACAACAAAAAATAATTTAAAAAAGACAGTGAGAGAGAAATTCCTACAGAATTCCTTCAGGGTCGCTGATGCAACCTGGATTCACCACATCTAGACCCACAGATAGATGGGACTTAAGGATGGGTGCTCGTGGAGTGAGAAAATTGGTGAGGATGGGCCAGCAAATGCAGCACCTTTAGAATAATACTGCCTGGCCCCATTCCAAGGGTCGCAAATCTCCAGGTGCAGGGGAACCTTCCTAGAGCTAAAATATGCATGGGACACACAGAGGATGGTACACCGTCTGTTCGGGAAGAGTTTGGAAAAGGCACCTCCTCTCCTAATCTCCTGGTGCTCGGGTGCTCCAGCCTCTTTTCTAACAATCTACTCACCAGGGGAAGTCAGCACCTTCAACACCCTGTTTCGCACAGTTTGGAATTTGTCTGGAGGATGAAGGGGAAGAGGGGGAACCATGAGAGACAAGCGCGAGGTATCTGAACAGGGACATGCCACTCTAATTTCCAATCAGGAAGAGGAATTGACCAAAGGCTCAGCTCGCCACCGAAACCAGAATAGGGCTGGAAGCAATCCTGGAAAAATGCCTTGAGGTAAGTCACGAAAAAAGGACAAGAAAACAAGGCAGGATTGCAGGAAGGGGTTTTCAAGAGGTAGATTGCACTAGCCATGAAAGCAAATGGAAAGGGATAGAACTTCTTCAACGATGCCATTGGCCAAAAAGGGCGTATACATTTTTCCCGAACATATTCAGGAAAAACGCATATGTGCCTTTTCGGCAACCAAAGAGGCGTGCAGCGCAAATCAACACTACAAAGAGATATCACTTCACATCACTCCGAAGGCCATCCTCACAAAGTGTAAAAACCGGAAATGCAGCATAGGGCATGGAGAAAAGGGAGCCTTTTCACGGTGATTGTGGGACGGTAAATTGCCAATGGCACTCTGGAGAAGTGTATTGTGTTTCCCAAAAAAATCTCAGAAACAAAGCTACAGAGCATACGGCACTTCCACTCATGGGCGTTTATCTTGGGAAAAGCAACACTCGACAGGACACAGGCACCACAACGTTTAGTGCTGGTCTGTTTACAAGGGCCTCGACTTGGATACAACCGAAATCTCCTTGGAAGGAAAACGTGGATAAAGAAGATGTGATACTTATGTACAATGGAATATAACTCAGCCATGAAATCAATGAAATAAGGCCAGTTGCGGCAACTCAGGTGTAGTTAGGTACGATCATTCTCAGTGACATAAGTCAGACAGAAAAAGAGACTTATCATAAGATATCAGTTATAGGTGGAATATCAACATTGCTACACATGAACTAAATGTCAAAAGAGACACAGAATCACACATTTAGAAAACACACTTATGACTGCTAGAGTGCAAAAGTTGGTTGAGATGAGGCATAAACCAGGAATTTGAAATGAGCACAGATACCATTCCATAGACCAAACAGGCAATCAACAAGGCTTACTGTAAAGCTCAAAGGACTGGACTCAGCACACTACACACCGGAAAAGATTATATACGAATGGTCAGAATCAGAAAAAGAATTTATCGATGTCTCTCTGTAAGTGAATCAAGTGGATGTACAGCAGCAAGAAACATAGCACTGAAAATCACCTACACCCCATTATAAAAATAAATTCAAAAAAAAAAACAAACCAAAAACAAAAACAGTGAGTGAGAGACAAATTTTTACAGAATTCGTTCAGGGGCTGTGATGCAACCTCAGTTGAACACATCTAGACCTAGAGTTGGATGGGACCTAAGGCTAGACACTTGTGGGGCTGTGAGGCTTGGTGAGGATGGGTCAGCAAATGCAGCCCCTTTACAGTAATATGCTTGTTCCCCCTTCCATCGGTCCCAAATCTCCAGGGGCAGGGGACTCGTCCTACAGCTAAAAGATGCGTTGGACACCCAGAGTATGGTACACTGTGTGACCGGGAAGAGTTTGGAAAAGTCACCTCATATCCTCATCTCTTGGTGGTCGGCTTCCCGCCTCGAGCCTCCTTCCTAACAATCTCCCCACTTGGGGAAATTAGCACCTTCAGCATCCTGTTTCGCACAGTTTGGAATTTGTCCGGAGAATGAAGCCGAATGGGGGGAACCAATAAGAGACAAGCCCTAGGTTTTTCAACAGGCACATGCCACTCTAATTTCCAATAAGGAAGAGGATTTGACCAAAGGCTCACCTTGCCCCCGGAATCAGAACAGGGTTTTAAGCAATGCTGCTGTTTTGTGGTGTGTTCCCCACAAAATACGAAAAATCCACCTCAGGGCCCTGCAATTTTCAAACCTTCAGGGTTGTAAAGGATATCTATCATCGCAAAATGTCGTGAGGTAAGTCATCGAAAAGGACTTGAAAGCAAGGCAGAATTGCACAGAGGGATTTCAAGAGGTAGACTGGACTCGCAGTTAAAGCCCATGAAAAGCGGCTGAACTACGCCAATGATCCATTTGGCCAAAAAGGGCGTATGCGTTTTTTTCTGAATATATTCAGGAAAAATGCATACTCCCTTTTTTGCCAACCAAACAGGCGGGCAATGAAAATCAACACTTCGCATCAGTCAGATCGGCCATCATCACAAAGTGTAAAAACCAGAAAAGCAGGACAGGGCGTGGAGAAAAGGGAGCCCCGTTTCGCTAACGCTAGGAACGTAAATTGCCAACGGCAATTCTGGAGAAATGTATTGTGTTTCCTAAAAAATCTAAAAAACAGAGCTACAGAGCACACGGCACTTCCACTCATGGGCGTATGTCTTGGTAAAAACAAAATTCGACAGGACACAGCGAACCCAACTTCTAGTGCATCTCTGTTTACAAGAGCCTCGACTTGGATACAACCTAAATGTCCTTGGAAGGAAAAATGCATAAAGAAGATGTGGTAATATGTACAGTGGAATGTTAATCAGCCATGAAATCAATGAAATAAGGCCAGTTGCCGCAACTCGGGTGGACTTAGGGATGATCATTCTAAGTGACATAAGTCAGACAGAAAAAGAGGCTTATCATAAGATATCACTTAGAGGTGGAATCTAAAAATGGCTACACATAAACTAATTTAAGAAGAGAAATGGAGTCACACATTTAGGGCTTCCCTGGTGGCGCAGTGGTTAAGAATTCACCAGCCGATCAGGGGAAACAGGTTCGAGCCCTGGTCCGAAAAGAACCCACATGCCGCAGAGCCACTACGCCCGTGCACCACAAATACTGAGCCAGCATTCTCGAGCTGGCAAGTCACAACTACTGAGCCCACGTGCCACAACTACTGAAGCCCGCACGACAGCGCCCGTGTTCTGCAACAAGAGAAGCCACCCAATGAGTAGCCTGTGCACTGCAACCAAGACCCAACGCAGCCAAATAATTAATTAATTAATTAATTTAAGAAAACAAGTTGCCGTCTGACTTAGTGCCTGGTGAGGGCCAAATTTCTGGTTCATAATGTGGGTCTTCTGGTTCTGCAATTAAATGATGTAATGGGCATAAGATCTTTTGTGTGCTACATTTATTAGGTCACTAATCCCATATTTGAGGTTTCTGGCCTCCTGACCTAATCATCTCCCAAAAGCCCCACCTCCTAATACCATCAACAAGGGAGCTGGTTTTCAAAATTTGAAAACTAGAGGCACAAAATGTTGATACTGTAACAGGGACCACATGGTTAATTTATTTTTCCTTTCATGTTAAATGTTTTGCACATATATATTTATTATATAATCCTGAAACCCTTGTGTTTTTTTTTAAGATTCTTTTCCCATATAGGCCAGTACAGAGCACTGAGTAGAGTTCCCTGTCCTACACAGCAGGTCCATACCAATACTTACCTATTTTATATACAGTAGTGTGTATATGTCAGTCCCATTCTCCCAATTTATCCCTCCCCCACTTATCCCCTGGTAACCATAAGTTTATTTACTATATCAATGACTCTATTTCTGTTTTGTAAATAAGTTCTTTTCTACCGTTTTTTTTTCAGATTCCTCATGTAAGCAATATCATATGATATCTGTCTTTCAGTGTCTGACTTGCGTCACTCAGTATAACAATCTCTAAGTCCATCCGTGTTGCTGAGAAACCCTTAATTGTTAAGGATAACCCTCAATTTTTTCCAGTGTCATCAGCAATTATTTCTGGCAGATATGTGATAACACTTTTTTTTTTTTTTCTTTGCGGTACGCGGGCCTCTCACCTCTGTGGCCTCTCCCGTTGCGGAGCACAGGCTCCGGACGCGCAGGCCCAGTGGCCGTGGCTCATGGGTCCAGCCGCTCCGCGGCATGTGGGATCCTCCCAGACCGGGGCACGAACCCGCATCCCCTGCATCGTCAGGCGGACCCCCAACCACTGCGCTACCAGGGAAGCCCTGTGATAACACTTTTTAAACAGGGATATTGAGACCAAGTCTCCTGACCTGCAAACAAAAAAAAAAACATCATTCATATAGTGAAAACTTTGTACATCAAAGGATGATAGCACTTGGTCTCTATCGTTTTGCACTCACTGCTGACGGAGGGCAGAGGAGTTTGAATCACTAACCTTCCTTACGTGCACTTCTTCCTAATGGGGTATTCCACCTAAAATTTATAAGAAGGGGAATGCATCATGGAACACACCAATCTCTACTACAGATTCTGAAGCAGCAAAAAAACAAAAAGAAAAACCATGATGACTCCATCCATAGGGTTCTCTCTACATTGTTACATTAGTTTCCCTCCCATTTCAAACCCTGTCACTTGAACCCGTTTTTATTTTTTCAACAAAAATAATGTTAATCTGCAGTCACACGCTCCATTAATATTACACTATCCCTTGTGCAAGTATGTAGGGATTCGAGGAGCTATGGGAGGCTATCGTGAGAGGTTGCCTAGAGTAATTAGGACATTTTATTTATGTTGGCTCTTCTCCCTAAGATGTCTGCTGTCCTCTTCTTTTTGTAGCTACTAGCATTGAGAAACTGACCAAGATAAGGCCCTTCTCTTTTACTGCCCATGAATGCACCCGTGATGAACCCCACAGACCTTGGTGCTTCCAGAATCCCCTGAACCTACTGACCCTCCATGCATGGCATGACGTAGATAAGGATGGTGACGTGTATACTTGTATAGAGCATGCTATAAAATTTTCGACTCTTCCCTTCCTCGTAATTCCAAAGAACAGATTTCTTTGGATTTCTGCTTAATGCTGCTGGAGTTGGTACATTAAGTTGAGGGAGGTATCAGGGCACACCAAAAGAGAGGGTAACTGCACAGAAAATACAAGCAGGTACATTTCTGTGTAGTTTCAAGCAGCTTATGTGCTGTATCAACCATGGTGACATGTTGACCCTTCCTCTTTCTACTAGTAGTACAACAAACAAATATAAAGGATATTTAGGCTGCTTGTTTCATCCCCACCTCTCTCAATTGATCTGCATTCACATATAGGACAATGAAGGGCCCTTTCTACCATCTTAACCAATACTTGAGAACTAGAAAATGTGCAGATTTTTCCGGGGATTATTTTCATATTCCCCAATCAGGCCTATGAAGGAATCTTACCTATTGTGTTTAATGAAGTCATATCTCTGACGGCATCCCATCATCAAAACTGGAAAGAAATTTGAAGGGTCTTAGATGTTACCATATTTGAGATTCCAATATTTTAGCCTGACACGTTTTTTGATTTTACAAAAATATATTTTAAATGAGACAAAAAATCATTTTTATGACACAGACAGCAATAGTTTTATATTTTTATCTGTTCCACTTGCACACAAAAGTCTCATGGGGTTATGTAAAGCAGTCCTGTTGGGTGCTGTGCACGGTGCAAGTATGGATTAAAGCTTAGGAATCTTAAGCTTCAGTCACCTGAAACTTTTCAATTAGGATGCAAGCAATCCTGTCCAACATTTGAACAGAGCAAGACACTGTCTTTATTTTGTCAGGTAATTAATCTGTCTTTTGCCCCAAGGAGAGAAACAACTGGCATCTTTCATCAATGTGTTGTACAAAAATCTTTGAACAGAGAGTGCAAGCAGAGGCTGACAAAAGATGTGAAAAAAAGAGAGAGACCCTTGTGGCATTTTCTCCTAACTTATTGCAATCTCCCATTTAAAATGTGGGAATAATCAATCTTCTGAGGAAAAAGGCCTAAGGAAGGTTTTTGCTTTTGTGGAGTAATGGGATTGCTAAAGATTTCAGGAGGCCAGACGAATTAGTGAGAATGACCATGAGAAATCAGAGAAAAGTCAGATCCATAGATGAAGTGATGTTTACCTCTGTGAATCAATGAGAGGTAGGAGCAAATGAGAAGAAAGTTGAATACAACATTTTATGAATAAATGTAACCTTTCAGCTGTCCTAGAAGAAATTAATTTTCACTATGATACAACATACTTAGTTTAGAAAGTTAACTTAAATTTAAAGCTTAATAATTAGATTTATTGAGGAAACCAAAACATCTTTGTGGTTTAGAATAAATAATGTGCTCTACTACAGATAAGAAGACTACATAAATAAATAGAAATATGACTAAATAGGGGCTTCCCTGGTGGCGCAGTGGTTGCGAGTCCGCCTGCCGATGCAGGGGACACGGGTTCGTGCCCCGGTCCAGGAGGATCCCACATGCCGCGGAGCGGCTGGGCCCGTGAGCCATGGCCGCTGAGCCTGCGCGTCCGGAGCCTGTGCTCCGCAGCGGGAGAGGCCACAACAGTGAGAGGCCCCCGTACCGCAAAAAAAAAAAAAAAAAAAAGAAATATGACTAAATAAGTAAATAAAGAGGAAAATAACAAATTAGATGTTATTAACATTAAAAACTGACAATCATCTAAAGAAAGAGAAGGAGTGACAGAGAGAACTCATATCAAGCATATATAAAAAACTCCTAAATAAGAAGTCTTTAGATGTTTAAAAAAAACAAAGTCTTCAATAAGAAGATAATGTAAGAGCAAAAATGGGGAAAATATACCAAAAGATATTTCAAAAAAGAGAGTACAGAATGTTAAGTAAACATATCAAAAGATGCTTGGCTTCTCAGTAGTCAATTAAATGAAACAAAAGCAATCCTTGGAATTATCACTCACGAACCACAAAGTTCAAATGAAAACGACAGGTATTATCAAGTTTGATAAGAATGTGTGTAATCCTTGAATCTCATTCACTGCTGCTGAGCATGAAAATTCATACAAATGTTTTGAAAATATTTAGAAGTATCTAAACAGATAAAGACATGAAAGCTATGACTCAAAAATTTTACTACTACATGTATACTGAACAATAATTTATACACACACCACCAAAGCTCAAGTTCTAGAATTTATATGCCAGTACTATTCTCAACAGACACAAACTAAAAATCACTCATATTTTAATACACATTGGAAAAAATTACTTAGTAGTTAAATGTTTACACTATGGAATCCTATGCAACAGTGTCAATACATGATCACAACAGGCAACCATATAGGTATATTCACAAACAACATAAGGAATAAAAAACCCCTGTCCAAAGTGGTTATACTGTGTCATAACATTTATATAAAATACAAAATACAGGTAAAGTGATCTTTTTGTTACATGCCAGAACAATTGTAAACCTTAAGGGGAGCCACTAGAATGGGACCAGGGGGCCTCTGAGTGTCTGGAAATTTTCTGTGTCTTTATCTAGAAACTAGGCATAGAGTGTACTCAGATGCTGAATTTTCTGAAATTTGTCATTTTCATACAAACTGTGCATGTTTTTAGTTGTTTTTTATACATAACAAAAAATAAAAAATATAGACTAGGGAAGGTAATATATTAGCACTTTAATATCCATGCTTTTCAAGGTGGAAGTGAAAGATATTAAACATTTGACATTGTGATTACTTCTTAAAAGTATGCTGAAAATTTGAGATTAATAAATAAGACATACTTCATATATAATACTCAAAGAGGAGGGGTAGAAAGGAGTATTTTTTTTTAATTTAATACAGAATAGTTAAGATAGAAAATAAAGAAAACAGACTAGGTTTAAAAAGGAGCACACTGGACTTCCCTGGTGGCACAGTAGATAATAGTTTGCCTGTCAATGCAGGGGACAGGGGTTCAAACCCTGGTCTGGGAAGATCCTACATGCCGCAGAGCAACTAAGCCTGTGTGCCACAACTACTAAACCTGTGCTCTAGAGCCCGCAAGCCCCAACTATTGAGCCTGCATGACACAACTACTGAAGCCCATGCACCTAGAGCCCATACTCTAGCTCTAGCCCATGCACCTAGAGCCCATACTCCACAAGAAGAGAAACCACCGCAAGGAGAAGCCCGTGTACCACAACGATGCATAGACCCCACTTGTCACAACTAGAGAAAGCACTGTGCAGCAACGAAGACCCAACACAATCAAAAATAAATAAAATTAAATACTTTGACTTATGAGATGACTTACTAACGTGGCTGCAGTTGGAGGCCTCAGTTTCTTGCCACATGGATCTCTCCTTAGGGCTGCTTGAGTGTCCTCATGACACGGCAGCTGGCTTACACCAGGATCAGTGATCTAGCAGAAAACAAATCAGAAGCTGCAATGTCTTTTATGACCCACCTTTGGAAGCTGCACTTTGTCATTTCTGCAATGTCTTAATAGTTAAACACTCAACCCTTTTCAAGTTCGAGGGGCCACACTGGTGCATGAAGATTGGGAGATAATAAGGGGATGATTAGGGCCATCTTGGAGGCTGGCTACCAAAGTGGCTGACTAGCCGAAGACTGAATTTTGTTTTCTTCACATCTGGAGAGAAAATGGTCAGTGAATCCCATTGGTGGTCTTTGAGATGTGAGAAAATTACGTCTTGCTCTCACCTCCAGCTGTGTGGCTGAAGGGTCTTGGTCCTCCAGGCAGGGGTCAGGCCTGTGCCTCTGAGGTGGGAGAACCAAGTTCAGGACATTGGTGTACTACAGACCTCCGGTGCCATGAAATATCAAAAGCCAAAAGTTCTCCCAGAGATCTCCATCTCAATGCTAAAACCCAGCTCCCCTCAAAGACCAGCAAGCTCCTGTGATGGACACCCTATGGCAAACAACTAGCAAGACAGGAACACAGCCCCACTCATTCTCAGAGAGGCTGCCTAAAATCATAATAAGGTCACAGACACACCAAAACACACAACCAGATGCGGACCTGCCCACCAGAAAGACAAGATCCAGCCCAACCAACCAGAACACAGGCCCTAGCACCCTCCACCAGGAAGCTTATGCAACCCACTGAACTGAACTCTACCACTGGGGGCAGACACCGAAAACAACGGGACACTACGAACCAGCAGCCTGCAAAAAGGAGGCCCCAAACACAGTAAGTTAAGCAAAATGGGAAGACAGAGAAACACACAGCAGATGAAGAAGCAAGGTAAAAACCCACCATAGCAAACAAATGAAGAGGAAATAGGCAGTCTACCTGAAAAAGAATTCGGAGTAATGATAGTAAAGATGATCCCAAATATTGGAACTAGAATGGAGAAGATACAAGAAACGTTTAACAAGGACCTAGAAGAACAAAAGAGCAAACAATGATGAACAACACAATAAGTGGAACTAAAAATTTTCCAGAAGGAAATAATACCAGAATAACTGAGGCAGAAGAATGGATAAATGACCCGGAAGATAAAATAGTGGAAATAACTATCACAGAGCAGAATGAAGAAAAAAGAATGAAGAGAATTGAGGACAATCTGAGATACCTCTGGGACAACATTAAATGCAACAACATTCGAATTATAGGGGTCCCAGAAGAAGAAAAGAATAAGAAAGGGACTGAGAAAGTATTTGAAGAGATTATAGTTCAAAACTTCCCTAATATGGGAAAGGAAAGAGTTAATCAAGTCCAGGAAACTCAGGGAGTCGCATAGAGGATAAATCCAAGGAGAAACACGCCAAGACACATATTAATCAAACTATCAAAAATTACATACAAAGAAAAAATATTAAAAGCAGCAAGGGAAAAACAACAAATAACACACAAGGGAATCCCCATAAGGTTAACAGCTGATATTTCAGCAGAAACTCTGCAAGCCAGAAGGGACTGGCAGGACATATTTAAAGTGATGAAAGGGAAAAAGCTACAATCAGGATTACTCTACCAAGCAAGGATCTCATTCAGATTTGAAGGAGAAATTAAAAACTTTACAGACAAGCAAAAGCTAAGAGAATTCAGCACCAACAAACCAGTTATACAACAAATACTAAGGGAGCTTCTCTAGGCAGAAAACACAAGAGAAGGAAAATACCTACAATAACAAACCCAAAACAATTAAGAAAATGATAATAGGAACATACATATCGATAATTACCTTAAATGTAACTGGATTAAATGTTCTTGACAAAAAGCTTTTGATAAAATTAAACACCCATTTATGATAAAAACCCTCCAGAAAGTAGGCATAGAGGGAACTTTCCTCAACACAATACAGGCCATATATGACAAATGCACAGCCAACATCGTTCTCAACGGTGAAAACCTGAAACCATTTCCACCAAGATTAGGAACAAGACAAGGTTGCCCACTCTCACCACTATTATTCAACACAGTTTTGGAAGTTTTAGCCACAGGAATCAGAGAAGAAAAAGAAATAAAAGGAATCCAAATTGGAAAAGAAGAAGTTAAGCTCTCACTGTTTGCAGATGACATGATACTAGATATATAGAATCCTGAAGAGGCTACCAGAAAACTACTAGAGCTTATCAATGAATTTGGTAAAGTAGCAGGATACAACATTGATGCACACATATCTCTTTCATTCCTATACACTGAAGAAGAAAATTTTGAAACAGAAATTACAGAAACACTCCCACTTACCACTGCAACAAAAAGAATAAAACACCTAGGAATAAATGTACCTAAGGAGACAAAAGACCTGTACTCAGAAAACTATAAGACACTGATGGAAGAAATCAAAGATGACACAAAAAGCTGGAGAGATATACCATGTTCTTGGATTGAAGAATCAACATTGTGAAAATGACTATACTACACAAAGCAATCTACAGATTCAATGCAATCCCTATCAAACAATCAATGGCATTTTTCAGAGAAATAGAACAAAAAATTTCACAATTTGTATGGAAACACAGAAGACCCCGAATAGACAGAGCAACCTTGAGAAGAAAAATAGAGCTGGAGGAATCAGGCTCCCCGACTTCAGACTATACTACAAAGCTGTAGTAATCAAGACAGTATGGTACTGGCACAAAAACAGAAATATAGATCAATGGAACAGAAGAGAAAGCCCAGAGATAAACCCACGCACACATGGTCACCTTACTTTTGATAAAGGAGACAAGAATATACAATGGAGAAAAGACAGCCTCTTCAATAAGTGGTACTGGGAAAACTGGGCAGCTACAAAAAGAATGAAATTAGAAGGTGCCGTAACACCATACACAAATATAAACACAGAATAGACTAAAACCTAAATGTAAGGCCAGACACTATACAAGTCTTAGAGGAAAACATAAGCAGAAAACTCTGTGACATCAATCACAGCAAGATCCTTTTTGACCCACCTCCTAGAGAAATGGAAATAAAAACAAAAATAAAAACATGGGACCTAATGAAACTTAAAAGGTTTTGCACAGCAAAAGGAAAACATAAACAAGACAAAAAGACAACACCCAGAATAGGAGAAAGTATTTGCCAATGAAGCAACTGACAAAGGATTAATCCCCAAACTTTACAAGCAGCTCATGCAGCTCAATATCAAAAAAAAAAAAAAAACTCAATCCATAAATGGGCAGAAGAACTAAATAGACGTTTCTCCAAAGAAGATATACAGATTGCCAACAAACGCATGAAAGAATGCTCAACATCACAAATCATTAGAGAAATGCAAATCAAAACTACAATGAGGTATCACCTTACACAGATAAGAATTGCCATCATCAAAAAAAATCTACAAACTCTAAATGCTGCAGAGGTGTGGAGAAAAGGGAACCCTCTTGCACTGTTGGTGGGAATGTATATTGATACAGCCACTATGGAGAACAGTATGGAGGTTCCCTGAAATCTAAAAATAGAACTACCATATGACCCAGCAATCCCGCTACTGGGCATATATGTTGAGAAACCATAATTCAAAAAGAGTCATGTTCCACAATGTTCATTGCAGCTCTATTTACGATAGCCCAGACATGGAAGCCACCTAAGTGTCCATCAACTGATGAATGGATAAAGAAGATCTTGCACATCTTCAATACACAATGGAACATTACTTAGCCATAAAAAGAAATGAAATTGAGTTATTTGTAGTGAGGTGGATGGACCCAGAGTCTGTCATACAGAATGAAGTAAGTCAGAAAGAGAAAAACAAATACTGTATGCTAACACATATATATGGAATCTAAAAAAAATGAAAAGAAAATGGTTGTGAAGAACCTAGGGGCAGGACAGGAATAAAGACGCAGATGTAGAGAATGGACTTGAGGACACGGGGAGGGGGAAGGGTAAGCTGGGATGAAGTGAGAGAGTGGCATGGACTTATATATACTACCAAATGTAACATAGATAGCTAGTGGGAAACAGTCGCATAGCACAGGGAGATCAGCTTGGTGCTTTGTCACCACCTAGAGATGTGGGCCAGGGAGGGTGGGAGGGAGAAGCAAGAGGGAGGAGATATGAGGATATTTGTATATGTATAGCTGATTCACTTTATTATAAAGCAGAAACTAACACACCGTTTTAAAGCAATTACACTCCAATAAAGACATTAAAAGTAGATAAATAATTTATTTAAAAAAACAAAATTAAATCATTTTTAAAAATAAATAAATAAAAGAGAGCACACAATAACATGGTAACTCTAAACCTAAGTATTTTAGTACTATACTAAATGTAAATGAATTAATATCTCCTGTTAAAGTGTAATTTTTTATATTATGTGCAACTAAATTGTGTTTAATATACAGGTAAAATAAAAGAATTAAATTAAAAAGGAGAATACATTCAATGGATTTAAAAACAATAAAACAATTAGTATATAGTATGCATCTTAGATAAAGTAGTCTTTAAGTTCAGAACAGTTCGTCATTATTATAATTATTATTATTATCCCAATTTCTTAAATAATATTTCAATACTTTTTCTATATGAAAAATATTTTAATACTTTTTTCTTTGCTTTCTTGTGGTCTAATACATGGCAAATATTTAGGTGCTAACATAATCTCAAAATGTATGTTGTTTTTTTACAGCCGACAAAAACTGAATCAAGAAGAAATAGATAACTTGAACAGACTGATCACTAAAAGTGAAATAGAATCTGTAATTTTAAAAAACTCCCTACCAACAAAAGTCCAGGATCAGATGGTTTCACAGGCAAATTCTACCAAATATACAAAGGAGAACTTACACTGATTCTTCTCAAACTCTTCCAAAAGATTGAAGAGTAAGGAATACTTCCAAAGACATTCTATGAAGTCACCATTACCCTGCTATCAGAACCATATTGGAGGGGGACTTCCCTGATGGCACAGTGGTTAAGAATCTGCCTGCCAATGCAGAATACACGTGTTCGAGCCCTGGTCTGTGAAGATCCCATATGCTGGTTAGCAACTAAGCCTGTGCGCCACAACCACTGAGCCCACGCTCTTGAGGTTGGGAGCCACAACTACTGAGCCTGAGAGCCACAACTTCTGAAGCCCGTGTGCCTAGAGCCCATGCTCTTCAACAAGAGAAGCCACCAAAATGAGAAGCCCATGCACCACAACGAAGAGTAGCCCTCACTCGCCACAACTAGAGAAAGACTGTGCACAGCAATGAACACCCAATGCAGCCAAAAATAAATAAATTAATTAATTTATTAAAAAGCAAGCAAACAAACAAACAAAAAAAGATGGGGACTTTTCTGGCAGTCCAGCAGTTAAGATTTCACCTTCCAGTGCAGGGGGTGTGGGTTCAGTCCCTGGTCGGGGAGCTAAGATCCTATATACCTCACAAACAAGAATCCAAAACATAAAACAGAAGCAATATTGTAACAAATTCAATAAGGACTTAAAAAAAAGCACAGAGAAAGACACTACCAAAAAAGAAAAGTACAGGCCAATATCTTTGATAAATATAGATGCAAAAATTCTCAACAGAATATTAGAAAACTGAATCTGACAACACATAACAAGATCATACACCATGAGCAAATTTGATTCACCCCAGAGTCACAAAGTTGTTTCAACATATGCAAATCAATCAACATGATACACCCCATCAACAAAGGAAAAACAAAAAACAAATGATCATCTCAATAGATGCCGAGAAAAGCATTTGAAAAACTTCAACAGCCATTCACGATAAAAACACTTACCAAAGGGGGTATAGAGGGAACATATCTCAACATAATAAAAGCTATTTATGACAAAGCCACAGCCAAAATAATACTCAATGTTCATAAGCTGAAAGCCTTCCTGCTAAAAACTGGAACAAGACAAGGATGCCCACTCTCACCTCTTCTCTTCAACATAGCATTGGAAGGCCTAGCCACAACAGTCAGACAACAAAAAGAAATAAATTCTAACCAAATTGAAAGGGAAGAGGTAAAATTGACACTATATGCAGATGACATGATAATACATATAAAGGTAACCCTAAGAATTCCACACAAAAACAACTAGAACTGATAAACAAATTCAGCAAAGTAGCAGGATACAAGATTAACATACATAAATAGGTTGCATTTCTTTTTTTTTTTTTTTTAATTTATTTTGGCTGCATTGGGTCTTCATTGCTGTGCACGGGCTTTCTCTAGTTGTGGCCAGTGGGGGTTACTCTTCCTTGTGGTGTGCAGGCTTCTCATTGCAGTGGCTTCTCTTGTTGCAGAGCACAGGCTCTAGGCAGGTGGGCTTCAGTAGTTGTGACACACGGGCTCAGTAGTTGTGGCTCACGGGCTCTAGAGTGCAGGCTAAGTAGTTGTGATGCACGGGTTTAGTTGCTCCACAGCATGTGGAATCTTCCTGGACCAGGGCTCGAACCCATGTCCCCCGTATTGGCAGGCGGATTCTCAACCATGGAGCCACCAGGGAAGTCCCTGGTTGCATTTCTTTATGCTAACAATGAAATATCAGGAAGCGAATGTAAACAAGCAATCCCTTTTAAAATGGCATCAAAAAAATAAAATACTTAGGAGTAAACCTCACCAAGGAGGTGAAAGACTTATATGCTGAGAATTACAAAACATTAGTAAAGGAAACTGAAGATGATTCAAAGAAATGGAAAGACATCCCACATTCTTGGACGGTAAGATATAATAGTGTTAAAATGGCCATACTACCCAGGGCAATCTACAGGTTTAATGTGATCCTTATCAAATTACCCATGACATTTTCCCCAGAACTAGAACAAATAATCCTAAAATGTATATGGAACCATGAAAAGCCAGAATTGTCAACACAATCCTGAGGAAAAAGAACAAAGCAGGAGGCATAACCCTCCCTGATTTCAGACAATACTACAAAGTTACAGTAAGCAAAACCGTAAGGTATTGGTACAGAAGGAGATATATGGATCAATGGACTAGAATAGAGAGCCCAGAAATAAAACCACACACGTATGGTCGATTAACATTCGACAAAGGAGGCAAGAATATACAATGGGGAAAAGACAGTCTCTTCAGCAAGTGGTGTTTTGAAAGTTGGACAGCCGTATGCAAATCAGTGAAATCAGAACACACCCTCACACCATACAAAACAATAAACTCAAAACGGCTTATATGCTTAACTATAAGATAGGAAACCTTAAAACTCCTAGAATAGAACATAAGCAAAACATTCTCTGACATAAATCATACCAAAGTTTTCCTAGGTAGATCTCCTAGGGCAGTACAAACACAGTAAGTCTCCTACATATGAACCTTCAAGTTGCAAACATTCAAAGATGCAAACGTCCATTCGCATGTCCAATCATGTAAGTTAGTTCACGTGTCTGACTGGCGTACATTGTCATGTGTGTGCATCCTCTATAAGTGGTTGTGCTTTTGTGTAGTTTACAGTACTGTGTAGAGTACAGTAGTACAGTACCTTTATTTCAAGCCCAAGATGTCTGGAGGCAAGCGTAAAAGCCGTGGTGATGTACTGCTAAGAAGCACGACGCGATAATGATGGAAACAAAAGTGAAAATAATTGAGAGAGTGGAGCGAGGCAAAAAGATGTTAGACATCGCTCATTCTTATAACATGAACCATTCAACCACTGGCACGATTCTAAAGAACAAGGACAAGATCATGGAACATGTGAAGTCTGCTGTGCCGACGATGTGACAAAATATCGAAGAAGCATGTAAAAGTGATGGAGATGCAGAAACTTCTCAGTGTATGGATGTAGGATCAACATCCTGCTAAGCTTAATGCTGATTCAAGAGAAAGCTAAAAAGCCTTCATGAAGACTTGAAGAAACACGGCAAAGAATCAGAGGACACATCTTTTAATGCCAGCCATGGCTGCTTTCATCGGTTCAAGGCTAGAGCCAACCTTCACAATGTAAAAGTAAGTGGAGAGGCAGCAAGTGCAGATAGGGTAGCTGTCCAGGAACTTCATGAAACACTTTGAGAAATTATTGATGGTGGCGTGTATTTACCGATGCAGGATTTTAATGTCGATGAGACACAACTGTACTGGAAGAGGATGCCAGACCGAAGTTACATCAGTAAGGAGGAAAAGTTGATGCCGGGCTATAAAGCAGCAAAGGATAGGCTAACTGTTGTTTGGTGGCAATGCTTCTGATGATATGAAGCTGAAGCCTTTCTTAGTCTATAATTCAGAGAACCCAAGAACCCTTAAAAACATAGCCAAGAGGGCTCTTCCTGTTGTGTGGAAGCATAACCCCAAAGCCTGGAATACACAGGCCATTTCCCAGGACTGGTTTTTCCACCACTTTATCCCAGAGGTAGAGAAATACTGCTTGGAGAAGGACGTCCCATCAAAACATTCTTTTGCTGCTCGACAATGCTCTGGGTCACACCCCATTCAAGGATGACTTTCATCCCAACTTCAAAGTAGTGCATCTGCCACCGAATACTACGTTGCTCATGCAACCTACGGACCAGGGAGTTATAGCGACTTTCAAGAAATATTATTTATGTCACACTTTTTGTCAGGCAGTAAAGGTAAATGACAAATCAGGAACAACCTAGGGACAATTTTGGAAGAACTATAACATCTACAAGGCCATAAAAAACATTGACACTGCTTGGTGTGAGGGTACGGCAGTCACCATGAATGGGGCTTGGAAGAACCTTGCCCACAGTTTCTTCATGATTTTTATGGATTTGAGAAGGTAGATGAGAAGTCCGAAGAGGTCTTCCCCAACATAGTGATCCTCAGCGAGAAGCTGGAGTTAAATCTGCAAGAGGACCATTTCATTGAAGACCTTACTGTGCAACATGAGGAGCTTACTAATGAAGACGTGATGGAATCGGAGGCCCAGAGAAAGGATGAAGAGGGACAGGAGGAAGAAGAAGTAACTGAAGAACTGAAGAGATTCACGACACAGAAAATGGTAAGGGGATTTTCTTTATTTGAGGAGGCACTGTTAGTTTTTGAGGTAAAGGACCCGAACCTAGAATTGTACCCAAAGTTGCAGCAGCCATTCAGAATGAAATCCAGTGCTACCCTGTCATCTATGCCGAGAAAAAAAGAGCTACGACCCAGACATCAATGGATCATTTTTTCAAGAGGGTAGATAGAATTAAATCCAGCAAGGAACCAGAACCTGTGTCATCAGCGTCAGGCATGAGTGAAATGGCAGCTTGCCCTCTGTCTCCTACTGCTGATAATCCTTCACCTCTACCTTCTCCCACCTCCTCTCCCTCCTCTAATCAGTAACTCTTCTCGCCTGTTCCCTCGATGCCAGCCCGAGTATCCCAGCTGTTGTACTGTATTACTGTACTTTTCAAGTTACTGTACTGTAAGATTAAAAATGATTTCTGTCTTTTTGTGTTTGTTTTTTATGTATTGTTTGTTTGAAGAGTATTATGAACCTACTACGGTACAGTAACATATAGCCGACTGTGTAAGTTGGGTACCTAGGCTAACTTTGTTGGACTTACAAACAAATTGGACTTAGAAATGCACTCTTGGAACAGAACTTGTTCATATGTAGGGGACTTACTGTAAAAGCAAAAAAGAAAGAGGAGCCAATCAAACTTATAAGATTTGCACAGCAAAGGAAACCATAATCAAAATGAAAATACAACCTATGGACTGGGAGAAAATACTAGCAAATGATGAGACTGACAAGGGCTTAATTTCCAAAATATACAAACAGCTCATACAACTCAATAACAAAATAACAAATAACTCAATGGAAAAATGGGTAGAAAACCTAAATAAACATTTCTCCAAAGAAGACATACAGATAGCCAATAGGCACATGAAAAGATGCTCATCATCACTAATTATTAGAGAAATGCAAATCCAAATTACAATGAGGTACCACTTCACACTGATCAGAATGGCCATCATTAAAAAAATCTACAATTAACAAATGCTGGAGGGGGTGTGGAGAAAAGGGGACCCTCCTGCACTGTTGATGGGAATGTAAACTGACACAACCACTATGGAGAACAGTATGGGGGTTCCTTAAAATCTACAAATAGAACTACCATATGACACAGCAATCGCACTACTGGGCATATACCCTGAGAAAACCATAATTCAAAAAGATACATGTACCACAATGTTCACTGTAGCACTATTTACAATAGCCAGGACATAGAAGCAACCTAAATGTCCATTGACAGATGAATATATAAAGAAGATGTGGCACATATATACAATGGAGTATTACTCAGCCATAAAAAGGAACAAAATTGAGTTATTTGTAGTGAGGTCGTTGGACCTAGAGTCTGTCATACAGAGTGAAGTAAGTCAGAAAGAGAAAAACAAATACCATACACGAACACATATATATGGAATCTAGAAAAATGGTACTGACGAACCTAGTGACAGGGCAGGAATAAAGACACAGATGTAGAGAACGGACTTAAGGACACGGGGGGCAAGGGGAGACGGGGACGTAGTGAGAGAGTAGCACTGACATATATACACTACCAAATGTAAAAGAGCTAGTGGTAAGCTGCCGCATAGCACAGGGAGATCAGCTCGGTGCTTTGTGTCCCCCTAGAGGGGTGGGATAGGGAAGCTGGAGGGAGGCTCAAGAGCGGGGGATATGGGGAATATATGTAGACATAGAGCTGATTCACTTTGCTTTAAAGCAGAAACTAACACAATGCTATAAAGCAATTATACTCCAATAAACATGTATTTAAAAAACCCACAACACTGTAAATCAACTACACTTGAAAATATTTCTTAAATGCAAAATATGTTTAAAATCAATTTTATTGTGTGTGTGTACCACAGGTTCAATATATAAATTATGTCAAATCGATTACATTGTTTTTCAAAATAAAGGATTTTTGATATTTTACATCAGCTTCATAATATAAATGCAGAAAAACTATATTACTTTTTTCGTAAAGTTCAGAAGTAGCCATTTTGCTCATTCTGTATACTGTAAACCACTAACTTTATTGAAAACGGATTCGTGACCTCTTCCTTCCAAAGAAATATTTCTCCGCTCACACAGGTTTAATAGAATGTTCTGCCATGAACTGACTTCCCACCTTAGAGACATGAGATTTGCATCCTGAAATCTCTTTCTTGCAAAAATGTCCAATTAGTATCCCAGCATTACAGAAAGGAAATGCTTTTTTACAGATCTCAAATTCCAGGCAACTTTACTCAAGATATCATGTATTTTTAAATTATCAACACTCACCTGAGGTCTTTAAAAATCAATAAAAACATAATTTTGTGTTCCCTTTCATTTATTCTGGTTCTAAGTGGTCATTCTAAACGAAAGTATTTGAGTATGTTAATGTCACCATATAACATCATATTTCAAATGACTACCATCTCTCCAAAGATGAAATATGAGGAACTCATAATTAGGCTCTCCAAAGATTTACTCTCTGAATCTGTATTACCCTTCTGCTGAACTCCACACTGTTCATTATTCTCTGAGAATATTCTTTTTCTTGTATGGCCATCTCACATGTTGTTTCATTTCATGTAGTTTTTCCTACAATTTTATACCTAGTTTATTTCTGAGAAAATGCATTATTTCAGATAGATAATTATAGACACAAAGACTTCTCTATAATTCCCTGATTGTTTCAGGAACTCCTTCTTTTTTTTCTAATACCTACATTCTGAAGCTCTCCACAAAGCATTACTAAAATTACATTTACATAAGTATCTACATATTAATCACACAATAATGCATTTACAATTGTATTATGCTTTATTGCTAACTTTGGAGTATAGATGTAGCTGTCTTATTTACCACCCTCTTGGAAATCACTTTAATACCTGCACTTAGGACTTGAAAGAGAATGGATAAATAAAAACCTGAAGAATACACAAATACAATTTGTATATTTCTCATAAAATTAGGTAATTATCAAAACTTTAGCCAGAAAAAAGAAGAGCACGGACACTCTGCAGGCATGATACTCGAGAATGTAGGGTCTTTCAACAGGAAAACATGCAGTAATCCATGTGGCAGAGTTTACCTGTGACCAGCTGGGGTTAGTGACCTATGCATTCCTTACATGCAACATATCAGGAGAGGAAAAAGGAAATTTGTCAGCTGTGGCACTAAGTATAATGAAGTTTTGTAGCAGGTCATGCTCTTATATTCAACACAGGTACAATCAAAATTATACTCAATTCTGGTAAATCTAAGTCTGGATCTGTTACCTTGTCTTTAACTATGAAATGTCGGAACTGACTTACAAAAAAAACACAGTGTTTTGTTTGTTTGTTTGTTTAATTACAGTCACAGTGAGTAAGACCTAGCTCAAAACAGCTGATGTGACTTAGTGATTCTCCCATCAGGAAACACAGTTTCTACTTCCCTGTTTATTCTCCACATCCTGCAGCAAGTAAAGTTTCAATGATGATAAATCTACATGGCAAAAAGAAAAGAAAACTTACATGTGTTGATAAGATCATTCTGACAGGTTTTACCACGTATGTCAGTGTTTCTGGGTATGGACACAAGCCAGAGCTTCCTACTCTGACATTTTCACTGATGTCATTCCCCTTGATCCTCAATTTGAAAGTTTTCTATGTTTGCTTCTTTAAGAAATTAAATAAAGACTGCTTTCTAGACATGATCCTCTAATGATTTTCAGTCAGTGGTCATCAAGAGAGGAAAAGCACAGAATCTCATACCCACAGAAGGATGACATTCAGTCAGGTAAGAAAATTCTCCCTGAAATCATAGCTTCATCTTTAACATGCAACCAAAGGCTTTCACAGGTTCTGCATCACTCTGCAGGCAGCCCTACCATATGGGATTGGTTCTGAGAATCTCACATCAGATGACTGACACACGTCATAGTACACTGATCTGGTACCAGATCCTGCCTCTCTTAATGATCTCCCGCAGGGACACTGGAACATTCTAGGATGTTTCCTGGAGCCATCTACCCTATGCAGGTACACTGCCAAGTAGAAACAGAAGCTTTGATTCTCACTGGGACCCCTGCTCTGTCCAACCAACCTGTCTAGAAATATGATGTTCTAATCTCTCCTGATTAGAACATTTCAAGGTCTCTCCCTGTGCTAATTTACTAAAGGTAAGAGAGAAACAAGAAAGAGCAAACTATGCAGGGAGCAATATATAAGATTCCTTTACTTAATGTATTTATCTGATATACCCAAATATTGAGAAATATAGATTCATTTCATAATGGTCAAGAAAAGAGGACGAGGAACCTCCATGACAACAGTATATATAAAATGGAATCAATATTGCATAAGCTCCAGCTTAAGCTTAGCTACGAGGTACTAACTCTTCTCATAAAGAAGCAATAGTTCCTCACCATTTGAAGCACACTGAGGACTCAGACAGCTGGACACTGAGGGTGTAGGCTCCTCACTCGAATTCTGTACCTGCATCACAGAGCAATGAAATATTCCCAAAGAATTATTAAGGATGAGGTGGGGAGCCGAAATAAGAAAGATGAATCCATAGTCTGCCCTACCATCTGTTCTGCGGGATATTACCACCATCGTGGCCCAATATGACCTTCCCACTTTTCTCTGGGCCTCCCTACTTTCCACCTCCATCCTCTCATTATATCTTACCTACACTTGGAAACGACTCTAGTTTTTCCACTTATCTTTATCAACAACTATTCCAAAGAGCAACGGCGTATATAACTCCTTAGAAACCTCAGGTCTGACTCAGTAATACATGACCTTCAGAGTCCAAAGTTTTCCTAAGTCCCTGTATTATTTTTTTCCTAATTTCCATGTACTTACACTCTCTGGACTTCCACCATTCTCAGGTTCGTCTTCCCTCCAAAATCTGTCAACCTAGACATAGACTTAAGTACCAGCCCCTAATTATCTCATACGGAATCTAGGTTTTAAAAAAGCCTCAGCAAACCTTTTGGACTTTATTAAAGACTCTTTAAGATAACTCACGGGAGATAGGAGTACACCCATAGATATCTATTTAATACACCCTCAGAGTAATTTTTAATTTTTTTTATAAAGTCTCTTCTGGCCAATGAAGACTCTCACCTCTTCTTCAAAATATCCAGTGTCTCACCCTTCTGACTACTCTCTGCTCTATCCCAGGCCACTCCCTTTCCTGATATTACATTCTTTCTCAATTTTGTATGTTGGTAAAATCAAATAACATAAAATATAACATGTTAATTATTATAAAGTACACCGTTCAGTGATATTAAATACATTCATATTATTGGGCAACCAATATCACCATTTACTTTCTAATTCTTTTCTATCTTTTAAAACTGTAACTCAGTATCATTTAAATATAACTTCCCTTTTTGTTCCATAACCACCTGTAAAGCATCATTACCCTCTCAATTTCTATGGTTTTGACTACACTAAGTACCCCATATAATTGAAATAGGTAGTTGTATTGTTATGACTCATTAAACGTCACAAAAATGGCATTTTTGGTAGCTAAATTTCCTCAAGATCCCTCCATGTTGTAGCATATTCCTAGATCTTTTCCTTCTTAAGACTGAATAATATTGTATTATGTGGGTATACCACATTTTGTTTATCCAGGAACTAGTGGATGAACACTTAGGTTGCTTTCATATTTTAGCTATTGTGATTATTACTGCTATAAACATTGGAGTACAAATATTTCTTTAAGACCCTGATTTCAATTCCTTTGGGTATACCTCATAGTACAATTCCTGGATCATGTAGTAATTCTATTTTTCAATATCTGAAACATTGCCATACTCTTTTGCAAAGCAGCTATATCATTTTACATTCCCACTGACATAGCACAACGCTTCCAGCTCCCTCACATCCTCACCAATACTTGTTTTCTGCTTGTGTATGTGTGTGTGTTTGTGTGCGTATGCATGCACCCAAATATATAAACATGCATTTAGTGATACGGAGCATCTATTCAAGTGCTTAGTCATTTGTACATATTTTTGAAGAACCAACTATTCAAGCCTTTTATCCATTTTTGAATCAAGGTGTTTGCTTTTTGTTGAGTTGTAGGAGTTCTCTGTATATTCTGAATAGAAATCTCTTGTCAGATATATGGCTTTCAAATATTTTCTCCCATCTTGTGGGTTGCCATTTTACTCTGTTTCCGTTTCTTTGAAACACATGTTTTTTAAAAAATTATGTACTGAAAATTGTTTATTTTTTTGTTAGCTGTGCCTTTGTTATTCCTTCGTTTCATATTGAGGAAACACTGCCAACTCCAATGTCATGAAGCTCTGGTCGTGTGTCTTCTTCAAAGACTTTTATTTTATTAGGCCATATATTTAGCTTCTTAATACATTTTCATTAATTTTTGCCTATGATGTTAGGTAAGGGTCCATCTTCCTTCTTTTGCATGTTGACAACAAGACTTCTCAGCACCATGTGTTGAATATACTATCCTTCTTACTTTGAAAAGTCTTGGCAACTTGTCAAAAATCATTTGGCCATATGTCAGGGTTTATTTGTGGGTGCTCTATTCTATTCCATTGATCTTGAATAAGGGAGGAAATAGTATAACATATCCAGGTTGATGAAGAACATAAAGAAAAACCAGGACTGAGAATTAGTAGGGCAATATAAACGAGTAGGGAGTAAAAGACTGTGAAAGAAGATCTTGTATTTGCGAGTTCAGGGAAATGTGATCATGATAAAGCCACTAAAAACCTGAATGAACAATACAGTAAATTTTTAGCAAGAAACATAACACTTACCCATCTCTGGGAAATATAGTATGGGCATAAAGATAAACTACACACAAATATATTAAAAAGGGAAGGGTTTTCATGGTGTGAGAATATGGTGGGATTTGAAATACAATTTACTTCTGTTCTACCATTGTCTCTAAAATTTATCAAAGTGTATATACAAGCAATTCCAATTCTGGTAATGTGCTTGACAGGTTTATATATGAACTTCAGCAGACCAGTAAATGTATATTCATAGTAGGACTGTTCCATAAACAAAAAACCATAAAACAAAAACTGGAAAGACTATAGTTCACCTTGTCAACACACATACAGATGGAATGATGGTTAACGGTCCCAAAACAGAAGGTGAGTGTGGGTGCAAGAGGTTAATCCCCAGGCTGGGGTGGGGAGCAGAGTTTGAGGGTAACACAGGTAGAAAAGGCTTTTGTCCTTTCCTTGATTTTTGAGGTATGGAAATTCACAGGTCACTATCTCCATTTCAAAATGAATGAATGAAACATTTAAGTTTTTAAAACAGGCGAAGTGAACATGAGTGATATAAATTTCAATCTGCCACAAATCAAATAAGATACTAAGAAAAGTTAAATAATATGATTTAAGAATGAAGCGGAGAGATGGTCCTAGATGGTAGCATTCAAAGACCCAGAGCTTGAGGCCTCTCGTGGGCACACCAGAGTCACAAATATTTACAGAACAGCAATTGATGAAAAAGGCCGGGACCTAACATAAAAGAGGTTTGACAGCTAAAGACATAAGGAAGGTACCACGACAAGACAGGAAGGAAGGCGAAAAGTCTCAATATACTCAAGACCCATACCACCACGTGCGTGGCCCACAAATGGGAGAATAATTACAATTTCTGAGGTGCTCCCAGGTAGCAAGGGGTATGAACAGAACATCAGGCTCCCAAGCCCAGGGATCCTGTGCTGGGAAGAAGAGTCCCTAGAAAGTTGGGCTTTGAAGACCAGTAGTGCTTATTTTCAGAGAGCCAGAGGGTTGCGGGAAATAGAGATTCCACTCTAAATAGATGCTCACAAAATCCCACATGATCCGAGAATCAGAACACAAGCAGGAATTTGAAAGGATCCTGGGTCACACCTACCTCCTGATCTTGGAGAATCTCCCAGAGAGGCAAGAGGCAACTACAGCACAGCCTCAGGGACATAGACACTGGCAGCAGCCATTTGGGGGAGCTCCTTCTACCTTGTGGAGACTGGTATCAGCAAGCATAATTTCGGAATCCTCCCTCTAGCTTATCAGCCTCAGGACCGAGCCCCACCCATTGCCACCAGACTATAGACACAAGCACCAGGGGGCTTCAGTCCAAGCAGCTAACTGAGCAGGGGCACAGCCACACCCACCAGCCAACAGGTGCCTTCAGACCCTCTCCACGCACAGCTGCCCCTGGACGTGGCCCAGCCACCAGAAGCCCCAGGACCAGCCTCCACATGTCAGTGCACAGGCACTAGATGCAAGAGCCCCAGGACCCCTCACACAGAGACCCTGGATCCCAACTCCACCCACCAGTGGGCAGGCACCAGCCTCAGAATCCCTGGCCACTCCGACAAGTGAGCCTGCTCTGGCCTTGGAATCAGCTTCACCTGTCAGCAGGTGATTACTGCACAGCGACTGGATGCAGCTTGGACCTACCCAACAGCAAACCTGCTCTAGCAGTGGGATCAGCCTCATACACCAAGAGGCACACACCAGCTCCAGGAATACCACCGTCCAGCAGGGTGTGTGACCAGAACACTCGCCTGCAGGCCAGAAGCAGCCATGGACTCAGCTGGGTCCTGACCCTGCCCATCAGAATGCCAATACAAGATTAGGGATACCCCAGACCCTGCAGATAGCTGTGTCAGGGACAGTGATCCAACACCAACTCTGCGACTCCTGGGCCCTGCAGCCAGAGCTCAGGACCTGTGTCTTCCTCACAGTAGCCAGCATAGCCCCAGGACCAGTGACTGGGCATTAGCCCTGATATCACCTGGACTGCAATTCTACCCATAAGTGAACCAGCACTAGATTTGGTGTCCCCAGAGTTGTGCAGCCAGCTGCCTTAAGATTTAGCCTCACCAAGCAGCACAGACAGCCTCCATACAAGGCAGAGCCTGGCAAACATGCATTCTGGGGGCAGCCAAGCCTACCAGACCACCCATAGTAGTCAGCTCACCACAACAGAACAGCCCAAGCAGCCCACATAGGGGGTACACCTAGAACATATAGTTCTAGTGACCAGCGGACTGTGGGCTGCTGGGACACATAGGACCTCTCCTACAAAAGGCCACTTCTACAAGGTCAGGAAATGTAAAAAACCTACTACATACATAGCAATAAAAACAGCAAGTTAAGAAAAATGAGGTGACACAGAAACACGATCCAAATGAAGGAACAAGATAAGAACTCAGAAGAAGATCTAAGTGAAGTGGAGATAGCCAATCTCCTCAACAAAGAGTTCAAGGTAATGACTATAAAGATGATCAAAGAACTCAGGAGAAGAATGGACGACCAGAGCAAGAAGTCAGAATTTTTTAAAAGAGTTTGACTCCTAAGAACAACCAAACAGAGATGAGAATACAATAAATGAAATGAAAATTACACTAAAAGGAAACTACTGTAGACTCAATGATACAGAGGAATGGATCAGAAAACTAAAGGACAGAGTACTGGCAATCACTGAAGATGAACGGTAAAACTACAGAATAAAATGAAACGAGGAAAGTTGAACAGACTTGTGAAACAACATCAAGTGTACTAATATTTGCATTATACTGGTCCCAGAAGGAAAAAGGAAAGAGAAAGCAGTGTAGAACATACCTGAAGACATAAGAGCTGAAAACTTCCATAACCTGGGAAAGAAAACAGACATCCATGTCCAGTAAACACAGTAAGGCCAAAACAGGATCAACCCAAAGAGGACCACACCAAGACTCACTGTAATTAAAATGGCAAAGAAATAAAGATAAAAAGACACTATTAAAAGGAGCAAAGGAAAAGCAACAAGTTACAAACATGGGAACTTGCATAAAGTTATCAGCGGACTTTTCAGGATAAACTCTGCATGCCAGAAGGGAGTGGCGTGGTATATTTAAAGTCATGAAAGGGAAAATCCTATAACCAAAAATACTCTACCCAGAAAGGCTCTCCTTCAGATTTGATGGAGAGATCTAAACTTTCTAAAGCAAAACTAAGAGTTCAGCATCGCCAAACCAGCTTTATGGGAAATCTTAAAGGGGCTATTCTCAGTGAAAAAGAAAAGGCCACGACTGAATCATAATCATTACGAAAGGAAGCTTACTAAAGGAAAAAGCTCATTGGTTAAGGCAAATATTCAATAAAGGTAGTAAATCAACCATGTACACAGCTAATGGGAAGGATGAAAGAAAACATTAATAAAATCACCTATATTCATAATAAGAAGTTAAGGGACACACAAAACAAGTGGATGTAAAATATAAGGTCAAATTCAGTAACTGTGGGGGAGGAGAGTAAAAATGCAGGGTTGTTAATGTCCATTTGAAATTAAGAGCTCAGCAACTTAAAATAATCTCTCTCTCTCTCACACACACACACACACACAAAATGAAAGAAATCCAAACATAATATTAAAGATAGTCCTCACATCACAGATGAAGGGAATAAAAGGGGAAAAAAGGAACACTGAAGAAATTAATTAGGGATTCTAAAAATACCCAGAGAGAAATAAAAATGAACACACAATGATCCAAAACCTATAGGACACAGCCAATGCAGTTCACAGGGGGAAGTTATAGTGATACAAGCTTATTCTTAGGAAACAAGAAAAATATCAACTAAACAACCTAACATTACAACTGAAGGAATTAGAAGAAGAAGAAAAACCAAAACTCAAAGCTGTCAGAAAGAAAAATTAAGAAAACAATACCATATGCAATTACACCAAAAAGAATAAGATACCTAGGAACAAACACACCTAAGCAGGTAAAAGACATGTACTCAGAAATCTATCAGCCATTGGTGAAAGAAATTGAAGGCAACAGAAAAAGATGGGAAAATATAGCAGGTGCATGGACTGAAAGAATTAATACTGTTAAAATAACCATACTACCAAAGACAATCTACAGATTTAATGCAATCCCTATCAGAATACCAAAGCTTTTTCACAGAACTTGAAAAAGTAATTTTAAAATTTGTATAGAAGCACAAAGACCCTAAATAGCCAAAACAATCTTGAGAAAGAACAGAGCTGGAGGCATCACGCACCTTGACTTCAGACTATGCTACAAAGCTACAGTAATCAAAGGGAATAGTACTGGAGCAAAAACAGACATAAAGATCACTGGAATAGAATAGAGATCTCAGAAACAAACCCACACACTTATATTTAATTGATTTATGATAAAGCAGGCAATATGGAGAAAAAACTGTCTCTTCAATAAGTGGTACTGGGAAAACGGGTCAGCTACATGGAAAAGAATAAAATTACAATATTTTAGCACACCATATATAAAATAAACTCAAAAGTGAATAAAGACCTAAATGTAAGACAGAAACCATAAAACCCCTAGAGGAAAATATAGAACATTCTTCAACATAAATGATAGCAACAGTTTTGGGTTCAGTCTACTAAGGCAAATGAAACAAAGCCAAAAATAAACAAATGGGACTTCACTAAACTTAAAAGATTTTGCACAGCAAAGGAAACCAAAGACAATATGAAAAGATAACGTGCTGAAAGAGCAAAAGTATTTGCACATGATAAGAAGTTAACACAAAAAGAGGACCAATCAAGGGTTAATATCTAAAATATAGAAACAGCACATACAACTCAGTATCAAATAAACACCCAAAATCTTTTTTAAAAAAGTGAGAAGACCTAAATAGACGTTTCCCAAGGAAAAAATACAGATAGACAGCCAGAACTCACAAAGATGATGAACATAGCTAATTGACAGTAAAATGCAAATCAGAACTGTGAGATATATTACCTCACTCTTGTCAGAATGGCTGTCATCAAAAAGGTCACAAATAACAAAGGTTAGTGAGGATGTGGAGAAAGGGAAACTCTTGTACACTCTTGACGTGAATGTGAATTAGTGCAGCTACTGTGGAAAGCAGAATGGAGGTTCCACAAAAAACTAAAAACAGAACTACCGTAATATCCAGCAATTTCACTCTCGGGTGTATCAGAAGAAAACAAAACTATTTCAAAAGAAATAACTGCACCCCAAAGTTCAAAACACTGTTATTTGCCATAGCCAAGATATAGAGCCAAACTAAATATTCGTCAATATGTTACTGGATAAAAGAAGTTTTATTATGATGACTTCAACAAAAAATGAAATTTTGCCATTTGCAAGAACATGGATGGACTTGGAGGGTATCATGCTTAGTAAAGTAAGTCACAGAGAAAATACGCCTGGTATGATATCATTTACACGTGGCATCTAAACAACTGAATACAACAACAACAACAACAAAACAGACTCACAGATTAAAGAACAGACTAGTGGTTACCAGCAGGGAGAGACAGGGTGGAGGAGCAAAATAGTGGTAGGAGATTCTGAGGAAGAATCCACTATGTATAAAATCAATAATCTACAGCGATGTACTGTATAGCATGGGGAATAGAGCCACTCATTAATAATAAGTATAAATGGAGAACAACCTCAACATTTATGAATCACTATGTTGTACCTCTGAAACTGATATAATAATGTAAATTAAGTACAGATCAATAAAATATAAAGTAAGAAACAATAAAGAGGAGATTATTAGATAGAAATCAATTAAATAAACACAAGTTTTGGAAATCAAGAAAATAAAAAACAACATGTAAGAAATAACATTGGCATTTAAAGTGTACAATCTATTCATTTAAAAGAAATCATTTAAGTGGTAATAAATGTTACCCATTCTCACAATTTTGTATATCTAGGGTAAATTATTATCTACAAAAATATGTTACAAATATTCACTCAAAAAGAGAGAAAACTTGGATTAACCAATTTTAGTGTAGAAATTTAATATCAAAGACTCTATCTAAAATTGATTTGAATAAGTTCTGTCAACGTTGAATACGTTCTGTTAGCCACTTCCAGTCTCTTTGCGATGTAAAATCTTTTAAAGCATAAAAATCAGCCTTTATACATTATTCCATTAGACATACATAGAAGTTAAAAGAAATGAGAAGAGAGAACAATCAACTAAGAAGGTGAATTTACTGAGAAACAGTCATTCTTTCTCCCCCTTCCTTTTCTTTTCCTCCTTTTCCAGGTCCTTTCGGTTCCAATCAAGAGAAGTCTTGAGAGTTCTGAGAATATTTCTTTCAGGGCTTCAAATCACCATACCTACATCCTCTGACACAACTACACACACGGGAACAAAAATAAACCTCTGCTATCTACTCATGTAGGAGGGATTCATGCAAAATAAACTCCTACATGGAGACCAACAGGTGAGTTTTCTACCTGTTCTTTATAATGTCCTTCCATTATAGTAAATCCCACACATTATGAGGCAGAAGGGGTTATGTGAGCTCTTCCTTGAAGTCAAAAAACTTGCATTCATTTCAAGTACCTGGTGATCATAGGGTACAGCCAGGGAAGGTGCCATCCCCCTTGGGGAGAGGGCGGTGAATGGGCTCCCGCAGCCATGCACCTCCTGATGTACAGATTCTGGAGGAACAAAGGGCGGTCACACCGCAGTCAGCCTGTCGGGCTGTCGGGCCACTGGGCAACCCCACCAGCCTGGAAGTGCCCCATCAGTTGCTGAAAGCAAAACTCTGTCCCCCCTGTGAAGCCGGGCCATTTGGCCCAGAGAGTCAGAGGAGACCGGTAATCAACTCCTCCTCTCTGCTCACCTCCTTGGGGTTACAGCAACCCCATCTCCAAACCCAACTGTGATCCTGGAGTGCCAAAGTGGGAGGGCAGGTGGGCTGTGCCGGTGCTTCAGCGCCCTCTGGAGGCTGTCTGCTCTAATGGCAACCCTCAGCCCTTCCTCCTCCTCCTTCCCTAGTCCTGGGGGCTGCCTTGCCCTCTGCAGCTGCTGGCCTGATTTCATTCTTCTTTTTTCTCCAATTACAATGAAGTGTCCTACAGAGGTTTGGAATCTCTTAAAGAAGGAAGATCTTTTAGTCAATACACCTTAACCGTGAGAAGCTGTTTTCAAGAATGAACCAGAAATACTGTATTTTTGTCCTGATGATTCCAAGGGGAGACAGCTCAAGTTTTCTAAATCATAAGAAAAACCAAGGTAAATATGATATTCTGAGCCAGAGATGAAAAAGCAGTTTTTAGCACCCCCTCCTCATGGCATATGACTGGATTTAAATCAATCAGCTGCCACTGTTTTGTTTTTTTGTTTTTTTTTTGCGGTAGGCGGGCCTCTCACTGTTGTGGCCTCTCCCATTGCGGAGCACAGGCTCCGGACGCACAGGCTCAGCGGCCATGGCTCACAGGCCCAGCCGCTCCGCAGCATGTGGGATCTTCCCGGACCGGGGCATGAACTCGTGTCCCCTGCATCGGCAGGCGGACTCTCAACCACTGCGCCACCAGGAAAGCCCTGCCACTGGTTTTTAAATCACATGACCCAACTTTAAATCAATCAGCTGCCTCCCTGTAACTCACGTGACTTGGCTTTGAATAGTAAGAAATGCAGAGGTATAAAAATGATGTTCTGAAAAATAAATGGAAAAACAACATTTTAGAAAGTTTTTTTCTTTTCGAATGGACGATTCATTGCATACAGAGTAAAGGATTCTCTTCTGGATTTCCTGAACTGTAAACATATACAATGTCTCCGTTGGCATGGTTGACTTAGTTTTTTTCGTTGTTGTTGTTAACATCTTTATTGGAGTGTAATTGCTTTACCATGTTGTGTTAGCTTCTGCTGTATAACAAAGTGAATCAGCTATTCGTATACATATGTCCCCATATCTCCTCCCTCTTGTGTCTCCCTCCCACCCCTCTAGGTGCTCACAAAGCACCAAGCTGATCTCCCTTGCTATATGCAGCTGCTTCCCACTGGCTATCGATTTTACATTTGGTAGTTATATATGTCCATGCCACTCTCTCACTTCGCCCCAGCTTACCCTTCCCCCTCCCAGTGTCCCCAAGTCCAGTCTCTACGTCTGCATCTTTATTCCTCAGCAGCGACTCCTGTGAGGGGTGGATACTTCCTTTTATGCTCAGGGGATATCTCTGAGTTTGAATATGATTTGAGTTTGATCCTGTGAAACCATCAGAACTTCCCACCAGAGATAAATGAGGAGATCCTGGCCTTTATTAGTATGCACGATGAACACAGGTGTCCTGGCTGTACTTGCCAACCCTCCTATTTTACCCATCTATTTTTATCCACCTTCCTCCCTGTGAGTACCTTTGACCAACCCTGAGCTCAGACCCCTGACTTATTAGAGTGACGTTTTCACTCTTTCTTTAAAAATAGACAGATAATAAAATGAATTTAACCTAGAAGCAGCAGCTCAGTAAGGGAAATAAAATCATCAGAAGTTATCTAATCACAGCCACAGCCATCCAGGGCTCTGTCTTATCTGCTGGGGCATAAGAATGCGACCTTCCTAAATCTGAAGGGCATCCAATCAAATAAGTAAAGGTGTCGCTCACCTCTGGCTCTTGGAGGGATTGCTAGGCAGTCTACCCAGTGTATACTAACTGCAAAACACTGTCATGGTTTTGAAACACCTATGTCCCAGGAAAGCTTTTTGAGGTGCATGGAGAAGTTTTATTTATTTTTTTGACATGAAGCAAAAAATAAATCACCAAGCTCTTTGTGCACAGGGCTTCTTAAGAGGGCAGTAGAAGGAAGGAATGGGCAGAAAAGACTATCTCCTCTGAAGTGAAGGTTGTTTCTCCAAAAGAGTAGGATTTAGTCTCAGTTTAAGGAGAACACTTTTAAATAGCTGGGACAGCTCCAAACTGCAGTTTAGGGAATGAGTGCTTCAAAACAACAGTGCTTTAAAAATCCTGGCAAGGCAGCAAGAGGATGGAGAGTTGGTTTTGCGTAGTTTTGAACACAGGAGTAAAGAAGCAGAGGCATCTCTGACTAAAAGGCCCAGAGATCCTATGACATCAATGGGTCAGTTGCAGGGGGCAGGGGGTGTGGGAGGCGATATTTCTCTCTCAACGTCTCCCAGGCCAGCCACCCCTCCCTACCCTACTCCCCTACTCCCTTCACCCTTCCTCCCTCCACTGTTGGGTCTCCAGGGACAGCACTTCTTAAGCGGGAGCCCTCAGGCACCATCTCTGCAGTCTGGATTCTTCCTGGAGCCTGGAAAGTTCTGGGACAGGAAGCCAGGTCTGCAAGGCCCCTGGGATGAAATTGGACCTGGAGGCCTGGAGGGGAACTGGAGCCCTGAAGCCCACCCACGTCCTTGAAGCCGAGGGAGGAACACATCCTCCTAACAGTACTTCTCAGGGCTCAGCGTGCTCCCCACCCGACGGTGATCCATACTCACTTGAGGCAGCAAGGACTGCCTCTAACTGGCCCCCTCGATTCCACCTTGAGGGTCCTCGCACCTATGTGAGAGCGCAGGCCCCGGTTCTCCTTAGTCAGCTGAGGTCAGTGCTGCCGGGTTCCCTCCAGTCCCATCCCCCAGCCCCTCCCTCTGGGACTGTATCTAATAGAAGAAAGAGCACAGAGGAATTGACAGAATCGAGGGACCTGGGAGCCTGGGTATGAGTTTGAAGACCGAGAACCTAAGGCGCAATTACATATTATTGGAAACTCTTGTGGGGTGTGCGTGGGGAGGTTAGGAGGCTGAGAGCTTGAGTCGACCTGGTGAGTCCAGCCCCAGGACACCACACAGCCCCGCCCCCACCTTGCCTGCCATCAGACAAGGGGTGCTGCAACTCCAGCCGGGACTCTGCACTTCCCCCTCCCTGATTCTCCTCCAGAAGAGCAGGTGGCCCCCCACTGAGGGCAGCAGCAAGACAACGCACCAAGTCCCCCTGCACTAAGGCGCTACTGGAAGCTCTTCCTGAACAGCAGCGCTGGCTTGGAGCGAACCCGTGCACCCCCAAAGTTGGTCTCGTCCTGCAGCTGAGGGACGCAGGCTTTAAGTCAGCTGTCGTGGCTTTAAATCAATCAGCCCCCCATTTAAGTCAGGTGACCCGACTTTAAATCACTGTGTGCCCCTCAAGCCTGCAACTTCAAAAGTTGGGAACTTCACTTTGATCCCAGCAGCTCACATAGCTGAACGCACACTGTAGTCACCCCCAGGCCTGGCTTAGAGACAGGATATAAGGTAAGGGGATGGGCGTGCACACATGGTGATGAGGATGTACCTCATGTACCAGAAGGGTCTAGGCACTCTGGGGTACAGCGAGCAGTGCACGATACAGCATCTCCCTAGCAAAGCTGGTGAGGCACAGGGAGAGCAGGCACACCCATGCATGCCGAGGTTCCAGGACGGGAGCTGAGGCACAGCCAGCCGGAAGGGTGTGAAAGCGGAGGATCTGAGCCTTCTTGACAAAGGCAGACACTGAGGATGGATGAGAAACAAAGACCATATGAAACATGGATTTGAAAAACACATCCTGCTCTTGAAATTGGGGTGGGGGGCACCCCAGATTTGAGTCTTCTTACTCCCCAGTTGCTAGTGCTTTGTCATTTGCCCAGTTACTTAAAAAATGTGACTGATAATATCTAACCCATAGAATACTGCATTTGTAGTGGTTTTGTGTGTTTATGTTTCTATAGTGGAATAACCTTTTCTACAAGAAAAATGTATATTTTCTGAAATAAATTAAAACGCCTTTTTAAAAAGTACTATATCAGACATCCCTGGTGGCGCAGTGGTTAAGAATCTGCCTGCCAATGCAGAGGACATGGGTGCGAGCCCTGGTCAGGGAAGATCCCATATGCCACGGATCAGCTAAGCCCATGCACCACAACTACTGAGCCTGCAGGCCACAACTACTGAAGCCCGAGCGCCTAGAGCCTGTGCTCCACAACAAGCGCAGCAGGAGAAGCCATCGCAATGAGAAGCCCGCGCACCGCAACAAAGAGTAGCCCCCGCTCGCTGCAACTAGAGAAAGCCCACACGCAGCAACGAAGACAAACGCAGCCAAAAATAAATTAATTTTTTAAAAAAGTACTATATGCTTCTGTACATGTTCTCTGGGAAGAACAGAGAGAAGGAGTGGGAGAGTGAGAAAGACCAAAACTTAGTGCACATCCCTGAGGCAGGTGCTCTGCTGGCTCAAATAGTTTTATCCCCACTTTTACAAAGGAGGAAATAAGCTCAGAGAGGTTTAGTAATTTTCCCAAAGCCAAACAGCTATTGAGTGGCAGAACCAGGATCTGAAACACGTCTGTTACCTTCAAAGCCTAAGCCCTCATCACAACAAAACTCAAAATTTACATTTATCGAATTACATTGCAACCTGGTGATTTCTTGGCACAATCCTGAATAAGAGTGAGAAAGAACGAACTAGCATTGTTCCTACAGTCAACCAAAATTTTTGGAGCAGCTGCTAGATGCCTGGCCCTTTTTGGCATTCAGCAGTGATCAAGATAGGAAGAGTCCAGCTTTCATGAAGCATGTAGAGGGGAGGAGAGATGGGTGCAACTTGGGTGAGGGATATCACCTTGCTGGGTCTCCGTTTTCTCATCTGGAAAATGGGACGGGTGTTTCTCATTTTGTGGGATTGTTCAGCCCTCACATTCTCTGATTCCATAAGAAGCATTTGTTTTCCTGTTTCTTTAAAATTCATTCAGGCCGTTAGCTGTGATGAATGTCGTTAGCTGCTCCCCAAATCACTCTATTTCCACCCATTTCCTGCGATCAGGTCTTTCCCCCAACATGACTCACAATCAGTCAAGTCACAGAACCTAAGGGGCACCCAGCAGAAAAATTTCAGCCCTGGCTTCTCAGGAGCTCTGCGGTCTACCTGCCAGGTAAACTTAACTCACCTGGCACAAGGTGGCCATCCCTAGTTTCGCATCAACATGATCTCAGGCACAAACCTCGTTTTTCCATTTTGTCTTTACGTTACTTGTTGAAACAACTGCACTAATATGAAAAAAGATATAATATCAGGCATCCTCTGCCCCAGTGCCTACTAATACATGATTTTCTGCCACTTTAATGATAAAGAGAACATTTCAGCATTCCGCTGCCCTTATTATTTTTCATTTTTGTTGATATTTGTACTGAATACATCTTTCAATATTTTAAAAACGGAACATTTATTCAGTTTGTTCCACACACAGCCTTTAGTGGTAAGCGTTTTGTTGTTATATTTCTATTATGTTTCCTTTAAAAATCATTATCCTGTTTAAATGGATTGTCAGTTTTATAGGCATTTATCATATGATATTGATGAAATTAATACATAGAGGGCAGTAGTACAAGTTGATTGGACTTGAGAGCCTCTATTAGCACAGTTAAATATAAATATTATATATATATATATATATATATATATATATATATATATATATAAGCTAAATTACATGCCGAGTGAGATTCTCCTACTCTTTTCACTCTGTGCCCCTCAAGCCTGTGAGAAATGGAATATTTCTTGCCAGCTCAGTAAACAAAGGATGTCACAGGCATCAGCACTTGCAGCCCTCCAGTGTGAGCCGCGGGCCCTGAGGAATTCAGGATACGCAAATACAGAATGCAGGCCCCAGAGAGCTGAGGTGCATATGAAAGGAAGGATTTCAGTGAGCCCAGACTCTGGCATCTTCATATACAAAGAAAAGCGCTACATTCCTCACGTTGGGAGAGCTGGTTTTCCTTAGTTAACAATCACCTTTTAATGTTCCCCATTACCTGCGCCAGTCGCCTGCCCTGTCCCCTCCCCCCGGTACTTTAGCTCAGGGAGGAAGGAGCGCAGAGGGACTCGGCTGAATAAGGGGCCTGCGAGCCTCGGGAGGAGTTTTCAGCCGCTTTCCCCGCAGTCGGGAGGAGGGGCGCTGACGCTGCAGCCGGACTCTGTTCCTCCCTTGCCTCGTTTCCCCTCCGGACGCTCAGGCCGACCCCTCCCCACGCCCCCCACGCCCCCCACGCCCCGCGAGCCAGGCCAAGGGCAGGGGGGAGAGGAGGGACCGCAGTTCCCCGGGACCAGAGGCTGGGGGCCGCTCTTTCTGCACAGCTGCGGCGGGTGACAGCGAACCCGTGCCCCTCAGAAGCTGGTCTTGCGCTGCCGCCCGGGCACCAGACCAGGCGGAGGGTCGGCGACCACTTACCGGCCCGCCGTCCGCACGACTGTCGCGGCTTCGGCCGCCGGGGCCCCTCCAGAGCCGGCAGCCTCAGTGAGGCCGCCCTCCCCTCGGGATCCGGGGCAGTTCCGTAACGGCGGAGGGAAGAGACCCCGAGCTGCGGGAGTTCCAGCTCTGCGGAAACGCGGGCTCCGTTCTGGGCGCAGGGGGTGGGACCGCTCTGCCCCGAGGCCTTCCGGGAGGGAGGGGGCGCCGGGGGAGGGAGCCGCCAGGAGCGCAGGGCCCCGTCGAGGGTCCTGGAGGGGCGGTCCGGCCTGGGAGCCCCTCCCACTATGACCGCAGCCCAGGCCTTTTTCCTGGAATCCTACACAAAAAAGGTAAAAGATGCACGGTCTATAGAAAATATTCACAAATGATTGTTGCTGCTGTGCTTACTATTCCATTGAACGTGTAAAATCCATAAAACACTTTAAGTTCAAAGTTAACTATGAATTTTTACCTGTCCTTATTTTGTCTCTGCTCTTCCCAATTGTGGTTAATGAATCATAGACTGTGGCATCACTAGTTAAAAATGAGCTCGTTAAAAAAAAATGGAATTCAAGCCCCCCAGAACTACTGAATCAGAATCTGCACTTTTAAAATCTCCCCAGTGTACTTGTGTACCCATGAATAGTTGAAAGGTTCAGTTCTACCTCGACATGTCTTTTCTGTCTGAGAAATACACACATTTTATCCAGTTTGATATAAATAAAACACTCAAAAATGCATATGCCTGTGTTGAAACCATCATTTTATCATTTCTTTTCCAGATAACTATAGTCTCTATACTGATTTTGTGTATCGCATGCCACACTCTTTTCTTGTAGTTAGAAATAAGGTAGAGAAAGTTACTTTGTATATATAATATATATATATTAGTGTATGTATGTATGTATAATATATATATATTAGTGGATACTTCAAGACACTCTTCTAAATTAAAACCAGTTCTCTTAACTTGCTGTTTCTTCTTGGGTCACATTATGAACTCTTCCCATGGCCACATGGCATGTGTACCTTTAATTTCAGGGACTGCTGACATTCCAGGATGTGCCCATAGATTTCTCTCAAGAGGACTGGGAATGCCTGGACCAAGATCAGTGGGAATTGTGCAGGGATGTGATGTCAGACAAGTATAGGAACCTGCTCTCCTTGGGTGAGGATACCTTCCTTCCAGAATTCCTTATCCACCCACAGGGTTTAGAGTCCTTCATTTGTAGAATGTCTGCTGGAATCCTCTGCTTCCTACAATAGGGTTTCAGGTTGCAGCGTTTCAGGAAATATTGGGAGTTTGTGTGTATAATTTATCTTATCCTTTTAAAATTGCAGCCTCCCTCAGCCGCATAGCACAGGGAGAGCAGCTCGGCGCTTTGTGACCACCTAGAGGGGTGGGATAGGGAGGGTGGGAGGGAGGGAGATGCAAGTGAGAAGAAATATGGGAACATATGCATATGTATAACTGATTCACTTTGTTATAAAGCAGAAAGTAAAACATCATTGTAAAGCAATTATACTCCAATAAAGATGTTAAAAAAATAATAAAAATAATAAAATTGCAGCCTCCCTTTTAATATACTTTGTAACTGCTTGGGATGTGTCTACATGAACTGTGTACTATTTGCTTCTGTTATTGTCCTTACAATATTTTATTGTCTTATTTTCTGTAACAATTTTCCATGGATTCTTTGGGCTTAAGGTATATTAAAAGGGAGACTACGATTCTGGGACTTCCCTGGTGATGCAGTGGTTAAGAATTTGCCTGCCAATGCAGGGGACACGGGTTCAATCCCCGGTCCGGGAAGATCCCACGTGCCACGGAGCAACTAAGCCAGGGGACCACAACTACTGAGCCTGTGCACCACAACTACTGAAGCCGGTGTGCCTTGAGTCCGTGCGCCATTTCTTTTTTGGAGAATAAAACCACCTCTGAGTGATTAAAATTTAGACCAGCTAGTCAAAATGCTTTATCACCTGTTCTTCTAAAACACTGATCAACGGAACAAGTTTTACTAGGGATAACAGTGTAATTGTATTCTGGAGTTCATATCGGCAATATGGTTTATGACCTTGATGCTGGATCAGGACATTTCAATGGTATAACTGCTATTAATTGTCTGTTTGTTCAACGATTAAAGTCTCACGTGATCTGAGTTCAGACTGGAGTCATCCTGGTTGGTTTCTGTCTATTGCAGATTTCTTCCAGTATGAAAGGACAAGAGCAATACGGCTTACTTTATAAAATGTCTGCAAAGTAAATGATGATAAAATCTACATTCAATTAATTTATACATACCCTACTGTAGAACAGGGCTTGTTACCGTGGCAGAGCCCGGTAATTATGTAAAACTGAAACCTTTATCTTCACTGGTTCAAGTCCTCTTCCTAAGAATATGTTTATAATCAACATTCTTTCACAAATGACCCAATTTAATTCACCAGAGCATTCCTCATATTAACTAAATGGAAAATCCTAGGCTATATACAAATCCAGAAAGGGCCAAAAATCATCAGCCCCCATGGATGATTACAACCCATTGCTGAGGCATTCAAATTACTTATTAAAGAACTACTATGTCCATTAACATCATCGATTTATATATTATTGCCCCAATGCTAGCCTTAACCCTGGCTCTCACAACATGAATTCCTCTTCCCGTATCTTATCCACTAATTAATATAAATGTAGGCATACTATTTATATTAGCCATATCACAGCTAGCCATTTATTCCATCCTCAGATCTGGATGGGCTTCAGATTCAAAATACTCACTCACTGGAGCCCTAGGGACAGTAGCACACAATCTCATATGAAGTAATGTAGCAGTTATTCCATTCCCAGGTTTACTGGTAAATGGATCATTTACACTTTCAACAGTAATTATTACACAAGAACATCTATGACTAATTTTCTCCTGACCGCTACCCAGAATTTGATTATCTCCGCAGTAGCAGAAATCCAATGAAACCCCACTAGATTTAACAGAAGTAGAATCAAAACCTGTATATGTCTTCAACGTAGAAAATGTAACAGGCCCACTCACCCCATCATTCCTAGAGAATATGTCAATTTCCTTATAATAAACATTTCCACAGCAATCCATTTTTAGGAGCATTCGACAATCCCTAGGTGCCAGAATTATATACAGCCCAAGTCATCATTAAAACACATCTAACAACCTCCTTTCTATGAATTTGAGCATCCTACCCACAATTTAGATATGATCAACGTCTATATCTCTTATAAAAAGTTTTTTTACTACTAACATTAGCCCTATGTATATGAGAGTTTTCACTACCTGTCATCATACCAGGCAACCCACCACAAACTTAAGAAATATGTCTGACAAAAGAGTTACTTTGATAGAGTAAATCATAGAGGTTTCAATGCTCTTATTCCTGGAATTGAATTCTTCCTAAGAATTTTACATTCTCCATGCTACCACTTTACACCACATGCTATATAGTAAGGTTCTCTAAGTAAGCTTCAGGCCCATACCCCCAAAATGTTGTCGTATATCCTTCCTGTACTAATAAACTCTCATTGTTTTTACTATCATTCTACTGACCATTTTCTCAGGAAATATAATTCTATAACAAGCTCACACTGGTTAATGGTATCCCAATTCTAATAAAAAACATGAACCCATAGTACAGATGCATCCAACAAATATTTCCTAAAAAATTCCACCGTATCAATACTACTTATAATGGCTATTATCATTAATCTAATATACTCTGGTCAAAGAACACAATGAATAACAAAAATCTTTAATCCAGCAGCAGCCACCCTCATGACAATCGCCCTTGACACAAAAGTAGGACTTTCCCCATTTCACTTCTGAGTGTCTGAAGTCACACAAGGCATCCCATGAACAACAGTCCTGATGCTATCAGCCTGACAAAACTGCTCCCCTATCAGTTTTATATCACATGTCACCATCCATCAAGCTAAATATACTATTAATCATAGTGATATTATAAATCATAGCTAGAGGCTGAGGCAGACTTAGCCATACTCACCTGGAAAAAATTACACCCTCCTCATCAATTGCCCATATAGGATGAATAACAGCTATTATAAAGTATATTCCAATTATAACAATCCTAAACGTACTAATTTATATCATAACAACACTCTCTTCTTCTTATTTATGCCCAGATAATGTACTACAAGAGTATCGTTATCACACACATGAGATAAAACACCTCCCATCACAATCCTTCTCCTCACCATTATAGTATCATTAGGACATCACCCATCACTATCAGGGTTTTTACCCAAATGAGTAATTATCCAAGAGATAACAAAAATGATAACATCATTCTACCAACACTAATAGCCATCATAGCAGTCCTCAGCATATATTTCTACTTGCAGCTAACATACTCCACATCACTATGTTCCCTTCATTAAACAACACAAAAATAAAACAATTTGAACATACAAAGAAATAACCTTCCTATCATTACCAATCATAATATCCACACGATTACTACACACAACACCCATTCTGTCAGCGCTGCACTAGGAATTTAGGTTAGTTCAGACCAAGAGCTTTCATAACCCTAAACAAGTAAAATTTACTTAATTCCTAAAAATAAGGATTGCAAGACTTCATCCTACATCAATTGAATGTAAAGCAAACATTGTAATTAAGCCAAATCTTTACGAGATTGATGAGTTTTAACCCCAGGAAACTTTAGTTAACAGGCAAATCCTCTAGTCAACTGGCTTCAGTCTGCTTCTCCTTCATTTGAGAAAGAAAAAAAGAGAAAAAAGACAGGAAAATCTCTGGCAGAATTGAAGCTGCTTCTTTGAAATTACAATTCAATTTGTTGATTCACCACAGGCTTTGCGAGAAAGAGGGCTCAATCTCTGTGTTTACATTTACAGTCTAATGCTAGCTCAGTCTTTTTACCTCTGTTCATACACTGCTGATTATTTCAACAAATCACAAAGTTATCAGCATTTTATATTTACTATTTGGTGCTTGACCTGGAGTAGCAGGCAGCACCTTAAGTATATTAATGCAGGCTGAGCTATGCTAACCTGGAGCACTACTTGGAGATGTCCAAATCTGCAAGGTAGTCATAACAGTCCCTGCACTTGTAATAATTTTCTTTATAGTTGTACCCATCATGATTGCAGGGTTTGAAAACTGACTTGGGCCACTAATAACTCGGACACCTGAGGTAGCATTTCCCCGAATAAATCATATAAACTTTTGACTACTTCCCCTATCATTCTTACTCCTACTCATATCACCAATAGTAGAAGCTGGTTCTGGTACCAGTGGAACTGTGTATTCAGCTCTAGCTTACAATCTGGCCCACGCAGGAGCCTCTGTCGACCTAACCATTTCCTCCTTACATTTAGCAGGTGTCTCTTCAATTCTTCATGCTATTACTTTTATTACTATAGTCGTTAATACAAAACCAGCAGTCACATCCCAATACCAAACACCATTATTTGTTTAATCTTCCCCAACTATAGCCATCTTAATATAATTACCAATGTCAGTCCGAGCAGCCAGAATTGCCATACTGTTAAGAGATAGAAATCTCAACACTACTTTCTTTGACCCTGCAGGAGGAGACCGAATCCTATACCAACACCTGTTTTGATTCTTTGGTCACCCTGAAGTCAGTATTCATGGCCTACCAGGGTTTGTTATAAAGTCACATATCATTACATACTATTTAGGACAAAAAGTGCCTTTCAGCTATTTGGGAATAGTGAGTCATGTCCACTGGCTTTTTAGGATTTCTCTTGTGGGCCCATCATATGTTTACCATAGGGATAGCTGTCGACTCAGGAGCATACTTTGCATCAGCTACCGTAATTACTTCTATCCCTACAGGAGTAAAAGTATCTAGCTGATTAGCAACTCTCTCTTTAATTTTTCTTTTTCTTTTTTTTTCTTCTTTTGGCTGTGTTGTGTCTCGGTTGCTGCATGTGGGCTTTCTCTGCTTGTGGTGAGCGGCAGCTACTCTTCGTTGCAGTGCACGGCCTTTTCATTGCAGTGGCTTCTCTTGTTGCAGAGCACAGGCTCTGGCGCGCGGGCTCAGTAGTTGTGGCTCGTGGGCTCTAGAGGGCAGGCTCAGTAGTTGTGGCACATGGGCTTTCTGCTCCGCAGCATGTGGAATCTTCTGGGACCGGGGATCGAACCCATTTCCCCTGCATTTGCAGGCGAATTCTTAACCACTGTGTCACCGGGAAGTCCCTGATTAGCAACTCTTCACGGAGGTAATATTATATGACCTCCCACTCTACTATGAGTTTTAGGCTTTAGTTTTCCTTTTTACAGTAGGTGGTTTGACAGGAGTCATCTTAACCAACTTATCCCCAGACATTGTCCTCCAAGATACAGACTATGTAGTAGCACACTTCCATGACGTCATGTCCATGGGAGCAGGCTTCACTATTAAAGGAGGCTTCCTACACTGATTCCCACTATTCTCAGCTTATACACTTAACTCAGCATGAGCAAAACCTCACTTCACAGGTATATTTGTAGTAGTAAATATGACTTCCTGCAGCAATTCCTTGGCCTCTCAGGGAGGTTACTACATTACTCTGAGTACCCTGAGGCACACACAACATGAAATATTTTGTCTTTAGGCTCATTCATCTCAGTAGCAGCGGTAATGCTAATAATCTTCATACTGTGAAAAACATTTATGTCCAAACCAGCAGTCTCAGCAGTAGAAACTGCTACTCCTCACCTAGAATGGTTACACGGATGCCCTCCACATATCCTATGTTTCAAGATCCTACTTAGGTAAATGTAAAATAAGGAAGAACTTTTCAAGCAGTTTGAAGCCAAAGCATAACAATTATGCCTTTCTCAATAAATGAGATAAAAGTAAAAATTGATGTAAAATTTTCAAAGTTAAATTATAGGCTAAAATAGTGTATATCACGAAGGCATATCAATTTCATCTAGGCTCTCAAGATACAACATCACTGATTATGGAAGAACTTTTACATTTTCATCACACACATTAATAGTGATTTTTAAAAGAAGTTCTCTAGTCCTCTATATTATTTCACTAATATTGACATCTAAACTAACTCATATATGTACAATAGATGCACAGGTAGAGAAAATGTGAACAATTTACCAGCCATTATTGTAATCTTAGCTGCTCTGTCATCATTGTGAATCCTTTACATGATACATGAAATCAATAACTCTTCCCAAACCATAAAAACTATGGGTCAGTAATGATACTGAAGCTACAAATACACAGATTATGAAGATTTAAATGTTGACTCCTCTGTAATCCCCACATCAGAGCTAAAACCAGGAGAAGAATGACTAATAGAAGTCAACAACCCAGCAGTATAGAGATAGTCATTGAATATTAGTTTCATCTGAAATTGTTGTACACTCCTGAGCTGTTCCTTCTTAGGCCTAAAAAGAGCTGCTATCCCAGGACGCCTAAATTAACGAATCTTAATACCGACAGGACCAGGCCTATGTTGTGGACAATGGTCAGTAGAGGTCGTTTTCCTGAGTTCAAAGACAGGACAGAGAGATATGGCTGAGATATGGGGTGAATCTGGAGCCCATGGGGATGTACTGTCCGAGCTCCAGGATAGGAATGGGCCTCTGGGGTCCCAGGCCACCCACCGCGCCCTCCCGAGCAGGATCTTGGCAACATTCCCTGTCAGTGATGAGGCAGCCCTAGCACTTGCCATACCCCAGTGCTGTGTCCTTTGTGGGTCTCATGCTCTTGGGACCACACCCACACTCTGCAGGTCCATGCTGCAGGGTCCTTTGTGCCTCAGGAGTAGAGACCACACAGCAAGCAGTTCCCTCCCCAACCAGCAGGAGGAGGGAAGGAGAGCAGGGACACCAGGGGAATCTCACTCAGACAACAACACCCCAGGGGCGCCAGCGGGGCCAGTGATGATGCAGATGAGGCCCAGGCCAAGAGATGGAACCAGAGGGCCCAAAAGGCAGCTGGTCAGGTCCTGGCTCATCTGCACCCCGGACACCTTTGTCCCTCATACACCCCCTTCCTCGTACACCCTCTCCTTAAATGCAGATCCTTCAGATGCAAACAGGCAGAGCTTCAGACTGAAAGTCAGCTCTTCCAAAGTGACCCGTCAGCAAACACTGCAGGATTCCACTCCAGTGGGTGCCCTGGAGTCAGCAACTCAGGGACTGAAGTGGATATCGGTGCCAGGGGCAGTGGGAGGGAATGGGGAGTGAGACTTTCATGGTTGTGGAATTTTGGTTTTGCAAGATGAAAAGTTCTAGGGATGGTGGTGACGGCTCCACGAGAAAGTGAATAGATCTGATGCCTCAGAAACGTGCACTTTAAATGGTGACGATGGTAAAGGGAATGTGACGTGTGTTTTATTTCACTTAAAATAAATTCTTAAAATAATGTCTTGTTAATTGAGATTCCATTTCGACTCCCCTTCATCACAAATGTCGGAGGCCCAGACACAGTCCCCTACATTAGGGGCCATCATGGTACCCTCACATGGCACATGGGAGACCATTCTTGGGGGGGAGCTGGTCTGTGCTCACCTGACCTCTGTCCAGGGGAACCCAGGCAGTGGTGACCCCCAGAGATTAGACATATGATATGCTATGATATTAATATGATACCACCAAGCATTGTCACTCACCAAACACAGAGCAGCAACCCACTCAAACATGCCTGACCTCATATGAATGTGAGAAGATTAAGAGAAGAAAAGGTACCACAGGTTAATCAGGGCAACACCCTTAATGCAGAGGTTGGAAATCTCAAAGGGGAAAAGAAACACTGCAGGCAAAGAGCACATATGGGGCCTCCCCGTACATGTGATCCTGACCCATGCAGATGTGGTGAGACCCACACGATCCCCACACCCTTTACCTGGGGTCGCACATCCACACTCACCACAGTGACCCCACCTCCCCAGACCCTGCACCTAAAGTCACACGTTCTCTCTCAACAGGTGACCCATCCTACCCAGACCCCTCTACCTGAGTCACATGTCCACAGTCCCAGTGTGTACCGCCCTCCCCAGACTCCCCTAACTGGGGTCACACGTGCACAGCCTCCAGGGTGACCTCACCTCCCCAGACCCTGCACCTGGGGGACATGTCCCCTTGGTCAGGACACCACGGCTCTGCTGGTGGCTCCCCTAATGTGGAAACAAGCTGTGTTCCTGGGACCTCCTGGGATGGGAAAAAGTGGCAGGTGGGTCTCCTCTGCCCACACTTGTCCCAGAGAAGTCCTCCTCTTTTCCCTTTGGTTCTGTTGATTTTACCTGTTTTTAAAGCTTTCATGCTAGAGGTGAACACACTACTTGGTTCTGGCAGGCTCAGTCCTTTCTTGTCTCACATACTTGTTGAGATAACTCACAGGACAGCAGGGCTGAAAGCTGAGGGGCAGCTCTGGACGCTTCTGAGTACGGACAGTAGACTGGAAGGAGAGCTCAGCAGCAGCCTCAGCTGTTACCCATCGGCCTTTTGCCCGATCTGCGTGCCCTGCAATCAATTCACCAGCTAAACCTGCCTCCCTACGCACCATGCACATGCTGGTGAATTGGAATTATTGCCAGGTAGCCCCCCTGCAGATTCTCCACAAGCCCCAGGGAAGGTGAACCTTGCAGGGATTAAGACTAAGGCCCCGACCATAGCACTGACCCTTGGGAGGACCAGGTAACCACACTCAGAAGAGAGGCTATTACTTAGACAAGCCCACCTCAGCTCCAGACCCCAGACATCCAAGCACTGACCTTCAGATGCAGGCACGGAGCTTCCCAGTACTGAGGCCAGGCCGGGTCTCTACCCATGTTCCCATAGTCCTAGCGTGCACAGAAAATGGTCAGGTCTAAATCTTCTTATTATAGACAACACACGGTCAGCTCTAAACATAATCAGTAGGCAGGACATGCAGAGGTCTAAATCTACCGTGTAGACAGAACTTGATCATGTTTAAACTAGCTTAGGGCTGATCTCATAGGAGGTACAGATCACACACATGGGTCTCTCATCTTTGGACACCCACCTCAGGAAACTGAACAAAATCTTTGTCATTAAACATTTCAGCAAGTAAAACAGAAATGTTACCAATATCTCTGGTCACCTGATGGTCAGGATCCACGGGTGAGCCACGAACTTCTTAGAGTGCAGCCCAGTCTGCTGCCAGGATAGACAAGAAGTGGCCTGATTCCAGCCTCCCAGGCTTCCAGAAGGAGGCGGCCACACTGGAAGCCCAGGCAGGACAGTCCTGCCTGGTCCGGGCCGGGAGATCCGGTCTGTCCATTCCGCTGGCCGATTCCGGGCGGGGCGCTCAGGGCCGCTGAGAGCCCTGTACTCAGGTCCTGCTTCCCTGCAGCGTGTGCGTGTGTGTCTGCGAGTGCATGTGTGTGTGTGTGTAGAGGGGGCGGTGGCTGACGGCTCCCAAGGCTCCCGTCTCGGGCACCGCGCTGTCTTCGAGGGGAGGCACGGGGAGAGGTAGGGGCATAGAAGCCTTTGGAGAGGAGAACCCACCGTGGACCTCCTTGCACACTGGCTCGCCCCACCTGGTGACCCGCCTGCACATCGTGGGCTGCATGCCACCCCCCAGCCCCCCACCCCCGAGGGCAGGGTGCCTGCTCTTTCAAAAGCACAAGGTCTCACATTAATGAGACCCAGTGGGGCTGTCACGCCCCCACTCCTGATACTGAGTTTGGGGAGAATGAACCCCCTTGACTGGGGGTCAAGGAGGCTTAACCAAAAAAAAAAATGGTTGAGATAGTATATTTTATGTTATGTGTATTTGACCACGATTTTTTTTTTTTTTTTTTGCGGTACGCGGGCCTCTCACTGTTGCGGCCTCTCCCGTTGCGGAGCACACGCTCCGGACGCGCAGGCTCAGCGGCCATGGCTCACGGGCCCAGCCACTCCGCTGCATGTGGGATCTTCCCGGATCGGGGCACGAACCCGTGTCCCCTGCATCTGCAGGCGGACTCTCAACCACTGCGCCACAAGGGAAGCCCCTGACCACAATTTTTAAAACTTTTTTAAAAACAACAGAAAATCATCCATGAATACCACAAGAGGCACAACTTCACTAACAACCGAGGGATTAAAACCATAAGAAAACTACTGTGCACACACCTACCAGAATGGCAGACATGAAGACACAGTAGCAAATATCAGCAGGATGTGGAGCAATGGAAAGCCTGGTGCGCAGCGGGGTGTGCAACCACTTCTGAAACAATCGGGCCTCAGAGAGCGAAGTCCGTGCACACGGACCCACAGTGTTCCTCCCACCTGAACACAAACCCCCAGCCCTGCACCAGGACACACGGACATGGACTCTGCAGCCACAGGAGCCAAACCTGAAAGAACCTGAAGGCCGTCACAAGCGGATGCAGATGGAAAATTCCACAGCAATGGAGTACATTTTGTTCAAAGGTGGTAAACTATAAAAATTATTTTTTAAACAAACTATATTCACAAGATGAAAGAATCTATAATTCTGACACCTAGGGATTGTCGAATGCTCCTAAAAATAGATTGTTGTGGAAATGTTTATTATAAGGAAATTGACATATTCTCTAGGAAGGACCGGGTGAGTGGGCCTGCTACATTTTCTACATTGAAGACATACACAGGTTTTGATTCTACTTCTGTTAAATCAAGTGGGGCTTCGTTGGATTTCTGCTACTGTGGAGATAATCAAATTCTGGGTAGCGGTCAGCAGAAAATTAGTCATAGGTGTTCTCGTGTAATAATTACTGTTGAAAGTGTAAATGATCCATTTATCAGTAAGACTGAGAATGGAATAACTGCTACATTACTTCATATGAGGTTGTGTGCTACTGTCCCTAGAGCTCCAGTGAGCGAGTATTTTGAATGTGAAGCTCATCCAGACCTGAGGATGGAATAAATGGCTAGCTGTGATATGGCTAATATAAATAGTATGCCTACATTTATATTAATTAGTGGATAAGATATGGGAAGAGGAATTCATGTTGTGAGAGCCAGGGTTAAGGCTAGCATTGGGGAAATAATATATAATTTGATGATGTTGATGGACATAGTGGTTCTTTAATAAGTAATTTGAATGCCTCAGCAATGGGCTGTAATAATCCATGGGGGCTGATGATTGTTGGCCCTTTCTGGATTGGTATATAGCCTAGGATTTTCCATTTAGTTAATATGAGGAATGCTCTGGTGAATTAAATTGGGTAATTTGTGAAAGAATGTTGATTATAAACATATTCTTAGGAAGAGGACTTGAACCAGTGCAGATAAAGGTTTCAGTTTTACATAATTACTGGGCTCTGCCACGGTAACAAGCCCTGTTCTACAGTAGGGTATGTATAAATTAATTGAATGTAGATTATATCACCATTTAGTTTGCAGACTCTCAGCTCTTCTTCTTCAACATATGCAGTGTTCCACCTTCTGATTACTCTCTGCTCTATCCCAGGTCCACTCCCTTTCCTGATATTACATTTTGTTAGCTGTACCTTTGATATAACAACAAAGGTACAGCTAAAAAAAAAAATAAACAATTTGCAGTACATAATTTTTAAAAAAATGTGTTTCAAAGAAATGTAAACAGAATAAAATGGCAACCCACAAGATGGGAGAAAATATTTGAAAGCCATATATCTGACACTAGATTTCTATTCAGAATATACAGAGAACTCAAGAAACAGCAAACCCCCTGATTCAAAAATGGATAAAAGACTTGAATAGATGGTTCTTCAGAAAGATGTACAAATGACTAAGCACTTGAATAGATTCTCCGTATCCCTAAATGCATGTTTATATATTTGGGTGCATGCATACACACACAAGCACACACACACATACACAAGCAGAAAACAAGTATTGGTGAGGATGTGAGGGAGTTGGAAGCGTTGTGCTATGTCAGTGGGAATGTAGAATGATACAGCTGCTTTGCAAGAGTATGGCAAGTTTTCAGATATTGAAAAATAGAATTACTACATGATCCAGGAATTTTACTATGAGGTATACCCAAAGGAATTGAAATCAGGGTCTTAAAGAAATATTTGTACTCCAGTGTTTAGAGCAGTAATAATCACAGTAGTAAAATATGAAAGGAACCTAAGTGTTCATCCACTAGTTCCTGGATAAGCAAAGTGTGGTATACCCATATAATACAATATTATTCAGTGTTAAGAAGGAAAAGATCTAGGAATATGCTACAACATGGATGAATCTTGAGGAAATTTAGCTACCAAAATGCCAATTTTGTGACTTTTAGTGAGTCATAACAATACAACTACTTATTTCAATTATATGGGGTACTTAGTGTAGTCAAAACCATAGAAATTGGGAGGGTAATGATGCTTTTCAGGGGGTTATGGACCAAAAAGGAAAGTTATGGTTAAAGGATACAGAGTTACAGTTTTAAAACGTAGAAAAGAATTAGAAAGATAAATGGCGATGTTGATCGCCCAATAATATGAATGTATTTAATATCACTGAATGGTGTACTTTATAATAATTTTAACATGTTATATTTTATGTTATTTGATTTTACCAACATACAAAATTGGGAAAGAATGTAATATCAGGAAAGGAAGTGGCCCTGGGATAGAGCAGAGAGTAATCAGAAGGGTGAGGTACTGCATATGTTGCAGAAGAAGAGCTGAGAGTCTTCATTGGACAGAAGAGACTTTATAAAAAAGAAAAAAAAATTACTCTGAGGGTGTATTAAATAGATATCTGTGGGTGTACTGCTGTCTCCCATGGGTTATCTTAAAGAGTGTTTAATAAAGTCCATAAGGCTTGCTGAGGCTTTTTTAAAAACTGGATTCCCTAGAAGATAATTAGAGGGTGGTACTTAAGTCTACGTCTAGGTTGACAGATTTTGCAGGGAAGACAAACCTGAGAACAGTGGAGGTCCTGAGAGTGTAAGTACATGGAAAGTAGAAAAAAAATAATAAAGGGAATTAGGAAAACTTTGGACTTTGAAGGTCATGTATTATTGAGTCAGACCTGAGGTTTCTAAGGAGTTATATACACAGTTGCTCTTTGGATTAGTTGTTGATAAAGGTAAGTGGAAAAGCTAGAGTCGTTTCCAAGTGTAGGTAAGATATAATGAGAGGATGGAGGTGGAAAGTAGGGAGGCCCAGAGAAAAGTGGGAAGGTCATATTGGGCCACGATGGTGGTAATATCCCGCAGAACAGATGGTAGGGCAGACTATGGATTCATCTTTCTTATTTCGGCTCCCCACCTCATCCTTAATAATTCTTTGGGAATATTTCATTGCTCTGTGATGCAGGTACAGAATTCGAGTGAGGAGCCTACACCCTCAGTGTCCAGCTGTCTGAGTCCTCAGTGTGCTTCAGATGATGGAGAACTATTGCTTCTTTATGAGAAGAGTTAGTACCTCGTAGCTAAGCTTAAGCTGGAGCTTATGCAATATTGATTCCATTTTATATATACTGTTGTCATGGAGGTTCCTCGTCCTCTTTTCTTGACCATTATGAAATGAATCTATATTTCTCAATATTTGGGTATATCAGATAAATACATTAAGTAAAGGAATCTTATATATTGCTCCCTGCATAGTTTGCTCTTTCTTGTTTCTCTTTTACCTTTACTAAATTAGGACAGGGAGAGACCTTGAAATGTTCTAATCAGGAGAGATTAGAAGGTACACTTCTACTTGGAAGTGTACCTGTATAGAGTAGAGGGCTCCAGGAAATATCTGAGTATATTCGAATGTCCCTGCGGAGATCATTAAGAGAGGCAGGATCTGGTACCAGATCAGTGTACTATGACATGTTTGTCAGTCATCTGCTGTGAGATTCTCAGAGCCAATCCCATCTGGTAGGGCTGCCTGCAGAGTGATGCAGACCCTGTGAAAGCCTCTGATTGCATGTTAAAGATGAAGCTCTGATTTGGGGGAGAATTTTCTTACCTGACTGAATGTCATCCTTCTGTGGGTATGAGATTCTGTGCTTTTCCTCTCTTGATGACCACTGACTGAAAATCATTAGAGGATCATGTCTAGAAAGCATTCTTTATTTAATTTCTTAAAGAAGCAAAGATAGAAAACTTTCAAATTGAGGATCAAGGGGAATGACATCAGTGAAAATGTCAGAGTAGGGAGCTCTGGCTTGTGTCCATACCCAGAAACACTGACATACGTGGTAAAACCTGTCAGAATGATCTTATCAACACATGTAAGTTTTCTTTTCTTTTCACCCTGTAGATTTATCTTTCTTTGAGACTTACCTTACTACAGGATGTGGAGAATAAACAGGGAAGTAGAAACTGTATTTCCTGATGAGAGAATCACTACGTCACATTAGCTGTTCTGAGCTAGGTCTTACTCACCGTGACTGTAATTAAAACAAACAAACAAACACTTTTTTTTTTGTAAGTCAGTTCTGACATTTCCTCATTAAAGACAAGGTAACAGATACAGACTTAGATCTACCAGAATTGAGCAAAATTTTGATTGTACCTGTGTTGAATATATGAGCATGACCTGCTACGAATCTTCCACAACTGACAGTTTCCCTTTTTCCACTCCTGATATGTTGTATGTAAGGAATGCATAGGACACTAACCCCAGCTGGTCACAGGTAAACTCTGCCACGTGGATTACTGCATGTTTTCCTGCTGGAAGACCACACATTCTTGAGTATCATGCCTGCAGAGTATCTGGGGTCTTCTTTTTTCTGGATAAAGGTTAGATAATCACCTAATTTTATGAGAAATATATAAGTTGTATTTGCATATTCTTCAGGTTTTTATTTATCCATTCTCTTTCAAGTCCTAAGTGCAAGTATTAAAGTGATTTCCAAGAGGGTGGTGAATAAGACAGCTACTTTTATGCTCCAAAATTAGCAATAAAGCATAGTACAATTGTTAAGTGCATTAATGTGTGATTAATATGTAGATACTTATGTAAATGAAATTTTAGTAATGCTTTGTGGAGAGCTTCAGAATCTAGGTATTAAAAAAAAAAGAAGAAGGAGTTCTTGAAACTCTCAGGGAATTATAGAGAAGTCTTTGTGTCTATAAATATCAATCTGAAATAATGCATATTCTCAGAAATAAACTAGGCATAAAATTGTAGGAAAACACTTCATGAAATGAAAGAGCATGTGAGATGGACATACAAGAAAAAGAATATTCTCAGAGAATAATGAACAGTGTGGAGTTCAGCAGAAAGGTAATACAGATTCAGAGAGTAAAACTTTGGAGAGCCTAATCATGAGTTCCTCATATTTCATCTTTGGAGAGACGGTAGTCATTTGAAATATGATGTTATAAGATGACGTTAACATACTTAAATACTTTTGTTTAGTAATGACCACTTAGAACCAGAATAAATGAAAGGGAACACAAAATTATGTTTTTGTTAATTTTTAAAGACCTCAGGTCGGTGCTGATAATTTAAAAATACATGATGTCTTTCACTGCAAAGTAAAGGAGCTGTTACAGTGGAGGATTCCTGGACTGAATGTCAATATTATGACATAGTGTGAGTGTGTTTCGTGTTTGGTCATTGCAATCATTGTTGCTTTTGTTGTGGTCATCCATTTACGATGCTTGGTGTCAGGTGATTTAGCTCTTGTCAAAATAAAATACAGTCTGTGTGTGTGAAACAAAAACATACATGATGTCTTGATAAAATTGTATGGAATTTGAGATCTGGAAAATAGCATTTCTTTTCTGTAATGCTAGGATGCTAATTGGACATTTTTGCAAGAAAGAGATTTCAGGATGCAAATCTCGTGTCTCTAAGGTGGGAAGTCAGTTCATGGCGGAACATTCTATTAAACCTGTGTGAGTGGAGAAATATTTCTTTGGAAGGAAGAGGTCATGACTCCGTTTTTAATAAAGTTAGTGGTTTACAGTATACAGAATGAGAAAAATGGCTATTTCCGAACTTTAGAAAAAAATAATATAGTTTTTCTGCATTTATATTATGAAGCTGATGTAAAATATCAAAAATTCTTTATTTTGAAAAACAATGTAATCAATTTGACATAATTCGTATATACTGAACCTGTGGTACACACACAATAAAAACTTACATTCAAAAAATTTTTTGCACTTAAGAAATATTTTCAAGTGTAGTTGATTTACAATGTTGTGGGTTTTTAAAATACATGTTTATTGGAGTATAATTGCTTTATAACACTGTATTAGTTTCTGCTTTACAACAAAGTGAATCACCTATATGTATACATATATTCCCCATATCCCCCCCTCTTGAGCCACCCTCCCACACTCCCTATCCCACCCCTGTGGGGGACATAAAGCACCGAGCTGATCTCCCTGTGCTACGCGGCAGCTTACCACTAGCTCTTTTACATTTGGTAGTGTATATATGTCAGTGCTACTCTCTCACTAGGTCCCTGTCTCCCCTTCCGCCCTGTGTCCTTAAGTCCGTTCTCTATATCTGTGCTATATTCCTGCCCTGTCACTAAGTTCGTCAGTACCATTTCTCTAGATTCAATATATATGTGTTAGCGTACAGTATTTGTTTTTCTCTTTCTGACTTACTTCACTCTGTATGACAGACTCTAGGTCCAATGACCTCACTACAAATAACTCAATTTTGTTCCTTTTTATGGCTGAGTAATAATCCATTGTATATATGTGCCACATCTTCTTTGTACATTCATCTGTCGATGGACATTTAGGTTGCTTCTCTGTCCTGGCTATTGTAAATAGTGCTACAGTGAACATTGTGGTCATATATCTTTTTGAATTATGGCTTTGTCTAGATATATGTCCACAAGTGGGATTGCTAGATCATGTGGCAACTCTCTTTATAGATTTTTTGAGGAAACTACATACTGTTTTCCATAGTGGCTGCACCAACTTACATAGCCACCGACAGTGTAGAAGGGTTCCCTTTTCTCCACACCCCCTCCAGCATTTGTTAATTGTAGATTTTTGTAATGATGGCCATTCTGATCAGTGTGAAGTGATACCTCATTGTAATTTGGATTTGCTTTTCTCTAATAATTAGTGATGATGAACATCTTTTCATGTGACTATTGGCTAACTGTATGTCTTCTTTGGAGAAGTGTTTATTTAGGTCTTCTACCCATTTTTCCATTGAGTTATTTGTTATTTTGTTATTGAGTTGTATGAGCTGTTTGTATATTTTGGAAATTAAGCCCTTGTCAGTCTCATCATTTGCTAGTATTTTCTCCCAGTCCATAGGTTGTATTTTCATTTTGATTATGGTTTCCTTTGCTGTGCAACAGCTTGTAAGTTTGATTAGTTCCTGTTTCTTTTTGCTTTTACAGTAAGTTCCCTACATATGAACAAGTTCTGTTCCAAAAGTGCGTTTGTAAGTCCAATTTGTTTGTAAGTCCAACAAAGTTACCCTAGGTACCCAATTTACACAGTCGGCTATATGGTATTGTACCATAATAGGTTTATAATACTTTTCACGCAAAAAATACATAAAAAACAAACACAAAAAGAAAGAAAACATTTTTAATCTTACAGTACAGTAACTTGAAAAGTACAGTAATACAGTACAACAGCTGGGATACTCGGGCTGGCATCGAGGGAACAGGCGAGAAGAGTTACTGATTAGAGGAGGGAGAGAAGGTGGGAGATGGTAGAGGTGAAGGATTATCAGCAGTAGGAGACAGAGGGCAAGCTGCCATTTCACTCATGCCTGACGCTGATGGCACAGGTTCTGGTTCCTTGCTGGATTTAATTCTATCTACCCTCTTGAAAAAATGATCCATTGATGCCTGGGTAGTAGCTCTTTTTTTCTCATCATAGATGACAAGGCAGCACTGGATTTCATTCTGAATGGCTGCTGCCACCTTTGGGTACCATTCTAGGTTCGGGTCCTGTGCCTCAAAAACTAACAGTTCTTCCTCAAATAAGATTCCCTTGTCATTTTCTGTGTCGTGAATCTCTTCAGTTCTTCAGTTACTTCTTCTTCCTCCTGTCCCTTTTATCCTTTCTCTGGACCTCCAGTTCCATCAGTAAGCTCCTCATGTTGCACAGCAAGGAGTTCAATGAAATTGTCCTCTTGCAGATCTAGCTCCAGCTTATCGCTGAGGGTCACTACGTTGCTGAAGACCTCTTCGGACTTCTGATCTACCTTCTCAAATCCACAAAAATCATGAACAAACTGTGGGCAAAGGTTCTTCCAAACCCCATTCATGGTGATCTCCATACCCTCACACCATGCAAAGTCAATGTCTTTTATGGTCTTGTAGATGTTATAGTCCTTCCAAAGTTGTCCCTAGGTTGTTCCTGATTTGTCACTTACCTTTAGTGCCTGACAAAAAGTGTGACATAATAATATTTCTTGAAAGTTGCTCTAACTTCCTGGTCCATAGGTTGGAGGAGCAACGTAGTATTTGGTGACATATGCACTCCTTTCACCTTCACATGAAAGTCATCCATGAATGGGGCGTGGCCCAGAGCATTGTCGAGCAGCAAAAGAATGTTTTGCTGGAACGTCCTTCTCCAAGCAATATTTCTCTACATCTGGGATAAAGTGGTGGCAAAACCAGTCCTGGAACGTGGCCTATGTCATCCAGGATTTGGGGTTACGCTTCCACGCAACAGGAAGAGAGCCCTTGGCTATGTTTTTAAGGGTTCTCGGGTTCTCTGAATTATAAACTAAGAAAGGCTTCAGCTTCAATTCACCGGAAGCATTGCCGCCAAACAACAGTTAGCCTATCCTTTGCTGTTTTATAGCCCGGCATCAACTTTTCCTCCTTACTGATGTAACTTCGGTCCGGCATCCTCTTCCAGTGCAGTTGTGTCTCATCTACATTAAAAACCTGGTTGGGTAAATGCACACCATCATCAATAATTTCTCAGTGTTTCCGGAAGTTCCTGGACAGCTACCCTATCTGCACTTGCTGCCTCTCCACTTACTTTTACATTGTGAAGGTTGGCTCTAGCCTTGAACCGATGAAAGCAGCCATGGCTGGCATTAAAAGATGTGCCCTCTGATTCTTTGCCGTGTTTCTTCAAGTCTTCATAAAGGCTTTTAGCTTTCTCTTGAATCAGCATTCAGCTGAGCAGGACTCAGCACTGATGTTGATCCTGCATCCGCCCACTGAGAACTTTCTCCATCTCCTCCATCACTTTTCCATGCTTCTTCAATATTTTGTCAACATCGTCGACACAGCAGACTTCACATGTTCCATGACCTTGTCCTTGTTCTTTAGATTCGTGCCAATGATTGAATGATTCATGTTATAAGAATGAGCGATGTCTAACATCTTTTTGCCTCACTCCACTCTCTCAATTACTTTCACTCTTGTTTGCATCATTATCGCTTGGCGCTTCTTAACAGTACCAGCTACATCACCACCGCTTTTACGCTTGCTTCCAGACATCTTGGGCTTGAAATAAAGGTACGGGTACTACTGTACTCTATACAGTACTGTAAACTACACAAAAGCACAACTACTTGTTGAGGATGCACGCACGTGACAATGTATGCCAGACACGTGGACTAACTTATATGATTGGTCATGCAAATGGACGTTTGCATCTTTGAAAGTTTGCAACTTGAAGGTTCATATGTAGGTGACTTACTGTGTTTGTACTGCCCTAGGAGATCTACCTAGGAAAACTTTGGTATGATTTATGTCAGAGAATGTTTTGCTTATGTTCTATTCTAGGAGTTTTAAGGTGTCCTATCTTATATTTAAGCATATATGCTGTTTTTAGTTTATTTTTGTGTATGGTGTGAGGGTATGTTCTGACTTCACTGATTTGCATACGGCTGTCCAACTTTCAAAACACCACTTGCTGAAGAGACTCTCTTTTCCCCATTGTATATTCTTGCCTCTTTTGTCGAAGGTTAATTGACCATAGGTGTGTGGTTTTATTTCTGGGCTCTCTATTCCATTCCATTGATCCATGTATCTCTTTCTGTGCCAATACCATGTGGTTTTGATTACTGTAACTTTGTAGTATTCTCTGAAGTTTAGGAGGGTTTTGCCTCCTGCTTTGTTCTTTTTCCTCAGGATTGTGTTGACAGTTCTGACTTTTTATGGTTCCAGATACATTTTAGGATTATTTGTTCTAGTTCTGGAGAAAATGTCATGGGTAATTTGATAGGGTTCACATTAAATCTGTAGATTGCTTTGGGTAGTATAGCCATTTTAACATTATTAATTCTTCCCATCCAAGAATGTGGGATGTCTTTCCATTTCTTTGAATCATCTTCAGTTTCCTTTACTAATGTTTTGTAGTTCTCAACATATAAGTCTTTCACCTCCTTGGTGAGGTTTATTCCTATGTATTTTATTTTTTTGATGCTATTTTAAAAAAAGCATTGCTTGTTTACATTTCCTTTCTGATATTTCATTGTTAGTGTAAAGAAATGTAACCAGGGACTTCCCTCATGGCTCCATGGTTGAGAATCCACCTGCCAATACAGGGGACACGGGTTTGAGCCCTGGTGAAGGAAGATTTCACATGCCGTGGAGCAACTAAACCTATGTGCCACAACTACTTAGCCTGCACACTAGAGCCCGTGAGCCACAACTACTGAGCCCATGTGCCACAACTACTTAAGCCCGCATGCCTAGAGCCCGTGCTCTACAAGAAGAGAAGGCACTGCAATGAGAAGTATGCACACAACAACAAAGACTAGCCCCCACTGGGCACAACTAGAGAAAGCCCGTGCACAGCAATGAAGACCCAATGCAGCCAAAATAAATTTAAAAAAAAAGAAAAACCAAGAAATGCAATCAATTTATGTATATTAATCTTGTATCCTCCTACTTTGCTGAATTTGTTTATCAGTTCTAGTAGTTTTGTGTGGAATTTTTAGGGTTTCTTTTATATATATTATCATGTAATCTGCATATAATGACAACTTTATCTCTTCCCTTCCAATTTGGTTTAATTTAATTTCTTTTTCTTGTCTGATTGTTGTGGCTAGGACTTCCAATACTATGTTGAAGAGAAGAGGTGAGAGTGGGCATCCTTGTCTTGTTCCAGTTTTTAGCAGGAAGGCGTTCAGCTTATGAAAATTGAGTATTATATTGGCTGTGGGTTTGTCATAAATAGCTTTTATTATGTTGAGATATGTTTCCTCTATACCCACTTTGGTAAGTGTTTTTATCATGAATGGATGTTGAAGTTTTTCATATGTTTTTTTGGCATCTATTGAGGTGATCATTTGTTATGTGTTTTTCCTTTGTTGATGGGGGGTATCATGTTGATTGATTTGCATTTGTTGAAACACCTTTGTGACACTGGGGTGAATCAAATTTGGTCATGGTGTATGATCCTCTTATGTGTTGTCGGATTCAGTTTTCTAATATTCAGTTGAGAATTTTTGCATCTATATTTATCAATGATATTGGTCTGCAATTTTCATTTTTGGTAGCGTCTTTCTCTGTGTGCTTTTTTTAATCTTTATTGAATTTGTTCCAATATTGCTTGTGTTTTATGTTTTGGTTTCTTGTTTGTGAGGCATGTGGGATCTTAGCCCCACCAATAGGGATCGAACCTGCACCCCCTGCACTGGAAGGCGAAATCTTAGCTGCTGGACCACCAGAAAAGGCCCCATCTGGTTTTTTTTTCTTTTTTAGTAAATTTCTTTCTTTATTTTTGGATGCATTGGGTGTTCATTGCTGTGCACAGGTTCTTTCTAATTGCAGCGAGCAGGGGCTACTCTTCGTTGTGGTGTGCAGCGTGTTCATTGCGGTAGCTTCTTTTTTTGCAGAGCATGGGCTTTAAGTGCGTGGGCTTCAGCAGTTGTGGCTATCAGGCTCAGTAGTTGTGGCTTGTGGGCTGTAGAGAGCAGGCTCAGTTGTTCTGGCACACAGGCTTAGCCGCTCCGCGGCATGTGGGATTTTCCAGGACCAGGGCTCTTTCCTATGTCACCTGCATTGGCAGATGGATTCTTAACCACTGTGCCGCCAGGGAAGTCCCCCCCCCAATCTGTTTTTGATATCAGGGTGATGGTGGCTTCATAGAATGTCTTTGGAAGTATTCCTTACTCTTCAATCTTTTGGAAGAGTTTGAGAAGAATCAGTGTAAGTTCTCCTTTGTATATTTGGTAGAATTTGCCTGTGAAACCATCTGATCCTAGACTTTTGTTGGTAGGGAGTTTTTTTTTAATTTTTTATTCTATTTTGGTTTTAGTGGTCAGTATGTTCAAGTTATCTATTTCTTCTTGATTCAGGTTTGTTCAGATTTAAAAAAAACAACGTATATATTTAGGTTATGTTAGCACCTAAATACATACCATCTATTAGACCAAAAAAGAGCAAAGAAAAAAATATTTTCTCAAATAGAAAAAGTATTGAAATATTTTTAAGAAATTAGGATAATAATACTAATTACAATAATGACAAATTGTTCTGAACTTAAAGTCTACTTTATCTGAGATGCATATTATATGCTTATTGTTTTATTGTTTTTAAATACATGGAATGTTTTCTCCTTTCTAATGTAATTCTTTTATTTTACCTGTATATTGTGAAAAAAATTTAGTTGCACATAATATAAAAAATTACACTTTAATAGAAGATATGAATCCATTTACATTTACTGTAGTAGTGAAAATACTTAGGTTTAGAGGTACCATGTTATTGAGTGCTCTTTTTTATTTATTTATTTTTTTAAAAGATTTAATTTGGGGGGAGCATAAATTATTTATTTATTTATTTATTTTTGATATCTTTATTAGACTATAATTGCTTTACAATGGTGTGTTAGTTTCTGCTTTATAACAAAGTGAATCAGCTATACATATACATATATCCCCGTATCTCCTCCCTCTTGCGTCTGCCTCCCACCCTCCCTATCCCACCCCTCTAAGTGGTCAAAAAGCACTGAGCTGATCTCCCTGTGCTATGCAGCTGTTTCCTACTAGCTATCTATTTTACATTTGGTAGTATATATAAGTCCATGCCACTCTCTCAGTTCATCCCAGCTTACTCTTCCACCTCCCCATGTCCTCAAGTCCATTCTCTATGTCTGCGTCTTTATTCCTGTCCTGCCCCTAGGTTCTTCCCAACGATTTTTTTTCTTTTTTTTAGATTCCATATATATGTGTTAGCATACAGTATTTGTTTTTCTCTTTCTGACTTACTTCACTCTGTATGACAGACTCTGGGTCCATTCACCTCACTACAAATAACTCAATTTCATTTCTTTTTATGGCTGAGTAATATTCCATTTTATATTGAAGATGTGCAACATGTTCTTTATCCATTCATCAGTTGATGGACACTTAGATTGCTTCCGTGACCTGGCTATTGCAAACAGAGATGCAACGAACATTGTGGAACATGACTCTTTTTGATTTATGGTTTTCTCCAGGTATATGCCCAGTAGTGGGATTGCTGTGTCGTATGGTAGTTCTATTTTTAGTTTTTTAAGAAACCTCCATACTGTTCTCGATAGTGGCTGTATCAATTTACACTCCCACCAATGGTGCAAGAGGGTTCCCTTTTCTCCTCACCTCTGCAGCATTTATCGTTTGTAGATTTTTTTGATGATGGCCATTCTTACCTGTGTGTGGTGATACCTCATTGTAATTTTGATTTGCATTTCTCTAATGATCAGAGATGTTGAGCATTCTTTCATGTGTTTGTTGGCAATATGTATATCTTCTTTGGAGAAATGTCTATTTAGGTCTTCTGCCCAATTATGGATTGGGTTGTTTGTTTCTTTGGTATTGATCTGCATGGGCTGCTTGTAAAGTTTGGAGATTAATCCTTTGTCAGTTGCTTCATTGGCAAATATTTTCTCCCATTCTGAGGGTTGTCTTTTCGTCTTGTTTACGTTTTCCTTTGATGTGCAAAATCTTTTAAGTCTCCTTAGGTCTCATTTGTTTATTTTTGTTTTTATTTGCATTTCTCTAGGAGTTGGGTCAAAAAGGATCTTGCTGTGATTGATGTCATAAAGTGTTCTGCCTATGTTCTCCTCTAAGAGTTTTACAGTGTCTGGGCTTACATTTAGGTCTTTAATCAATTTTGAATTTATTTTTGTGTATGGTGTTAGGGAGTCCTCTAATTTCATTCTGTTACCTGTAGCTGTCCAGTTTTCCCAGTACCACTTATTGAAGAGGCTGTGATTTCTCCATTGTATATTTTTGCCTCCTTTATCAAAAATAAGGTGACCATATGTGTATGGGCTTATCTCTGGGCTTTCTCTCCTGTTCCATTGATCTATATTTCTGTTTTTGTGCCAGTACCATACTATCTTGATTACTGTAGCTTTGTAGTATTGTCTGAAGTCAGGGAGCCTGATTTCTCCAGCTCTGCTTTTCTTCTCAAGATTGCTTTGGCTGTTTGGGGTCTTCTGTGTTTCCATACAAATTGTGAAATTTTTTGTTCTAGTTCTCTGAAAAATGCCACTGGTAGTTTGATAGGGATTGCACTGAATCTGTAGATTGCTTTGGGTAGTATAGTCATTTTCACAATGTTGATTCTTCCAATCCAAGAACATGGTATATCTCTCTATCTGTGTCATCTTTGATTTCTTTCATCAGTGTCTTATACTTTGTTGAGTAAATGTCTTTTTTCTCCTTAGGTAGGTTTATTCCTAGATATTTTATTCTTTTTGTTGCAGTGGTAAATGGGAGTGTTTCCTTAATTTCTCTTTCAGATTTCTCATATTGAGTGTATAGGAATGAAAGAGATATCTGTACATTAATTTTTTTATCCTGCAACCTTACCAGATTCATTGATTAACTCTAGTAGGTTTCTGGTAGCTTCTTTAGGTTTCTCTGTGTATAGTATTGTGTCACCTGCTAACAGTGAGAGCTTAACTTCTTCTTTTCCGATTTGGATTCCTTTTATTTCTTTTCTTCTCTGGTTGCTGTAGCTAAAAATTCCAAAACTGTGTTGAATAATAGTGGTGAGAGTGGGCAACCTTGTCTTGTTCCTGATCTTGGTGGAAATTGTTTCACTTTTTCACCATAGAGAATGATCTTGGCTGTGGGTTAGTCATATATGGCCTTTATTATGTTGAGGAAAGTTCCCTGTCTGCCTACTCTCTGGAGGGTTTTTATCATAAATGGGTGTTTAATATTGTTAAAAGCATTTTCTGCATCTGTTGAGATGACCATATTGTTTTTATCCTTCAGTTTTTTAATATGGTGTATCACATTGATTTGCATGTATTGAAGAATGCTTGCATCCCTGGGATAAACCTCACTTGATCATGGTGTATGATCCTTTTAATGTGCTGTTGGATTCTGTTTGTTAGTATTTTGCTGTGGATTTTTGCATCTATGTTCATCAGTGATATTGGCCTGTAGTTTTCTTTCTTTGTGACATCTTTGTCTGGTTTTGGTATCAGGGATAAGGTGGTCTTATGGAATAAGTTTGGGAGAGTTCCTCCTTCTCCTATATTTTGGAAGAGTTTGAGAAGGATAGGTGTTAACTCCTCTCTAAATGTTTGATAGAATTTGCCTGTGAAGCCATCTGGTCCTGGCCTTTTGTTTGTTGGAAGATTTTTAATCACAGTCTCAATTTCAGGGCTTGTGATTCATTTGTTTATATTTTCTGTTTCTTCCTGGTTCAGTCTTGGAAGGTTGTGCTTTTCTAAGAATTTGTCCATTTCTTCCAGGTTGTCCATTCTATTGGCATATAGTTGTTTGCAGTAATCTCGCATGCTCCTCTGTATTTCTGCAGTGTCATTTGTTACTTCTCCTTTTTCATTTGTAATTCTATTGATTTGAGTCTTCTCCCTTTTTTTCTTGATGAGTCTGGCTAATGGTTTATCAATTTTGTTTATCTTCACAAGGAACCAGCTTTTAGTTTTTTTGATCTTTGCTTTTGTTTCCTTCATTTCTTTTTCATTTATTTCTGATCTGATCTTTGTGATTGCTTTCCTCTGCTGACTTTGGGTTTTTTTTCTTTCTTTCTTTCTTTCTCTAATTGCTTTAGGTGTAAGGTTAGCTTGTTTGTTTGAGATGTTTCTTGTTTCTTGAGGTAGGATTGTATTGCTATAAATTTCCCTCTTAGAACTGTTTTTGCTGCATACCATAGGTTTTGGGTCTTCATGTTTTTATTGTCAGTTGTTTCTAGGTATTTTTTTATTTCTTCCTTGATTTCTTCAGTTATGTCTTGGTTATTAAGTAGTGCATTGTTTAGCATCCATGTGTTTGTACTTTTTTACAGATTTTTTCCTGTAATTGATATCTAGTCTGATAGTGTTGTGGTCAGAAAAGATACTTGATACGATTTTAATTTTCTTAAATTTACCAAGGCTTGATTTGTGACCCAAGATATAATCTATCCTGCAGAATGTTCCACGAGCACTTGAGAAACAGTGTATTGTGTTGTTTTTCAATGGAATGTCCTATAAATATCAATTAAGTCCATCTTCTTTAATGTATCATTTAAAGCTTGTGTTTCCTTATTTATTTTAATTTTGGTCGATCTGTTCATTGATGAAAGAGGGGTGCTAAATTCCTCTACTATGATTGCATTATTGGCAATTTCCCCTTTTATGGCTGTTAGCATTTGCCTTATGTATTGAGGCGCTCCTATGTTGGGTGCATAAATATGTACAATTGTTATATCTTCTTCTTGGTTTGATCACTTGATCATTATGTAGTGTCCTTCTTAGTTTCCTGTAATAGTCTTTACTTTAAAGGCTTTTTTGTCTGATATGAGAATTGCTACTCTAGCTTTCTTTCGATTTCCATTTGCATGTAATATCTTATTCCATCCCCTAAATTTCAGTCTGTATGTGTCCCTAGGTCTGAAGTCGGTTTCTTGTAGGCCTCATAAATACTGGTCACGTTTTCAGATCCATTCAGCCAGTCTATGTCTTTTGGTTGGAGTATTTAATCCATTTGCATTTAAGGTAATTATTGATATGTATGTTCTTATTACCATTTTCTTAATTGTTTTGGGTTTGTTATTGTAGGTCTTTTCCTTCTCTTGTGTTTCCCACCTGGAGAAGCTCCTTTAGCATTTGTTGTAGAGCTGGTTTTGTGGTGCTGAATTCTCTTAGCTTTTGCTTGTCTGTAAAGGTTTTAATTTCTCTGTAGAATCTGAATGAGATCCTTGCTAGGTTGAGTAATCTTGGTTGTGGCTTTTCCCCTTTCATCATTTTAAATATGTCCTGCCAGTCCCTTCTGGCTTGCAGAGTTTCTGCTGAAAGATCAGCTGTTAACCTTATGGGGATTCCCTTGTATGTTATTTGTTGTTTTTTCCTTGCTGCTTTTAATATTTTTTCTTTGTATTTAATTTTTGATAGTTTGATTAATATATATTTTGGTATGTTTCTCCTTGGGTTTATCTTGTATGGGACTCTCTGCGCCTCCTGGACTTGATTAACAATTTCCTTTCCCATATTAGGGAAGTTTTCAACTATAATCTCTTGAAATATTTTCTCAGTCTCCTTCTTTTTCTCTTCTACTTCTGGGACCACTATATTTGAATGTTGGTGCGTTTATTGTTGTCCCAGAGGTGTCTCAGATTGTCCTCTATTCTTTTCATTCTTTTTTCTTTATTCTGCTCTGCAGTAGTTATTTCCACTATTTTATTTTCCAGGTCATTTGTCCATTCTTCTGCCTCAGTTATTCTGCTATTGTTTCTTTCTAGAGAATTTTTAATTCCATTTATTGTGTTGTTCATTATGGTTTGTTTGCTCTTTAGTTCTTCTAGCTCCTTGTTAAAAGTTTCTTGTATATTCTCCATTCCAGTTCCAAGATTTGGGATCATCTTTACATCATTACTCTGAATTCTTTTTCAGGTAGACTGCCTATTTCCTCTACATTTGTTTGGTCTGGTGGGTTTTTACCTTGCTCCTTCATCTACTGTGTGTTTCTCTGTCTTCTCATTTGGCTTTGGGGACTGTGTTTGGGGTCTCCTTTTGGCAGGCTGCAGATTCGTAGTTCCCATTGTTTTTCGTGTCTGCCCCCCGTGGCTAAGGTTGGTTCAGTGGGTTGTGTAAGCTTTCAGGTGGAGGGGACTGGTGCCTGTGTTCTGGTGGGTGTGTCTGGATCTTGTCTTTCTGATGGACAGGTCCACATCCAGTCATGTGTTCTGGTGTGTCTGTGACCTTATTATGATTTTAGGCACCCTCTCTGCTAATGGGTGGGCCTGCATTCCTGTGTTGGTATTTTTTTGGCATGGGATGTCGAGCACTGGATCTTGCTTGTCTCTGAGTGGAGCTGGGTCTTAGCATTGAGACGGATATCTCTGGGAGAGCTTTTGCCGTTTGATATTACAAGGTGCTGGAGGTCTCTTGTAGACCAATGTCGTGAACTCGGCTCTCCCACCTCAGAGGCACAGGCTTGACATCCAGCCGGAGCACCAAGACCCTTTCAGCCACACGGCTGGGGGTGAAAGTAAGAGGTAGCTTTGGTACATCTCAAACACCACCAATGAGATTCATGGACCATTTTCTCTCCAGAAGTGAAGAAAACAAAATTCAGTCTTCAGCTAGTCAGCTACTTTGGTAGCCAGCCTCCAAGATGGCCCTAATTATCCCCTAATTATCTCGCAGTCTTCATGTACCTGTGTGGCTCCTCGCACTTGTAAAGGGCTGACTGTTTAACTAATAAGAAATTGAAGAAATGACAAGGTGCAGCTTCCAAAGTTATAAAAGACATTGCAGCTTCTGCTTTGGTTTCTGCTACATCACCCATCCTGGGGTAAGCCAGCTGCCATGTCGTGAGGACACTCAAGCAGCCCTAAGGAGAGATCCATGTGGCAAGGAACAGAGGCCTCTTACCTACAGCCACGTGAATGAGTCATCTCAGAAATCAAAAGATTTAATTTTATTTACTTTTGGTTGCATTGGTTCTTCGTTGCTGCATAGGGTTTCTCTAGTTGTGTGAAGCAGGGGTTACTCATTTTTGTGGTGCACAGGCTTCTCCTTGCAGTGGTTTCTCTTGTTGTAGAGTATGGGCTGTAGGTGCATGGGCTTCAGTAGTTGTGTCATGCAGGCTCAACAGTTGTTGCTTGCAGGCTCTAGAGCACAGGCTCAGTAGTTGTGGCATACGGGCTTAGTTGCTCTGCAGCATGTGGGATCTTCCCAGACCAGGGATTGAACCCCTGTCGCCTGCATTGTCAGGCAAATTCTTACCCACTGTGTCACCAGGGAAGTCCATTGTGCTCTTTTTTAAACCTAGTGTGTTTTCATTATTTTCTATCTTAACGATTCTGTATTAAATTAAAAAAATAATACTCCTTTCTACCCCTCCTGTTTGAGGATTATATATGAAGAAGTATGTCTTATTTATTAATCTCAAATTTTCACCTGACTTTTAAGAAGTAATCACAATGTCAAGTATTTAATACCTTTCACTTCCACCTTGAAAAGCATGGATATTATAGTGCTAATATATTGCCTTCCCTAGTCTATCTTTTTTACTTTTTGTTATGTGTAAAAAACAACTAAAAACATGCATGGTTTGTAAGGAAATAACAAATTTCAGAAAATTCAGAATCTGAATACACTCTATACATAGCTTCTAGATAAAGACACAGAAAATTGTCAGATACTCAGAGACCCCCACCACCGGGTCCCATTCTAGTGACTCCCCTTAAGGTTTAATATTGTTCTGGTATCTAACAAAAAGATCACATTACCTGTATTTTGTATTTTATGTAAATGTTATGGCACAGTAAAATCACTTTTGGATTGGGCTTTTTATTTTATGTTGTTTGTGAATATGCCTATATGGTTGCCTGTTGTGATCATGTGTTGCCACTGTGACATAGGATTCCATAGTGTAAACATTTAACTATTATTTAATTTATACCAATGTGTATTACAATATGAGTGATTTTCAGTTTGTGTCTATTTAGAATAGCACTGGTATATATATTCTAGAACTTGAGCTTTGGTGGTGTGTGTGTAAATTATTGTTCAGTATACATGTAGTAGTAAAATTTTCGAGTCATAGCTTTCATGTGTTTATCTTTTTTAGATATTTCTAAATATTTTCAAAACATTTGTATGATTTTTCATCCTCATCAGCAGTGAATGAGATTCAAGGATTATACACATTCTTGTCAAACTTGATAATACCTGTCATTTTCATTTGAACTTTCTGTTTGGTGAGTGATAATTCCAGGTATCACTTTTTTGCATTTAATTGACTACTGAGAAGCCAAGCATCTTTTGATATGTTTACTTAACATTCTGTACTCTCTTTTTTGAAATATCTTTTGGTATATTTTCCCCATTTTTGCTATTACATTTTCTTCTTATTGAAGACTTTTTTTTTTAACATCTGAAGACTTCTTATTTAGGAGTTTTTAATATATGCTTGATATGAGTTCTCTCTGTCTATCTCTCCTTCTCTTTCTTATGTGAGTGTCAGTTTTTAATGTTAATAACATCTAATTTGTTATTTTCTTCTTTATTTAGTCTTATTTCTATTTATTTATGTAGTCTTCTTATCTGTAGCAGAACACATTATTTATTCTAGACCACAAATATGTTTTCATTTCTTCAATAAATCTAATTATTAAGCTTTAAATTTAAGTTAACTTTCTACATGTGTTGTATCATAGTATTAATTTTTCTATGACACCTGAAAGGTTACATTTATTCAGAAAATGTTGTATTCAGCTTTCTTTTCATTTGCTCCTACTTCTCATTGATTCACAGAGGTAAACATCACTTCATCCATGGATCTGACTTTCCTCTCATGTCTCATGGTCATTCTCCCTAATTCATCTTGCCTCCTGAAATCTTTAACAATCCCATTATTCCACAGATGCAAAAACCTTCCCTGGGCCTTTTTCCTCAGAAGATTGAATATTCCCCCATTTTAAATGGGAGATTGCAATAAGTTAGGAGAAAATGCCACAAGGGCTCTCATTTATTTATTTTTCACATCTTGTATCAGCCTCAGCTTACACTTTCTGTTCAAAGATTTTTGTACAACACATTGATGGAAGATGCCAGTTGTTTCTCTCCTTGGGGCAAAAGACAGATTAATTACCTGACAAATAAAATAAAGACAGTGTCTTGCTCTGTTCAAATGTTGGACAGGATTGCTTGCATCCTAATTGAAAAGTTTCAGGTGACTGAAGCTTAAGATTCCTAAGCTTGAATCCATACTTGCACCATTCACAGCACCCAACAGGACTGCTTTACGTAATCTCATGAGAGTTTTGTGTGCAAGTGGAACAGATAAAAATAGAAAACTATTGCTGTCTTTTTGTGTCATTTAAAGTATTTTTTTCTAAAATCCAAAAACGTGTCAGGCTAAAATATTGGAATTTCAAATATGGTAAAATCTAAGACCCTTCAAATTTCTTTCCAGTTTTGTTGATAATGGGATGCTGTCAGAGATATGACTTCATTAAACACAATAGGTAAGATTCCTTCATAGGCCTGATTGGGGAATATGAAAATAATCCCCGGAAAAATCTGCACATTTTCTAGTTCTCAAGTATTGGTTAAGATGGTAGAAAGGGCCCTTCATTTTCCTATATGTGAATGCAGATCAATTGAGAGAGGTGGGGATAAAACAAGCACCCTAAATATCCTTTATGTTTGCTGTACTACTAGTAGAAAGAGGAAGGCTCAACATGTCACCATGGTTGATATAGCAAATAAGCTGCTTGAAACTACACAGAAATGTACCTGCTTGTATTTTCTGTGCAGTTACCCTCTCTTTTGGTGTGCCCTGATACCTCCCTCAATTTATGTACCAACTCCAGCAGCATTAAGCAGAAATCCAAAGAAATCTATTCTTTGGAATTATGAGGAAGGGAAGACTCGAAAATTTTATAGCATGCTCTATACAAGTATACACGTCACCAACCTTATCTATATCATGCCATGCATGGAGGGTCAGTAGGTTCAGGGGATTCTGGAAGCACCAAGGTCTGTGGGGTTCATCACGGGTGCATTCGTGGGCAGTAAAAGAGAAGGGCCTTATCTTGGTCAGTTTCTCAATGCTAGTAGCTACAAAAAGAAGAGGACAGCAGACATCTTAGGGAGAAGAGCCAACATAAATAAAATGTCCTAATTACTCTAGGCAACCTCTCATGATAGCCTCCCATAGCTCCTTAAATCCCTACATCCTTGCACAAGGGATAGTGTAATATTACTGGAGCATGTGACTGCAGATTGACATTATTTTTGTTGAAAAAAATAAAAATAGTTTCAAGTGATAGGGTTTGAAAAGGTTTCACAGTGCAAGGGAAACTATTCTAACAATGTGGACAGAACCCTTTGGATGGATACATCATGTTTTTGTTTTTGTTTTTTTTGCTGCTTCAGAATCTGTAGGAGAGATTGGTGTGTTCCATGATACATTCCCGCTTCTTATAAGTTTTAGATGGAATACCCATTAGGAAGAAGTGCACGTAAGGAAGATTAGTGAGTCAAACTACTCTGCCCTCTGTCAGCAGTGGGTGCAAAGGGATTTAGACCGAGTGCTTTCATCCTTTGATGTGCAAAGTTTTCACTATATGAATGTTTTGTTTGTTTGCAGGTCAGGAGACTTGGTCTCAATATCCTTGTTTAAAAAGTGTTATTACATGTCTGCCAGAAAGAATTGCTGATGATACTGGAAAAAATTGAGGGTTATCCCTAACAATTAAGGGTTTTGTAGCAACATGGATGGACCTAGAGATTGTCATACCGAGTGAAGCAAGTCAGACACAGAAAGACAGATATCATATGATATTGCTTATATGAGGAATCTAAAACAGAAAAAAAGGTACAAATGAACTTATTTACTCAACAGAAATAGAGTCATGGATATAGAAAACAAACTTATGGTTACCAGGGGATAAGTGGGGGAGGGATAAACTGGGAGATTTGGGACTGACCTATACACACTACTATATATAAAATAGATAAGTATTGATAAGGACCTGCTTTATAGCACAGGGAACTCTACTCAGTGGTCTGTACTGGCGTATATGGGAAAAGAATCTTAAAAACAAGTGAGGGTTTTGGGATTATATAATAAATATAAAGGTGCAAACCTTTTACATGAAAGGAAAAATCAGTTAACTCTGTGGTCCCTGTTATGGTGTAAACATTTTGTACCTCTAATTTTAAAATTTGAAACCCAGATCCCATGTTGATGGTATTAGGAGGTGGGGCTTTTGGGAGGTGATTAGGTCATGAGGCCAGACCCCTCAAACATGGGATTAGTGACCTAATAAATGTAGCACACAGAAGATCTTATGTCCATTACATGATTTCATTGCTGAGTGAGAAGACCCACATTATGAACCAGAAATTGATCCCTCACTAGACACCAAGTCAGCTGGCAACCTGTTCTTTTTTTTAATTAATTTTGGGGCTGCATTGGGTCTTTGTTTCAGTGTGCGGGCTTCTCATTGGGTGGCTTCTCTTGTTGCGGAGCACGGGCTCTAGGCATGCGGGTTTTAGTAGTTGTGGCACACGGGCTCAGTAGTTGTGGTCTCTGGGCTCTAGAGCACAGGCTCAGTATTTGTGCTGCATAGGCTTAGTTGTTCCATGGCATGTGGGATCTTCCCGGACCAGGGCTTGAACCTGTGTCCCCTTTATTAGTAGGCAGATTCTTAACCACTGCACCACCAGGGAAGCCCCTGGGAACTTGTTCTTGAACTTTTCAGCCTCAGCAATTATGAGAAAACAAAAATATTCTGTTGTTTATAAAATACCAAGTCTCGTATTTTGTTTTAGCAGTCAAAGAGCTGGCTGAGGAGAAATATCTGTGAGCTTGAAGACATATCAAGAGAAACCTTTAAATCTCAAAAGAAAAGAGAAGATGGGCAGGAAAGAAATCAACAGAGCAGAGTAATGAATAATTGTGGAACAACGAAAAATGCTGTGACCTATACATAATGGGTATAGCAGGAGGAGAGTAAAGATAACAAAGAACAGAAAATATTTTTAAAAAATGACTGAGAATCTCCCCAAATGAATGTCTGACACTAAATCCACAACATCCAAACTTAGAGGAACATATGAATAGTAAAGAAAACTGACCAGTATCTCTCAGGAACATCAATGCAAAAATCCTCAACAAAATATTAACAAATCGAATCCAACAATACTTTGAGAGAATTTTATATCATGAATGAGAGGGAATAATCCCAGGTATGCAAGTCTGGTTCAACATTCTAAAATCAAATAATTATATCCATCATATCAACACCCTTAAGACAATCATGAGCATATCAATAGATTCCGAAGAACTTTGAAAAAATCTAACACCCATTCTTCATAAAAACTCTCAGTTAAAGAAATAGACTGGAGCTTTCTCAAGTTGATAACAAGGATCTACAGGAAACTTTTATCTTACATCATGATTAATGGTCAAAAACATGAAGCTTTTCCACTAAATTCAGGTAAAAGCAAGGATGTCCCCTTTCATGATTCCTTTTCTATACTTTATTCCAAGTCCTTGCTAATGCAATAAGGCATGAAAATAAATAAAACAAAAACAGATTGGGTAGAAAAAAATGAAAGCAGCCTAAATAAAATGTAGACCAATATACTTTATGGACACCTGACCAAAGAAAATAGACACTATACATATAAGTATACAGAAGAATAAACCAGATTACATGCTGCTGTGAAAAAGCAAATTAACAATACAAGTACATACGATTTTAGACATTAGAATGGCTAAAATGTGAACAATGACAAGAACAAATTCTGTAGTGGATGTGGAACAATAGGAAATGTCATTTGTTATTGGTGGAAATGAAAAATAATACAGCTACTTTGGTAGTCTGATTGACACTTGCTATAATATTGAACATTCCCTTACTGTACAATCCAGCAAGTGTTCTCATGGATATTTACTGAAAGTAGTTTAAAACATACTTCCAGATGAAAACCTGCATATGGATATTTATAGCACCTAATTCAATATTGCCAAAATGTGAATGAAACTAAGGTGTCCTCCAATAGGTGAATGAAATGATATAGTATTAATATATTCTGGGAATGGGATAATATTGAGCACTAAAAAAGTAAGCTATCAAGCCATAAAAATATGTGGGAATTCTTCTTTTCTTTTGAAATATAGGTGATTTTCTTTATTTTGTAATTTAAATTTTCTTGGAGTATAGTTGATTTACAATGTTGTATTTGTTTCAGCTGCACAGCAAGTGATTCAGTTACACATATACATATATTCATTCTTTTTCAGATTCTTTTTTGATAAAGGTATTCCCAGAATATTGAGTAGAATTCCCTGTGCTATACAGTAGGTCCTTGTTGCTTATCTATGTTATATATAGTAGTATCCGTATGTGTACCCCAAGTTCCTGATTTATCCCTACCCCCCACCTTTCCCCTTTGGTAACCATACGTTTGTTTTCCAAGTCTGTCCTCTGCTTTGTAAGTTAGTTCATTTGTATCAATTTTTAGGTTCCACCTAGAAGTGATATCATACAATATTTGTCTTACTCTGTCTGACTTCCTTCACTTAGTACAATCATCTCTAGGTCCATCCATGTTACTGCAATTGGCATTTTTTCTTCTATTTTATGGCTGAGTCATATTCCATTATATATATGTATCACATATTCCTTACCTATATTCATATGTTGATGGAATTTTGGTTGCTTCCATGTCTTCGCTATTGTAAAGATTGTTTCGGTGAACATTGGGGAAGATGTTTCTTTTCGATTTATGCTTTCCTCTAGATATGTGTACATGAGTGAACTTGCTGGATCATCTGGTAGCTCTATTTTATTTTATTTTATTTCATTTCAATTTTTTTGGAGTATAGTTGATTTACAATGTTGTGTTACTTTCTGCTGCACAGCAGAGTGAAGCAGTTATACATATATCCAATCCTTCTTGGATTCCTTTCCCATACAGGTCGTTACAGAGTATTGAGTAGGGTTCCCTGTGCTATACAGTAGGCCATTATTTGTTTTCTCTTTTATATATAGTGGTGTGTATATGTTAATCCCAATTTCCAATTTATCCCTCCCGCCTCCCCTTACTCTGGTAACCTCCATTCTTTGCTCCATAGTGGCTGTTACCAATTGGCGTTGCCACCAATAGCGTAGTATTGGTGGCGCAGTGGTTAAGAATCCACCTGCCAGTGCAGGGGACACAGGTTCAAGCCCTGGCCCGGGAAGATCTCACATACCGCAGAGCAACTAAGCCCGTGTGCCACAACTACTGAGTCTGTGCTCTAGAGCCCATGAGCCACAACTACTGAGTTCACATGCCACAACTACTGAAGCCTGTGTGCCTAGAGCCTGTGCTCCACAATAAGAGAAGCCACCGCAAAGAGAAGGCTATGTACCACAACAATGAGTAGCCCCGCTTGTTGCAACTAGAGAAAAGCCGCACGCGGCAATGAAGACCCAACACAGATTTAAAAATAATAATAATAAGTAGTAGGTTTCTCTTTTTCCCACACCACCTGAAGCATTTCATGTTTGTAGACATTGTGAGGATGGCTATTCTGAGTGGTTCCAGGTGATACTTCTTTGTACATCTGATTTGCATTTGTCTAACATAAAGCAATGGTGAACATCTTCATATGTGCTTTTTTTTTTTTTGAACAGTGTGAGTAAAATTTACCCCTTGAAATAGGGTTATTGAAAGTTTGCCTTGTTTTGAAGTCTATTTCGATTACCTACCCTAAGACATTTTTCGAGGGCTGTTGTCATTTACAGCTCCCCAGGCACTGTGAATATGAAGGGCCTATAAGGTCCAGTTTTTAGAGTTGTTGTTATGGGAAACAGAAGGCAGCAGGATTTCTACTGTCCCTGTCTGGTTACTGACACAACCTTAGATGTAGGGAAAGTCCTGTTCCTGGGCTTTAAATTAGAGTGGAATGTGCCTGACCAAATATGTAAGGGCTTCTGTCCCATTCCTTCTTCCCCCTTACACTTCATCCCCCAAACCCCTGCAAAATCACCTGTTGAGGGTGTTGTCTTGCAGAGTGGGATGACCCTAACGAAGGAGTCTGGAGGTTGGAACCCAAACACCAGGATATGTTCAGACCAGGTGATTTCCCAAATGTCATCCAGCTCAGAGAGTCCACCATCCTTTGGGTGTCAGAGGGTTGATTTAGTAGTATGAGGACACACTTAGATCTGGAGATTGTGATCCCATGCAGAGGGGACCAGGTACTACATGCTCAAGGGGGTAGAATTAGCTGGCATATCCTCCCGAGGTCCTCAGGCCTACAACAGTCCAGCCTTGGGACAAAACTGGGTCTGTGTCCAGGGATGTGACACTAGCACATTCACCACGACTAAATGAATTTAGTGATCACTTTTCTTTTCTGTAATTTAATTTTAAATTTATAATGGAGTATAGTTGATTTACCATGTTGTGTTCATTTTTGATATACACCAACATGATTCATTTATACAGAGATGACTATATATTCTTTTTAGAATTATTTTCCCATTGAGGCTACTAAAGGGTGTTGAGAAGAGTTCCAAGTGCTCTACAGCAGGTCCATGTTGATTGATTACAAGTTTTTTCTCTGTAAATATGTATATACTAACTCTAACCTCATGATTTATGCCTCCAACACAGCTTTCCAGTTTGGTAACCATAAGTTTGTGTTCTAAGTCTGGGACTCTGTTTCTGTGTCATAGGATAGTACCTTTGTATCAATTTTTAGATTCCACTGATACGTAATATCATATGATATTTGTCATTGTTTGATTTATGAAACTTAGTATAAATGTACCTAGGTCCTTCCGAGTGGCTGCAAATGGCCTTATTTCATTCATTTCATGGCTGAGTAATATTCCATTGTACATGTCTACCATAATTTCTTTATCCAGTCTTCCTTCCAAGGACGTTTATGTAGCTTCCAAGTAGATGCTCTTGTAAACAAGGCTGCATAAATTTTGGAGTGCCTGGGTCCTGTCCATTTACGTTTTTTTCCAAGATACAAGCCCATAAGTGGAAGGGCCATATGCTCTGAAGCTCTGTTTTTTAGATTTTTAAGGAATCACCACCCTCTTCTCCACAGTGACTGTTAGCAATTTACATTCCCACCATCAGCTTGTCAGGGTTCCCTTTTCTCCACGCCCTGTCCCGTGTTTCAGCATTTACACTTTGCGAGGTTGGCCATTCTGACTGGTGCGAAGTGATACCTCGTTGTAGTATTAATTTACATTGCCCGCCTGTTTTGTTGGCCAAAAATGGAGTAAGGGTTTTTCCTGAATATATTAAGGAATAATGCATACGGCCTTTTTGGCAAACTGCATCATTGGCGATGTTCAGCAGCTTTGCATGTGCTTCAATGGCGAGTGCAAACTACCTCTTGAAATCCCTTTTCTGCAATTCTGCCTTGCTTACAAGGCCTTTACGAATACTTGGCTGAACAAGTGACTCCATCAGAGGTGTCAATTTCAACCCTGCATGTTTGTGAATTGCAGTGCCCCTGAGCACCAGTTTTCAACTTGTTGTTTAGGGAAGCAGCCACAAAGGGGTAGGATTTCTACAGACCCATTCTGGTTCCTGGGACACCTGAAGGATAGGGAAATTCTTCTGGATTAGGAAACTAGAGTGGCATGTGCCTGTCCAAACATCTGGGGCTTGTGTCTCATTCCATATCCCCATTCCCCTTCTTCACATGGAAAATTCCAAGCTGGGCAAAACCGGCTGTTGAGGGTGCTGCCTTCCGAAAGTGGGGAGACTCTAAGGAAAGGAGCTGGGGAACCCGAATACCAGGAGAAGTGGAGATGAGGTGACTTTTCCAAACTCTTCCCGAACAGACAATGTACCATCCTCTGGATGTCCCATTCATGTTTTAGCTGTAGGAAGGGTCCCCTGCACCTGGAGATATGGGACCCATGGAATGGGGGCCAGGCAGTATTACTCTAAAAATGCTGCATTTGCTGTCCCATCCTCACCAAGTCTCTCAGACCCATGTGTACAGCGCCTTAGGTCTCATCCAGCTGTGTGTCTAGATGTGGCCAGTACAGGTTGCATCACAGCTTCTGAACAAATTTTGTAAGAATTTCTCTCTCTCTCACAGTCTTTTTTTTTGTTCCTGTTATTTAATTTTATAATGGAGTATAGCTGATCTTCAATACTGTGTTTCTTGCTGCTCTACATCTATCCACTTGACTCACTTAAAGAGAGACATCAATAAATTATTATACAGATTCTTACCAGTCTTATATATTCTTTTCCGGTGACAACAGTGTGCTGAGTCCAGTTCTTTGAGCTATACAGTAGGTCCTGTCGATTACTTATTTTGTTTATGGAACAGTATCTGTGCGAATTTCAAACTCCTGGTTTATACACCACCCCACCCCACCTTTCTCCTTTAGCAGCTATAAGTGTGTTTTCTAAATGTGTGACTCTGTTCTGTTTTGTAATTCAGTTCATGTGTAGCGATTTTAACATTCCCTCTATAAGTGATATCTTATGATAAGTTTTTGTGTGTGTGACTTTTTCCAATTAGAATCATCATACCTAAATCCACTCATTATGCTGCTACTAGCCTTATGACATTGGTTTCATGGCTGAGTGATATTCCATTGTACATATGCACCACAACTTCTTTATCCATTTTTCTCTTTCCTGGGATATTTAAGGTGTACCGAAGTCGAGCTTCTTGTAAACAGGGCAGTCCTAAACTTTTGGGTGCCTGTGTCCTGTCGATTTTTAGTGTTCCCAAGATATTCACCCATGAGTGGAAATGCCGTATGCTCTGTAGCTCTGTTTTCTAGATGTTTTAGGAAACAACATACACTTCTCCAGAGGGGCCGTTGTCAATTTACATCCCGCCCATCAGCGTAACAAAGGTCCCTGTTCTCCATGGCCTGTCCTGCTTTTCTGGTTTTTACACTTTTTTAGGATGGCATTTTTGACCGATGGGAAGTGAGACTTCTTTGTAATGCGGATTTGCATTGCCTGCTTGTTTGGTTGGCCAAAAAGGGCGTATGCGTTTTTTCCTGAAAGTATTCAGGAAAAAACGCATACGCCCTTTTTGGCCAACTGCATCATTATCGAACTTCTGTCGCTTTCATGTGCTTTAAATGTGAGTCCAATCTACCTTTTGAAAATTGCTCCCTGCAGTTCTGCCTTGCTTTCAAATCCTCTGCATGCCTTACCTTAATATATTTTTGGACGATAGTTGTCATTTATAACTCTGCAGGTTTGTGAATTGCGGTGTCCCTGAGCTCCATTTTTCAACTCGCTTTTTTGAAAGCTGGCCGCAAAACCGCAGGATTGCTTCAGGCGCTATTCTTGTTCCGGGGGGCAGCCTGAGCCTTTGGTTAATTCTTCTTTCTGATTGGAAATTAGAGTGACATGTGCCTGTCCGAACACCTAGAGCTGGTCTTTCATTGGTCCCCTGTCTTCCCATTCACCCTCTGGACAAATTGCAAACTGTACGAAACAGGAGGTCAAAGGTGCTGATTTTCCAAGTGGGGAGATTGTTAGTAAAGTGGCTGGAATGGCGAACCCGAGCACCAGGACATGAAAAATGAGGTGCGTTTTAGAAACCTTTTCCGATCACACGGTGTACCATCCTCTGGGCTTCCCATGCATGTTTTAGATGTAGGAAGATTCCCTTGAACCTGCAGATTTGGGGTCCATGGAATGGGTACCACGCAGTATTACCTTAAAGGGACTGCATTTGCTCACCCAACCTCACCAATCCTCTCAGCCCCAAGAGTGTCCAGCCTTATGTCTCATCCAGCTGTGGGTCTAGATGTGATCAATCCAGGTTGCACCACAGCCCCTGAACGAATTTGGTAAGAATTTCACTCTCTTTAACTGTCTTAGTTTTGGGGGGGTTTTTTTGTAGTTTATTTTTGTAATGGGGTTTAACTGATTTTCAATGCTGTGTTTATGCCGCTTTACACCCACTTGATTCACTTACAGAGAGACATCAATAAACACTTTTTAAGATTCTTACTAGTCAGATATATTCTTCTGTGCTGAATAGGGCTTGTTGAGTCCAGTTCATTGAGCAATGAACAGGTCTCGTCTATTACATATTTGGTTTATGGAATGGTATATGTGCTAATTCCAAACTCTTGTTTTATGCATCAACCCACCTCACCTTTCCCCTTAAGCAGGCAAAAGTACATTTTCTAAATGTGTGACTCTGTTCTGTTTTGTAATTCAGCTCATGTGTAGCCATGTTTACATTCCCTCTATAAGTGATACCTTATGATAAGTTTCTTTTTCTGTGTGACTTCTTTCACTTAGAATCATCGTGCCTAAATCCACTCATTATGCTGCTGCTGGCCTTATGACGTTGATTTCATGGCTGAGTGATATTCCATTGTACATAAGTACCACTACTTCTTTATCCATATTTCTCTTTCCTGGGATATTGAAGGTGTACCGAAGTCGAAGTTCTTGTAAAAAGAGCGGCCCTATACTTTGGGTTTCCTGTGTCCTGTTGATTTTTAGTTTTCCCCAGATATACCCCCTTGAGTCGAAATGCCCTATGTTCTGTAGCTCTGCTTTTTAGATGTTTAGGAAACACCATACACTTCTCCAGAGTGGCTGTTGGCAATTTACATGCCACCCGTCAGCATAACAAGGCTCCCTTTTCTCCATGGCCTGTCTTGCATTTCTGGTTTTTAACACTTTTTGTGTGTGTGTGTGTGGGGTATGGTTTTTACACTTTTTTCGGATGGCCCTTTTGACCAGTGGGAAGAGAGACTTCTTTGTTGTGCGGATTTGCACTGCCCACTTGCTTGGTTGGCCAAAAAGGGTGTATGCGTTTTTTCCTGAATATATTCAGGCCCTTTTTGGCCAACTGAATCATTGTCAAAGTTCTGTCGCTTTTCATGTGCTTTAAAGGCGTTTCCAGTCTCCTTCTTGAAAACTGTTTCCTGCAATTCTGCCTTGCTTTCAAATCCTCTTCGTTGCCTCACCTCAATATATTTTTGGACGATAGTTGTCATTTATAACTCTGCAGGTTTGTGAATTGCAGTGCCCCTGAGCTCCAGTTTTCAACTCGCTTTTCTGTCAGCTGGCTGCAAAACTGCAGGATTGCTTCAGGCCCTAATCTTGTTCCGGGGTGGCAGGCTGAGCCGTTGGTTAATTCTTCTTCCTGATGGGAAATTAGAGTGACATGTGCCTGTCCCAACACCTAGAGCTAGTCTCTCATTGGTTCCCCTTCTTCCCGTTCATCCTCCGGACAAATTGCACACTGTACGAAACAGGAGGTTAAAGGCGCTGATTCTCCAAGTGGGGAGATTGTTAGTAAAGTGGCTGGAATGGCGAACCCGAGCACCAGGCGACGAAAAACGAGGTGCATTTTAGAAACCTTTCCTGATCACACAGTGTTCCATCCTCTGGGTTTCCCATGCATGTTTTAGCTGTAAGAAGATTCCCTTGAACCTGGAGATTTGGCACCTATGGAATGGGTACCACGCAGTATTACTTTAAAGGGTCTGCATTTGCTCACCCAACCTCACCAATCCTCTCAGCCCCAAGAGTGTCCAGCCTTATGTCTCATCCAGCTGTGGGTCTAGATGTGGTCAGTACAGGTTGCATCACAGCCCCTGATGGAATTTCTCTCACTTTCACTGTCTTTGTTTTTTTGGGGTTTTTTGTGTAATTATATATATATATATATATATATAATAACTGAATCACTTTGCTGTACACCTGAAACTAACACAACATTGTAAATCAACTAAACTTCAATTAAAAAAAGAGAAAAATATTTTTTAAAACTCACTTAAAATACTAATTTCATCTGTACTGACGTTTTTCTACCTGTGCCAATATATATGTGTTTAAATGAATAGAATATATATTTTCAAAAGGCGTTTTTAAAAAAATAAGATAAAATACCAACCCCTTGGGAGGAATCTGAGGGAGAAATGGAATTATACTCATAGAAGAGTTAGTACAGTGCCTGCCAATAGATGTCAGTTCCACTCTTCCCTTTCCTATTAGAAGGAATGGGATTCTGGTGATAATAATATAGAACATTTATAGTAATTTAAAAATTACAAAGCAGTTTCATGTACATTCATAGAATTATCAAGTATTAGTCTTTGAAGATAACTTTAAAATCATCTCACTCTTTGTTCCTATTCATGAATAAACTGAAGACAAGAGAATTTATGTAACATATTCAAGGTCACCCAGTTGGATAATGGCAAAATTATGATGGAAAACATGGGTGATATTTTGTTCCTAAACATACTTTTGGGTATATTTTCTCTTTACTGGATATGTAGAGTAATATCTTATAATAGTAGCGATTGTTTATAATCATTTACCAAATTCTATGATTTTCCCAACACTTTCTCTTGTAATTCCTACAACAATATTCCAAGGCGGGTACTATTATTTTCCCATTCAAGGAGTCAGGAGTGGAGGCTCAGAGAGGTTGAGTAACATCTACAGGGTCACTCAGCCAATAAGAGACAGTGTAGGAATGGGTCTGACCAACTTCAAGTGTGTGCTCCTAACCCTGAAAGGCATTGTCCAAATGGGATTATTAAAGGACAGTTTGAGTGGAATTAGTTGCACTGTTCAAAGCATCTGTGTAACTCCCTGTGATTGATATTTATTGCTAGGAAACATGGCAGTGGAAAGTCTACCTGCTTTGGAGTTAGGCAGACTTGGGTTGGAGTTAGAACTCCAGAGAACTCCAGAGAAGGAGGCCTGTTGAGTGGAGTCGTTTAGTAGGGACTTTGGTGTCAGTCTGACCCATGTTCCAGGCCTGGCCCTGCCACTGACCAATTATGTGACCTTGGGCAAGTTCCTTGTCCTCTCTAACCTCTCTTTCCCATTTGCGAAACAGACATAATCATAGTAGCAACCTCGTTGGGTTGTTGTAAAGAGGAAATGAGAGCAGTGATGTTTATAAAGTATATACAAGTAATAAGTATGCACCGTACTTGTTACCTAGTGGGTTCTTAATGTTAACTCTCATCACTGTTGCCTTCGTTATTGTTTAACCTCTCTGAGTCTTGCTTTCCTTATTGGTAAAATGAGATCTATATTATAGTGTAATCATTAAGGAAATGTATGTAAAGTGCTTGGTACTTAATAAATGGTGACTCACAAGTCCAGGGTGTCCTAGAGGCTTTCATCACTAAGTCTCGGATAACTGCAAATAAATATTAAGCTATTGGAAAAATATAGATAAGTAGTCTCAATGCCTGTAATGTTGCCCAGTGAGGGAAGTTGCTTCCTCATCCCTATTTTCTATTTTGTAAAACCAATGATCAGGGGTAGATGAAGAGCTACAGTTTAGGGAAGATGTGAGCTTTGCCTGGGACTAATTTTTGAAATGGCCGACACACTCTCAACCCCAAGGTTAAAAAGCAAAATCTGTTGGTCTCTTGTCTTTCTCAAAAGTTAACCAAGTTCACTAATTCCTGAGTTCACTGAGACATTAGACTTAGCTTATCAGAAAAATGATTTAAACTAATTAAAATAGAAATAGTTCCAGAAGGCTCTTGAGGAGGGAATAAAAGGCGGGGCGTTTCATGGCTTTGCAAAGAGTGCTGAGTGCATGCCTTTCCTCAAACGCACCGCTTGTGCTGCGTGAACCGCGCTCATGTTTACACTCAAGTGGCTGAGTGTCCTTTTCACACTCCTTGGCAGGCAGGGAAACAAGCGGTTGTCTGACACTAGTGTCACCTTGGGGAGGGTGTGGAGCTGTGAGTGGCATGGCGGGTCCAGGGGAGCAGGCGTCCTGGACCGGAAGTTCCCTTAAGTGCACACAGGTAGCAAAAACCAAACATCCCCAGGATGCTATTGTTGGGGGGTGGGCAGAGAGACGACCCAGGAGAGCCCTGCTGGGAGCCCGTGCCTTCAGCCACAGTGCTCTGAGGTCTCCCTGCCTGGCACAGGCTCCCAAAGAAGGCTTGCAGGGGCGTAGGGGTGGGTTCTGTTATCATGGCGGCCTCTCTTCTTCAGATTCCCTCCCGGAGTACAGGGCGCACAGGGGCGGAGTGGGATGTCGGAAACCACGGGGCAATAGAGAGGGCGGGAGACTTAACCCCAGCTCAGTCTTCTATCAGCTGGGGACCCTGGGTAAGTAGATAACTTAACTACCCTGCCTTTGCTCCCTGACTCCGCCATCTGTAAAATAAGAAGGAGGGCTGTGAAAGTGAACTGCAGAAATGTGTTTGCTGTGATTTATCGTGAGTGCTCCAAATATGTCTTCCAATTTTTTTAAGATCATTACTGTCAAAGGTTGGAGAATTAGAGAATACATCACAAGAAAAAACAAACAAAACAAACAACACCTCCACCCGAGGTGTGGCCTCCTGTTTCCAGGCCTCCTGTTCAAAGCATGAAACAACACCCAGGGGATTGTCTTGATAAACACCCGAAGTCTAAATCAGTAGTACAGTTTTAAAAATAACGCTTGATTTAGATTTTCCTGTCTTAAAACTGCCTTGAAAGACTTTTTCATCAAACGGTGACATACTCGTTCTAAATTAATTTGAGAGATTAAGTCATAAGGACTGTTTGAAGAAACTTGAAAAAAATTCTTCTTGAACACTTGTTATCTCAATAAGTAAATGAATTTCTAACTTTGGGATTTCAAATTAAGTATTTGCCTATTGTCTAGAAAAAAAGTCTTTTTATATTTCTGAAAAGCTCCCTACTGTCATCTTAATTATGACAAAGCATTTAATTTTGTAGGAACACTGCCCTTTCCACAGCTCAAAGGGCAGTTGGCACAAAGATCAATGAATGAATTCTGAATCCCTGATGTGCATACAGATTAAGGCCATAACTATGAAGACTCAGAATCTTCCTTTTTTTATAAATTAGCTCATTTCTGAAGAGCAGCCCAAACTGGATCCCTTGACTATTCCAACCTTTACTATAGGAAACAAAGGTAAGAAAAAATATGTCTCCTCCAGTAGAACCTGTAGGTTTCCATAGAGAGAGACAAAATCTACACCTCCCCCAAATAACAGTGCCCAAGCGGGGAGAGGAAATAATATTTATCGAGCATCTGCTTTGGAATCTAAAAACATTAGAGGCATGATCTCATTTTACTTTCAGAGACTCCGTTTCATTTTAACCCTTACGATAACACTATGACATAGACATCCCTTCCAGTTTTCTGCATCCTGCTTCCCAAACCTGTCTCTCTCTCCATCCATCCTCCCTGCTTCAACTCCAGGTAGACTGGCGCTTCCCAGCACTTTCATAATGTGGCACATGTGGAAAAGTATAATATTTGCATAGCACCTTGAAACAAACAGCAGAGTCTTCTGAAGCACTTAGATAAGGCTTGGTGAGAAAATATATATAATAAGAAAAATAAAATATATATAGTAGAAGATATTAAATACTGAATTTGTACTACACTTACAAATGAAAAGTTTTGAATTTTTTGAGAAACTTAAGCCTGTTTTGCAAACACAGCTTCAGCATTTATTGGAAAAGTTTATTTAAGCTTAACTTACGCTCACTGAAATACACAGATTTTAATACACCTTTGATCATTTTTGACAACTGTACAGATACTACCTCCGCCCCCAATCAAGATACAGAACATCTTTTTGCCTTAAGAAGTCTCTTTGTGCCTGCAAACAGTCAATGCCTGGCCCTAGAAGCAGCCCCTTGATCTGGTATCTAATATTGTGGAAAAGACTTCATATAAATGGAATAATACAGTATACACTCTTTTGTGTCTGGTTGCATTTATTAAGCACAATATTTTAAAGATTCATTCAGATTGTTGCATATATTGGTAATTTGTTATAGATGTGCCTCATTTTATTGTGCTTCACTTTATTATGTTTGAAGATATTGCATTTTTTTTTAACAAATTGAATGTTTGTGGCAACCCTGCATCGAGCAAATCTATCAGTGCCATATTTTCAACATAGTTGACTGGATATTTGCTTGCCTCATGTCTCTGTGTCCCATTTTGGTAATTCTCATGATATTTCAAGCTTTTTCTTATTGTTATAGTTGTTACGGTGATCTGTGATCAGTGATCTTTGATGTTACAATTGTAATTGTTGGGGGGCACCATGAACCATGCTCATATAAGACAGTGAACTTAATTGATAAATGCTGTGTGTGTTGTGACTGCTCAACTGATCGGCTGTTCCCCTGTCTCTCTCCCTCTCCTCGGGTCTCCCTATTCCCTGAGACACAAGAGTATTGAAATCAGGCCAGCTAATAACTGTACAATGGCCTCTAAGTGTTCAAGCAAAAGGAGCACATCTCTCAGTTTAAATCAAAAGCTAGAAATGATTAAACTTAGTGAGGAAGGCAAGCCAAAAGCTGAGATAGGCCAAAAGCTAGGCCTCTTGCACCAAACACTTAGCTAACTTGTGAAGGCAAAGGAAGAGTTACTGAAGAAATTAAAAGCGTTACTCCACTGAACACACAAATGACAAGAAAGCAAAACAGCCTTATTGCTGTTATGAGAAAGTTTTAGTGGTCTGGATAGAAGATCAAACCAGCCAGAGCATTCTCTTAAGCCAAAGGCTAATCCAGAGCAAAGCCCTAACTCTCTTGAGTTCTATGAAGGCTGAGAGAGGTAAGAAAGCTGCAGAAGAAAAGTTTAAAGTGAGCAGAGGTTGGTTCATAAGGTTTAAGGAAAGAAGCCGTCTCCACACATAGAAGTACAAGGTGAAGCAGCAAGCGCTGATGTAGAAGCTGCAGCGGGTTATCCAGAATATCTGGCTAAGAGAGGGTGCTACACTAAACAGCAGATTTTCAATGTAGACAAAACAGCCTTGTGTTGGAAGAAGATGCCATCTGGGACTTTCATAGCTAGAGAGGAGAAGTCAATGCCTGGCTTCAGCGCTTCAAAGAACAGCCTGACTCTCTTGTTAAGGACTAACGCAGCTGGTGACTTTAAACTGAAGCCAATGCTTATTTACCATTCTGAAAATCCTAGGGCCCTTCAGAACTACACTAAATCTACTCTGCCTGTACTCTAGAAATGGAACAACAAAGCCTGGATGATAGCACATCTACTTGCAACATAGTTTACTGGATATTTAAAACCCACTGTTGAGACCTACTGCTCAGAAAAAAGATTCCTTTCAAAGTACTACCACTCATTGACAATGCACCTGGTCACTCAAGAGCCCAAATGGAGATGTACAACAAGATTCATGTTGTTTTCATGCCTGCTAACACAACATCCATTCTAGAGCCCATGGATCAAGGAGTAATTTAGACTTTCAAGTCTTATTATTTAAGAAATATATTTTGTAAGGTTATCATTGCCATAAATAGTGACAGATTTGGGCAAAGTAAATTAAAATACTACTTCTGGAAAGGATTCACAATTCTAGATGCCACTAAGAACATTTGTTATTCATAGGAAGAAGTCAAAATATCAACATTCACAGGCATTTGGAGTAAGTTGACTTCAGCCCTCATGCATGACTTGGAGGGGCTCAAGACTTCACTGGAGGAATTAACTGCTGATGTGGTAGAAATAGCGAGAGAACTAAAATTAGAAGTGGAGCCTGAAGATGTGACTGAATTGCTGCAATCTCATGATAATACTTTAATGGATTAGGAGTTGCTTTCTTATGGATGAGCAATGAAAGTGGTTTCTTGAGGTGGAATCTATCAATACTCCTAGTGAAGATATGAAGATGGTTGAAATGACAACAAAGGATTTAGAATATGACATAAACTTAGTTGATAAAGAGCAGCAGGGCCTGAGAGGATCGACTCCAATTTTGAAAGAAGTTCTACTGTGGGTAAAATGCTAACAAACAGCATTGCATGCTGCAGAGAAATTATTAATGACAGGAAGAGTCAGTCTATATGACAAACTTCATGGTTGTCTTATTTTGCCATGGCCACCCCAGCCTTCAGCAACCACTACCCTGGTCAGTTAACAGCTATCAACATTGGGGCAAGACCTACACAAACAAAAATCTCCCTTAAGTCTCAGATGCTGGTCAGCATTATTTTTAGCAATATTTTTTAATTAGAGTATGTGCATTGTTTTATAAAACATGATGCTATTTCACACTTAATAGACTACAGTCTAGTATAAGCATAACTATCATAGGCACTAGGAAGCCAAAAAATTTGTGTGACTTGCTTTACTGCAGTATTGGGATATTCACTTTATTGCAGTGGTCTGGAACCAAACCTGCAATATATCCAAGGTATATGTATATGGATATCCTGTTGTACCTGTATATGGATATCCAGTTGTACCTCCATCATTTTTTTTTAATGATACTTTTCTTTTCTCTATGAATTTCTTAGGTGCCCTTGTTGAAAAATCATTTTACTATATAGGTGTGGGTTATTATCTGAACTCTCTGTTTAATCCCAAGAATCTATTTTCTATCTTTTACCAATATCATACTATTTTGATTAATGTAGCTTAAAAGGGAGTACTGAAGTGAGGTTAAGTCCTCCAAATTTGTTTTTTCTTTTTCAAACTTGCTTTGACTATTCTAATCCTTCGTTTTTTCTCTAAAGTTTTAGAATCAACTTGTCAATTTCTACACACAGTCTTCTGTTATTTTGGCTGGGATAGCACTGACACTAGGGCGTTTGTGTAGAATTCCCATAGTAACACACTGAGTCTTCCAATTCATGAACATGGTATATTTTCCCATTTATATCTTTAATTTCTCTTAGCAATGATGTTTAGTTTACAGTATAAAAGTATTGTGTATCTTTAAATTTTAAAAAAATTTTTTTATTGACATATAGTTCATTTATCTTTTGTTAAACTGATCCTTAAGTGTTTTATGTTTTTGGGTGCTATTATAAGATGGTGTCTTTTTTTAAGTTTTCAGTTGTTCATTGCCAGTATATAGAAAAAACATTTGATTTTATATATTGACTTTGTATTCTGTACCTTTGTTAAATTTTACTTATTAGTTCTAGTCTTTGTACATACTTCAGTATATTCTATGTACAAAATTATTCTATCTAGGAAAAAAGACTTCTGCCTTTATAAACTTCATGCTTTTCATTTTTTAGTGGTCTTACTGTGCTGGGTAGGACCTCTAGTAAATCTGTGATAAAAGATAAGTAGTGACAATGAACATTCTTATCTTGTTCCCAGTCTTAGGAGGAAAGCATTTAAAATTCATTGATATTAGTAATAGGTTATTCATGGATGACTTTTATTAGGTTGGGAAATTTACATTGATTCTGAGTTTAAGATTTTTTTGTGATGTGAAATAGTGCTGAATTTTGTTAAATGATTTTCTGAATTCATTAACAGGATCATATTATTTTTTTCCCTTTAATCTGTTAATGTGGTTAATTACATTGATTCTCCAAGGCTTAAACAATCTTACACTCCTGGGATAAACTCCACCATGTCAGGATGGATTATTCTCTTTATACATATATATGTATGTTTTATATTATCTCTCTCTCTCTCTCTCTCTCTCTCTCTATATATATATATATATATATATATATATATATATCTGAATTCAATATACTAATATTTTGTTAAGGCTTTTGCATTTATATTCATAAAGACTGGGGTTTTTGTAGAAAAATTTTAATTGACAAGTTCAATTTCTTTAATGGATCTAGGATTTTCTTTTTTGTTGTGTCAATTATGCTTTTCAAGGAATATGTTTATGTCATTTGAGTTATCAAATTACTAGTATGAAGCTGTTCATAATATTCTCTTATTATCATTAAATGTCTGGAGGATCTGTAATTTTTCTGTTTCCTTCATTGTTGATATGTGTGTTTTTTTTTCATGCTCGATGTTTATCACTTATTGATCTTTTCAAAAATTCTACATTTCTTGATTTCTTTGCTATTGTTTGCTTTATATTTCCTTGATTTTGCTCTAGTTTTTATTTTCTTTTACTTATGTGCTTTGGATTAATCCTCCACCTTTTTTAGCTTCTTAAAGTAGAAGCTTGGGTCATTGATCTTACATCTGTACTCTTTCTTAATATAGACATTTAAAACTATGAAGTTTCCTCTAAGAACTGCTTTATCTGTGTTCCATAAAATTTGAAATTGTGTGTTTCACTATATTTCTGTTCAAAATATTTTCCAGTTTATTTTGCTGATTTTTAAAAACACATTTGTTATCAGAAATGTGTTGTATAATTTCCAAATATTTGAAAATTTTCTAGATTTGTACTATCCAATACAGTAGCTACTGGTCATATATGGATATTTAAATTTAAATTAATTGAATGAGTTAAGATAAAAAATTCAGTTGCTAAGTCACTCTAGCCAAATTTCAAGGGCTCAACAGTCACACATGGATAGTGACCACCTTATTGGGCAGTACAGGTACAGAACATTTTCATCATTGTGGAAAATTCTATTATAATATTTTATTGCTGTTTATTTCTAATTTAACACTATTGCAGCTGGAGACTATACTCTGTATGATTTTGACTTTTGAAATCTACTGAGACATTTTATGGCCAAGAAAATACTCTATCTTGATGAATTTTTCATGTGCACTCTATTATTAGGTGTAGTGTTCTGTAACTGTTAAATTGAGTTATATCTTCCATGTCTTTCTTATTTTTTTTGTCTAGTTGTCCTGAGAGATGTGTTAAATTCTTCAACAAAAATTGTGGATCCATATATACTATTTTTTTGTTCTGTTGCATTTAAAATTATTATATTCTCTTGACCACCTAACCCTTTTGTCGTTATGAAATGTCTCTCTATCCCAGTAACACTCTTTATATTGAAGTCTACTTTTGTCATAAAATATAGTAATGGTAGATTTTAATTATTAGCATTTGCATGGTATATCCTTTTTCATTTTCCACTCTTTTACTTTCAAATTTTCTGTGTCTTTACATTTAAAGTGTCTTTCTTGTCAACAGCATACACTTTGGTCTTGTTTATTTTTAGCCAGTCTGACGATCTCTGGCTTTTAATTTGGCTCTTTAGTCCATATGCATTTATTGATATATGTGAATTTTAATTTACCATAGTGATCTTTGATTTATATTGTTCCATCTGCTCCTTGTTTTTATTTTGTTCCATTTTTTTTAAATTGGAGTATAATTGCTTTACAATGTTGTATTAGTTTCTGCTGTACAACAAAGTGAATCAGCTATATATATATATATATCCCCTCCCTCTTGAGCCTCCCTCCCACCCCCCATCCCACCGCTCTAGGTCATCACAGAGTACCGAGCTGACTTCCCTGCACTATACAGCATCTTCCCACTATCTCTTTTACACGTGGTAGTGTATATATGTCAATGCTACTCTCTCAGTTTGTCCCACCCTGCCCTTCCCCACCATGTTACAAGTCCGTTCTCTACATCTGCATCCCTTTTCCTGCCCTGCAAATAGGTTCCTCCTTTTCTGCCCTTTTTCTGTGTGTGTGAATTAAGTATTTTTAGGTATTTATTTTAGTTTTATTTTCCGTGGTAGTTATTATCATTAGTTATGTCTCTCATTATCATGATTTTAGTGGTTGATCTAGAGGTTGCAATATGATCTCTAACTTGTCACATCTACAATGAAAAATTATTCTACCACTTCACAAACAATGTAAGAATCTTAAAATAATATATTTTCATTACGATTCTCTCACTCTTTGTGCTCTTCTTATATATTTTACTTCTAAATATGCCATAACCTCATATTATGATGTTATTATTTTTACTTTAAAAGGTTGTATTTACATTGTGTATATTTATGTGTGTGTGTGTGTGTTTTCTATGTCCTTTATATTTGCTGACATGTTTTCTCTTCCTTCACAGAGAACTGGATCTCTATCTGGTATTATCTTTATTCAGCTAAAATAATTTAGTATTCCTTATAGTAGAGGTCTGTTGGATACAATTTCCTTCACTTTTACCTTTTTGAAAATACCTTTATTTTGCCTTCCTTAATTTGCATGAAATATTTCCACTAGACCTAGAATTCTAGATTGATTTTGTTTCTCCTTTCAGCACCTTAAAGATGTCATCCCACTTTCTTCTGGTCTCCATTGTTTCCAGTGAGAAGCTATAATTTCTATTGTTGTTCCGCTTTGCGTAATGTGTCTTACTTTCTCTGGCAGCTTTTAAGATTTTCTCTTTATGTTTGCTTTTCAGCAGTTTGACTATGATGTTTCTAAGGATGCTTTTGTTAGTATTTCTTTGTATTTATATTTCTTTGGGTCTGCTGAGCTTATTGAATCATGGGTTGATGTCTCTCATGTACTTAAAAATAATTCTAGGCCATTCAAATATTTCTCGTGGGACACAAATTACATGTTTACTTGGACATTATATATATCCCAGGTGTGTGTGTGTATATATGTGTGTGTGTATATATGTGTCAGATATCTTGAATGCAGAGTTTGAAAATGAATTTTCTGACTGTTTTCAAGTTCACTGATTCCTTTTTCTGCTGTGTCCAGTCTGCTAATAAACTCATTGAAATAAATCTTTATCTCTGATATATTTTTTGTTTCTAGTATTTCCATTTGGTTATGAAATTGTCCATCTGTTCAAACATGTTGTTCACTTTTTCTATATATTTCTATATTTTTCTACATATATATCTATATGTTTTTCATTATATATATTTATTATTTTTTTTTAAATGCCTGTCTGATAATCCTGACAGCAATGCTATTTACTAGGTGTGGTTCTATTTACTGTTTTCTGTTTAAGGAAGATTTACTTTTCCATGTGTCTTGTAACTTGATTTTGATGGAATTCAGACATGATAAATTATCAGTTAATATTAGAGTCTGAAGCAAACAATAATGTTATCTAGAAAATGGTAGACTTTTTTGTCTGGCAGACTGTTAGGGAGAAGGTTTGAGACAATCTAGTCTGTCATTGATCCAGGTCTGAAAGTTTTGCTGCTGGAGTTAGATTTAGTTCACTGTGTGCTTCACATTATTTGACAGGGGAATCAGAACATTTCCTTTAGCAGGACTTGGAATATGAGTGCCTGGGGGGATTTTATCACTTCTTCTTTCCTGCCCTTAACTTTAGCAGCCTTTGTGTGCTTTGTCTTCTGCCTGCCTCCCAACTGCCCATGGCCCCCTGCCTTGTACTCAGTGTTAGGCCTGGGGGGTTCTCTCAATACTGCTGTTCTGCCCTTGGACTCCGGCTGGCCCTATGTACTGATGTTTGGGGTGAGGTGTCTTCCTCAGCTCTCCAGCTCCTCCCCGAGTAGGGAGAAGGATCGAACCTGGTAAGGTAAGGTCCTTAAGTGTCTGTGGCAGTTCTTTCAGCTCTCCTTGGACTCCAGCAGGCTCCGCCCACCTGCGCATGGGGACAGAGAGGGGTGCTTTCCTCAGCTCTCCAGCTCCTCCCCCAGGAGTAGACAGCTACTGCCTCAAAATCAGCACCAGGATCTTAGAGCTGGGGGAGTTCCCTAAGTTCTCCTGCTCAGACTCTGCAGTCTCCACACACCTGTGCATTGGGGATGTCTCAGCAATCTTGCCATACCCCAGTCTGTCTGGTGGGCCTTCAGTGAAGACTTGTGGAAGGACTTGGTGGGTAGGGGCAGACCCCTCTGTGTCTGAGCTCCTGAAGATATAAACCCATTTAAAATTGCACTAAATACAATGCACCCCAATAGTCATAGCAACACTGCTTACAATAGCCAAGACACAGAAGCAACCTAAATGTCCAGCAACAGATGAATGGATAAAGAAGATGTGGTACATCTGTATGTCTTCTCTGGAGAAATATCTGTTTGGATCTTCTGCCCATGTTTTGATTGGGTTGTTTGTTTTTTTGATATTGAGCTGCATGAGCAGTTTGTATATTTTGGAGATTAATCCCTTGTCGGTCGCTTCATTTGCAAATATTTTCTTGTGTTCTGCGGGTTGTCTATTCATTTTATTTATGGTTTTCTTTGCTGTGCAAAAGCGTTTAAGTTTAATTAGATCCCATTTGTTTATTTTTGGCCAAAAAGCACATGAAAAGATGCTCAACATCACTAATTATTAGAGAAATGCAAATCAAAACTACAATGAGGTATCACCTCACATCAGTCAGAATCGGCATCATCAAAAAAATCTACAAAAACAATAAATGCTGGAGAGGGTATGAAGAAAAGGGAATCCTCCTACACTGTTGGTGGGAATGGAAATTGGTACAGCCACTATGGAGAACAGCATAGAAGTTCCTTGAAAAAGTAAAAATAGAGCTACTATATGATCCAGCAATCCCACTCCTGGGCATATACCCTGAGAAAACCGTAATTCAGAAAGATACATGCACCCCAATGTTCATTGCAAAACTATTTACAATAGCCAGGACATGGAAGCAGCCTAAATGTCCATCAACGGATGAATGGATAAAGAAGATGTGATACATATATACAATGAATATTACATGTATACGTATACATATATACAATGAATATTACATATATGCAATGAATATTACTCAGCCACAAAAAAGAATGGAATAATGCCATTTGCATTATGACATGGATGGACCTAGAAATTATCATACTGAATGAAATTAAGTCAGACAAAAACAAATATATGATATTGCTTATATGTGGAATCTAAAAAATGGTACAAATGAACCTATTTACAAAACAGAAATAGAGTCACAGATGTAGAAAACAAACTTATGGTAACCAAGGGGGAAAGGCATGGGGTGGGGTGGATAAGCTGGGAGATTGGGATTGACATATATACACTACTATATATAGAACAGATAACTAGTAAGGACCTACTGTATAGCACAGGGAACTCTACTCAATTCTCTGTAATGACTTATATGGGAAAAGAATCTAAAAAAGAGTGGATATATGTATACGTATAACTGATTCATTTGCTGTAGAGCAGAAACTAACACAACATTGTAAATCAACTATACTCCAATAACAATTAATTAAAAAAAAAGAAGATGTGGTACATATATACAATGGAATATTGCTCAGCCACAAAAAGAGAATGAAATAAAACCACTTGCAGCAACATGGATGGACCTAGAGATTATCATACTAAGTAAGTCAGATGGAGAAAGACAAATATCTTATGGTGCCACTTATATGTGGAATCCAAAAACATGGTACAAATGAACTTATTTACAAAACAGAAATAGACTCACAGACATAGAAAACAAACTTATGGTTACCAAAGGGGGAAGCGGAGGAGGGAGGGATAAATTTGGAGTTCGGGATTAGCAGATACAAACTGCTGTATAAAATAGATCAACAATAAGGTCCTACTGTATAGCATAGGGAACTATACTCAATATCTTGTAATAACTTATATGGGAATAAATCTGAAAAATCATATATATGTCTGAATCACTCTGTACACCTGAAACTAACACAACATTGTAAATCAACTATGCTTCAATTTCAAAAAATGCACTAAAGATTCAGCTGTTTCTCTTATCAGCTTCCTCTTCCATTCACAGTGCTGCCAAGGATAAAAGCTGCTCTCAAGGAGGATGCTGTTGTTTTTTGGATTTGGGTTCATTAGGTTTCTTTACGACCCGAACACTTGTACAGGCTTTAAAAAACTACGATTTTGTAGATTATCTGCCTTGTTCTTGTTGTCAGGGTAAGAGCGATGTTCTCTCGTGACTTGCCTCATCCCAAGTGGAAGGGGAAGTCAACATAGCTTTTTCTATCAAGTTTCATGCAGAAATGGTTGCAAGCATATCCTAACTAGCTTTTTAATGTGTTCTCGTCAAATTCGCATCATCACCACTGAAAACAGGGTTTCACACAGAGGTGATAAAATATTTGAAACCATTTTTTATGACCATTCAAACATTTGCAAGAGTTAAAGTTATGTTTAACTGTATGCTAAACATTGTTAAACAGTTACGTTAAAGTTTGAAAACCTTAATAGTGCTTCCTTTTCTTTTATTGACAAATGGTACGTTAAATTTTATTTTGTAATAATGCAACCTATTTGGGGCATATCAAGTATTTGAAAAGTATTTGAAAATAACAGTAAGGCTCCACTTTACAAAACATGCATGGCAAAGCCTTCACTTGGGAAGCTATCTGGATTGCTACTAAGAGCACATCAGCCACAGATCAACACTTTCTAATTTGTGTGAACTAGAGGTGTGGAGCTATACTACCCAGTGCCTTCCAGGGCCCCTTGGCTACCTTCACCGCAACAAGTTGCACCTTGGCCTATGAGCCCTGTTCTGTGGGCATTTGGAATATGAACTCTAGTGGGTCCATGGGTCTCTTGGTCGTGATGGGCAGCTGAGTGATTTGCCGCTGCCTGCTGATACAGAGGTCCAGATGGAACCACTCTGGATGCCACCTGAGAAAACCATGGGCCCACCATTAGACCTCACCATGCCTGCATCACCCTTCAAGGAGCCCTAGAAGCATTCCATGACTAGAAGTGCCTGGCCTTGTGTTCCTGGCACTCCTGGCTTCCTTGGATATGCAGAGGGCTGACGGAATTGGTATCTCACAGTCCACCTTCAACCATAGGCACACCCCAATTGGGGAGCTCAGAGACAGAAGTGGTCCCACACTACTTCCAGGCACTCCAGGCTCCCCTGCTTTTCTCTCACCTAACCCTGTGTTCTGATCTTTGTTCTCACTTGGAAGGTTGCGAGGTAAAATGTTGACAAAAATAGCAGGTAAGGAATGGATAATGTTTTCGTATAAATATGTCTCAAACACTGCAGAAACAAACTCCTACTAAAAAAAATTACTTTCTATCTGAAATTCTAATTTTACTGGGAGTCCTATATTTTTATTTGTGAAATCTGGAAAGCCTACTCACTTGGATATAGACAGTAATAAGGCAAACTCCTTGTTATTTTAGTCCTTGATTAGCTATGTTCAGTTGACCAGCACACTCAACCTCTGTACCCTCATCAGCTCCACTGTCAGGCAGGGTTGGGTGAGACTCAAATGAGATAATGAATGTAAGTGCTATCGGTGTATTATAAACTGCTCTACAGAGGTAAGACAGCATAGTGACTACAGAAATGACTAAGTCTAGTTAAATGCCTAACGGTAACAGAGAAGAACAAAGCTGACACCATATTGGGTCTCTTCCTTTAGCTCTAACCCTTGTGCTCTGTTGCAAGTGCTTAGTCATGCTGGCTCTGCACCTTTGTAAAAGAATATTGCCTACAGCTTGAAATATCTCAGTGCTCTGCCTTCTAGTCTTAGCCTTTAAATGTATAACAATTTTCCATTCATACAGAGACAGAAAGTTGCAGAACAGAAAATAGCAATTGTCTTGGAACATTACAGGAACATTGTGAGGAGACCTAGGCTGACAGCTGCAAGAACAGAGGATTCCGGCCCCAAGAAGTATGCAACAGCCAGCCACACCCCTTCCCCTTTTAGTATAAAAGAACCCTGCATTTTAACTCGGGTAAGATGGTCCCTTGGGACACTAGTCCACCATCTTCTCAGACTACTGGCTTTCTAAACAAAATAGCTTTTCTTTCTCCGGCACTTTGTATTTTGATTTATTGACCTGTTGTGCAGTGAGCAGTACTAGCTTGGACTCTGTAACATAACCATTATTTAAAAAGTCCTTTTACACTGCTCTCATTTCAGGCTGCAATGTCTGTCCATGGGGGAGACAGGATAGCATAGCTGTGGACTTCTAAACTCGAAACCTTAGTTTGAACCCTGACTCTACCAGTTAACTAGCTGTGGGATGTTGGACAAACGATTGGCCATGTCTATGCTTCAGACTCCCTCTATGTAAAACAAAGGTACTGTTAGTACAGAGCTCACAGGGTGCTATGTACTTGCACTTACAAGAGTATCAGCAGGTAGCAAGTGTTCAACATGTGAGCAGATCATCACTGTTTTGAATCAAACAGGAGATTGCCACCACTACCTTTTTACAAGCGTTTCCCCACAATACTGATAGATGTTCTATGAAAAAAAAAAGTTTCTATGATTAAAAATTTGGGAAATGCTACACATCACATGCCCTTTTGAAGCTTCACAGCATATATTTGCACATCAAAGCTACTGAGATGATCCACTGTAGAGAAACTTGTTCTATTTGTTGACCCAGGATTTCTTAAACTTATTAATACGTAAAATACCTTTTTAATGGCCCATCTATTAACAACCTGTGTAACTATGTAGACATCCCTGTTAAAAAAATGCTTCCAATGCAAGGGAGAAAGTCAAGAGGTATTATTGTTTATGGACAATGGGACAAGACATAAAGGTTATGGAATATCATTAAAAGTGACAAAAATGATCAATAGAGGAAGTACAAATGACGATAAAACTTTACTGAAGTTAGGGGTTGGGATGATTGTTATAGGTGAGCTAAATCTGCATCTACTAAAGAGGGTCAGGAGAGCTCTTATATTAGCACATAAAGCAAGAGTGATATAAACACATTTTTTTTTTTGTAGGTAGGACAGGAACTACCCAAACAACTGAAAACAGCGGTGTGGGGAAGGTATGGGACAGGGATGTTGTCTTTCCTCACCAACCCCTCTGTAAAGCCTGATTTAAAAAAATATGTACATGTACTACTTGGATAAAAATTTACAAATAAGAAAAAAGACCATTGAATTCTCAAAGTGTTCAGGGTTAGTTAACTCTGGGCTGGGCCAACCCTACAAGTGATGAAAAAGGAATTTCTTGGGACTAGGACACCCACCCCTCCCACCTCCCCCATTTTGACCACAAACGAAGCTGTGATCACTCACTGTCAGCTGGAACGTCGTGCACGGCTTTCACTTGCTCCTTTTCAATCTTGTGCTTCCTTTAATAATCTTTCCTCCCTCCCTTCTCTCTTTTTCACATTTCACGCCATCCTGCCGTTCTATATTGTGGTGTAAGATTAAAAAGAAACTAATAAGCCCAGGGCAACTGTGATTGGTGAATTCAACTACCGTACTATCTAGACAATATTATGACTATTTTTTCTGCAGCAGCTCCACATATGCCTGCTCCTTTATGGCATGTTTTTTAGCAAAAAGATGCTGAAAAGTCTTAGTAATCCTAAGATAAGGACAATTTCAAGATGCAGCAGACTTTAGAAATGGGACCCAGATGCACTGTCTAAGCCCCCTTAAATCACCAAACCAAGTCAAGGTAGCCTGAATGACTGATTAAATGATTACTTCTGACTGGATTTAATTTCTGGCTCTTTTTGAATTCAGCTGTGGTCTAGATTAAAGCTTTAGTCTTTAGCTCAGAAACATGAATTTGCTTTACATGTGAAGCTCCCATTAGGGACTAATTCTCATCCATCAAATCTCAGCTCATAATTCACCTCCTTTCTCAACTCCATTTTTCTCCTCCTTCTTCAATTTTACTCCTAATTACCCGTAGATCTCATACACACCTTTTCTGCCAATGCCTCCTATGCTGTATTACAACCTGTTTACCTGTTTATCCTCACCTTACTTATTAAAAGGTACATGTTAGACACAAAGGTGGTGTGTATAAACCCCTCCCCTTGCGTGTAGGCAGGACCTGTGAATATGATGGATTATTACTCCACTGATCAGGTTACTTTATAGGGCAAAGGTGAAGGGAGAGTCATTCTGTGATTACCTTATGTTGTGTAAGACTGTCATCGCAGATGGCAGGGACTCAGCACTGCTGATACCTTCATTTTAGCTCACTGAGACAGATTTTGGACTTCTGATCTTCAGAACTGTAAAATAATAAATGTGGGTTATTTTAAGCTGCTAAGTATGTGGTAATTTGTTACAGTAACAATAGGAAACTGAGAGAGATTTCAACCCCTGCCCCATTCTATATTCCCTTGGTGACTGTCAATCACTGTGCTTACCTTACTTCCTCCCCAAAGAGAAGACAGGATCCAGATTTCCTATTCTGGAATTTGAATTTTAAATGAACTGAGGCCAGGATGAGAATGGAAAGCATCTGGAGCTAAATCATCCCTGTGCGAAACCCAGAATAAGTCTCTTAAACGAATTTCAACAGTTGAAATCCCTATAGCCACATTCTTTCCAAGGTTGATCGTTCTGATTACCCTTTGAACCAGTTAGTGCCCCAGCATCTTTATAAATTCCTTTTTTTTTTTTTTTTTTTGCTTAAGCTAGTAAAATGCAATTTCTTTTGCATGCAGCCAAAAAACCCAAACCAAACCAAAACAACGGCAACAAAAAACCTACCAGCTATCATTTTGTCAGCACTTACTATCTTCTTCCTCAAATATTCTCTCCAGCTTGACTTCCCCTCCCAGGTATTGTGCTTTGTCTTTAATTACATTTTAACTCTATTACAATAATTAACTCTTTACAGTAACTCATAATAATTTTAGGATTAGCTATTCTTAGACCCATTTCACTGAAGGGAAACAGACAAAAAAGGGTTAACTTGCCCATCGCCACATGGCTATCTCATGACAGCACCTGAATTCAAACATGGGTCTCTTCGCAACAGGGAAGAGATATCGGAACATATGTATATGTATAACTGATTCACTTTGTTATGAAGCAGAAATTAACACACCACTGTAAAGCAATTATACCACAATAAAGATGTTAAAAAAAACAAAAACAAAAACATGGGTCTCTTATTTTCAAAGGTCCATTTGCCTGGCCACGAAGCTATATTCCTTTAAAATAAGTGATGTCTGTCAAAGAAAGAAGAGGCATTCCTCTCAGAGAGAACAGGAGAATCTAACGTTAAGGGCAAGGAATAGGCTATGTAGTTCCTGTAGATATAGAAGCTAAGAGGGGAGGCTATTTTCAAAAGGCAGGAAACACCTGGCTAGAGGATGAATCTATCAAACAACTTTGGTTGCTCCTCTCAGTATCGTGTTCTGTGCCGTGATGTTTGGATCACATATTAAGCAAAAGAATTATGAGAAACAAAAGACATAGTTTCTGTTCCCATGAGTCTCAGTAATGTACTTTTGATGATAAGACCAATGGAAGCAAAGGAAAGGGCTGTTGGGGGGATTACAGGAGATAATGCAGGGGAATCTCTCAGCAAGGTGTTTGGCCAGTATCAAGGCTAAATAAACATTTGCTCTAATTCGAGGACTGATGAACCCCTCTGTCAAGGAAGAGAGTCTTCCTTTAGCTACGCTAGTGCCTCCACCTGAGAGTTGCTCCAGCTTATAGCCCTGATCCAGGTTGGTTGGTTTCCCATTTGCCAGTCTGAAGGCAATCTTATTTTTTTCCTATTTTGGTTCCTTGGATGGCTTTTCACTTTTTGTTCTCATACCTCATCACCAATGCCTGTCGGATAATGTGGCAGGATGGAGTTTTCTCCTTCCACCCCGTGCCCTGCCCCATCCTCTCCCTTCCTCAATAGTGTGGCCATCATCTCTTCGATGAGACGAAAAAATACGAACATAACAAGGCACTGGAGCTATACTTTTAGCAACATTAGCCAGACAAAGATTGATTGTCTTTGAAGATTCCCATTGAGGCTGGATTATTCAATCTAACATCCTCCAGAAAGAATGGAAGGACCTAAAACCTTCTTCTCCAGTGCCAGTTTCCCTCCAGTGCTGAGGGGAACTTATACAGAGTTGGGGTCTAGAGGAAAAGATGAAGGCCTGGAAGAAGCGAAGAGATAAAAAGACCAAAAGAGACAAAAGGGAGAACTGGTGGAACAGAGAGGAGGTGGACTGAGAGACAACGAGAGGGACACGTACACTCCTTCATTCATTCTATGGATACTTATGGGCACCTACTCTATTTCAGAGAATGTGGTCATGGGAAAAGAAGACCCCTGACCTCAAGGAATTCACATGACAGTCAATAAACTGGCGAAGAAATGGACAAACCAGATGATTTCTGAGGGTGGTGAGTTCTAAGACGAAGACACAAGAGGATGATGTACTGGAGAGTGCCTGGGGATGAGAGTTGGGGGCAGCGATACTGGATTGAGAGCTTGGGAAGGTCTCTGAAGAGATGACAGTTAAGCTGAGATCTGAATGATGAGCAGGCAGCATGTGGAGATTAAAAGAAAGAGTGGTCCAGGCAAAACCAAAGCCAAAACCAAAACTGCAAGAGAACATGAAGGTGCAGAGAAAACTGGTCCAGGTAAAAAGAGAAGGACCAAAGTCTCAGTGGTCACGTACCTGCCATGGTCAAGCAATGGGAAACAGACCTCAGGCAGAGATGTTCCTGCTCCAGCCTTTGGAGCACAGGTATAGGCAGGTTGGTCCATGGTAAGAATTTTCTCTCAGATAGTGGACTCCACTCCACTCTCTCAGATAGTACCCTTCCAAATATTCAGGGGAAGCACAGGGATAAGGTTGCCCCTTTTACAGATAAGGAACCCTAGGCACAAGAGTGGAGATGATACTCCCAGAGAAACAGAGCAAGTAAGTGGCTGAGCGAAGGGCTCGAGCGTATCACAGCCACATAATGTGTCTCTTAAGCATCCCTTAAGTGACGCATCACACAACACATCCCTTAAGCCACACAGATGTTCTCTGGATCCAGCTCTTGGGCTGCCCGCTTTCAAAGAATATGTTTCTCTCTTTTCTTTACTCTTTCCACTGCATCTTAAAGAAACCTTGAGTGACATCATTCTTAGTTAATATTAACCTTCATTATTTGGCAGTTCTATCATTTTCCTCCTGTTTCCTGTCTCTTCTTCTTTCCTTGTGAAGTCAAGCTTGCCTCCCCCAACTCCGTTTATGGAGATGCTGACCCCTCCAGCAGGCCTCTAGAGATAGGGTCTTCTTGGCCAGAAGGGAACACAGCCACTTCAATGTCTCAGAGAAAGGGAGGTAGGCTTTAAATCACAATGTCCCTTACCAAATATCCAGGAGCATAGGGTTGGCAGGGCCTATCTCTGACCTCTCCCCCTCTGCTTATTCTAACATTCCCACTCATCCTGAGAACAGATATCATAGGGATTCTCGAACTTTGTAGAAGGTACTGGAATTCTGTGTGGATCCTGGGAAGAATGCAAATTCCAGGGTGCTACCACCAGAGACTCTGATTCAGTGGCCCTGAGATGGGGCCCAGGAATCTGAAGTTACAAAGCCCTCTCCATTGATTTTTTTTCTCTCAATCAAATTAAATCTGATTCTGGAGACGGAACTAGTCTGATTTCATCTTTTAATTCAAATACACATGTTAATATGAGTTTCAGGAGTATTTAAATATAATTTAAATTTAATATTGGGTAAAGCTAAGATATTAAAACTGAGAAATAAATGAAAGGATTCATATTAAAGAAGGCTAAAATGATATAATTATTGATAATTTATCCACTTTAAAGTTGTAAAAACAACTAAAACATCAAGTTGCTGTTTCCAATTATTTGTTAAAAAAATAACTTGACTCCAAGCCTGAATCTCAGTCAATATTAGGGACTCTCCCTTCCCGGAGGTCAGAGAATCAACAAGGCCTAGATGGTGTCTGAAAAGCAGTGAGGGTCCTCTAATAACCTGTCTGCCATGGATGCCCTAATAGCTGCATTTTCTAAATGTATCCTTGAATATCCCTTGAATCTGACAGGTATCACTTGAGTTGGACAGCTCTGCTGCTTCCTGGCTGGGCTTGGGTTCTGGGAACCTGCGGGGAGGGAGACGGAAGGCTAGGACCCTGGTTTCAAGTGTCCAGCCTCTCCAGGTCGCCAAGGAGTTATTCCCTCCATCCCACCTGGCACCTTCTTCTGGAGGCCTCTGCAGAGTCGTGTGGCGGTCACGGCTCCCAAGGGAAGCTGAAGAATTCCTCTCCTTACCCATCAGGGAACCACTCAGGAATCTGCATTTATAATAAATTCCCCTGAGGAATTCTGACCTAAGTGGTCTTTGGAACGACTTCTGGCAATGCTGCCTTAGGGAATGCATTCTGGATTCATTTGTTCTTTCATTCATTTTATTCATTCATTCATTCACAAGTGTTTATTGACTGTACCAGGTACTGTTTTAGACACCAAAGAAGGAGCAGTGATCAAAGCAGGCAGAAGTCCTGCCCTCATGGAGCTTACATTTCTCGGTCGTTAGGCAACAAACAGGTTAACAAAGAAATACACATGCGGCATAGTGTCAGATGGTGACGGGGAGAAGGATGCAGGGGAAAGGGAAGAGGGGCAAGGGTACTACTTTATAAAGGGTGATCAGGTCTCCTGGAGGAGATGTCACCTGGGGCAAGGCCTGGGGGCAGTAAGACTGTTCTCTAGGAAAATGAGTCCTGAGCAGAGACCCGCGCAGATCTGAGGCTGGGTTGAGCCTGGTGCCTCTGAAGGACAGTGGGAGACCAGTGTGGCTAGAGCAGGATGGGGGAGGCAAGAGGAGGACCGAGTTACATGGCTATAGGCAGGGCCAGTCAGGAGGCCATCTGGGCCACGGAAGGATTTAGACTTGTATTAGATTTTGCAGGATAAACCCCTTTGGATGCTGGGGGTGACCACCACGGTGCGCGCTGCTGGTGCCCTGGGACTCCATTTCCTTGCTCTGTGTGTCCTTCCCCCAGCTTCTCTGAGCATTCAGAGGACGACCCACGCACACGGGAGGCATCACCCCCGGGAGGACCAGATGAGCCAGAAGAGCTTGCAGAGCTGAAGGCCTGCCTGGGAGCTGCGGCCCCAAGTCAGTGCTCACTGGTGTGGTTACAAAGGTCCACCTTCTCCCCTTCCCTGCCCTGATGCCTGCCCACCACTCTCTCACTGGCGCTTTGTCGCTTGTACCAAATCTTTGCTTCAAGTTCTGCTTCTGGGAGAACCCATGCCATGACAACCCCTGGGTTGGCTAATTAATAACCACTGAGTCCTCTCTTTGTCAGACCAGGTCCCTCGTCCCCTGTGGCGAGCTGGCTGGCAGCCTCCAGCAGTGATTTTGTGTAATCCCCACTTGCCTCCTATCCCTTTGGCTTTATCTTCCAGACCCTTCTGAATTCCAACATCTCCTTATTACTGAGAGTTCAAAGTATAATTCTGGGGCGGCAGACTTTCCCATCCAAGAGAGTTTCGGTGTTGGCTCTGACACTTGCTGGTTTTGTGGCCTGTGCCATCTGAGCTGCAGTTTCCTCTTATGGGAAACAGTTACAATCAAGCCACCTGGCCAGGTGGCTGTGCTGGTTAAATGCCACAAAGCACACGGAGTGCCTGGAGTTGCTCAACAAATACCATAACCTGCCTCTCCTGTCCCACCCTTAGAGCTTAAAACTCTCCTCCCTTTCCTCAAGGAGCTGAAGAAGGCTTTGAAAATGATTACACGAATAGCAAACATATTTGCATATTGACTAATACTCCAGGAGAATGCTAAATGCTTTGCACATGTTCTCTCTCTGAGCTCTCTTATGTTGTCTGTGATTTACTTGAAACCTTTGAGCCAGACAATGTATTCTTGCGTGTGTGTGTGTGAGTGTGTGTGTGTGTGAGATTGCAGTTTAGTAGTCATCCGGGTGCAGCTGGTATTCCAATGTGGGCTGAATGTGCAGGAGTGGTCTGTGTGCACTCTACCCAGGAGGCCTCTCCCAGGGCTAATGCAGGCTTCTGTATCTGCACGACCATCAAGATCAGATGTGTTGCCTATTAACTCAGAGAATGTCAGAAATGTTTCCTTACTGGTGAAATTAGTGGCTTGTTAAATAACATGGCAACTGTTAGAAATGCATTTCAATGAGGAAATAAAAATCCTCAAGATATTTGGGCTGGATAAAATATTTTAGAAATGCTCTCTACCTTTGCATGAGTTGGGTGTAAAAAACCAGAAAGACCTGCAGCCTGAACCCTTAGAAATAACTCAAGAGGGCTAACTCCCTAATCTGTCAGGTGTCCAGCATAAGCAAGGAAGAAGATTCTGGAGCCTGATGCCAATTATAACATGAGCAGGATGCCTGCCTCAGCAGTCACCATGTGTCTGCTCTGAGGGAACCTCCCATACAAAAGGGGGTGGGAACATGAAGGGACTGAGAACTTCGTGGAACTTACAGGCAGGCACTATGGGTCTTTTGGGTTTGCTTGCTAATAAATGTCTATATGTATGGCAGAATTTTGAAATTTCCTTCCTACTTAACCTGGTGGTTAGCTTGTAGAGAAGTTGGCCAACTCTTCCCTACCTCAACCCTCTGGTTACCCGCATCTACCTAAAAGAACCCAAGAAATGGGCAAGATGAAATCGGCTTGAGTTGGTTTGCAATAAATCCTACAGTGGAGGTACCCCAGTTAGAGGAGTCAAGCCACTTGTCTGTGGTCGCCAGGAAGCGGCAGAAGCAGGGTCCCAGCCACACTCAATGCAGAGTTCACTCTCTTGAACACTGTTGTTCTACAACCAGACACCCCTCTGTTATTAGCACCTCCTCTATTTTTCTCCATGGATAGCCATCCATGGCATGACTGACATTTGGGCTGGAGAATTCTGTGTTGTGGAGCTGCCCTGTGTATTGCAGGATGTTTGGCGGCAACCCTGCCAATAGCATCCCCTACCCCTGTTGTGACAATCAAAAGTGTCTCCATGTTCGCGGGGAGCAAAGCTGCTCCTGGTTGAGAGGCACTGGTATAGATCCTACCTCCTTGGCGAAATGCTACCTCTTCTTACAAGAATAGCAATGTTTTCCTGAGCACTTACTATGTGTCAGGCACTGTACCCAGAGCTTTAGCTGTGGATTAGGTATTACTAAGCACAATGTCAGCTCAGAGGGGTAAGACGTGTTTACTCTAGCTGCTCCAGGTAAAAGTATAAGGAGCTGACTCAACATTGCCTACAAGATATGCCAGACTTTTACTGAGCCTGTGTGCCTGTGTGCCTGTTGCAAACAGACCTAAGCCAATGGTGCCCTTCACAGTTGCAAGGCTGTTTTGCACAGACATGCGTAACATCTCACTGCTAGAGGTCCTTGAGGTCTACAGACCCTGCCAGGCAGGACACACAGTGCACAATGGCCAGGCCCCATATGACAATACAACTCTGGACCACAACCTCTATAGCAACCAGTCCAGAATGGTCTGGTTGTTCGATGACCGCCAACTTCCTTATATTTTTTGGCCCCATCTCAAACTCAGGACCAGCCAGAGAAAGCCGAACACATCCCTCAAGCCAATCACATGGGACCCCCTGCTTCTAGTTATCCCATCTCCAGCTTCTTCATGCCAACAACCTGAAGCCTTCCCTTTCTCTCATTGTACAGTTTTCCCACTCCACTGGCTAATGCTAGTGATGGTGGTGGACTCCCTTGCTGGAGCAAGCTCTGAATAAAGAACCTCTGAGTTTTCTCCCATGGGTGGTCTCCATTTATTTCCACAGTCTCCTTCCCACCACCTTGCCACCAGGTAGTATGCTACAAGGGAAGCAGGTCTCAGGAGGAATTCTGCCACCCATACCAATACTGAGTAGCAAGCAAGCACAAAAGCTGTTATCCAAGCTTGCTCTGCAGGCTTGTGGAAGCCCTGGCCCTCGGTTTGCCCATATGCTTCCAAAGTTTCTTGCACAAAGCTTCAACTGGAGGTAGAAAAGATCATACTCTAGACAAGAGAGGCAAGACCCCTTAACTGTCCTCTTGGAATCCCCTTCTCAGGATCTGAACGAGGATCAAATGCGAGTCCTAAGCCTTGTGTCCCACCCGAGAGGGTTTAGGCTGCTGGGTTCACTAAATTCTTATCTTCCTGTTCATACAAGGGCACGCATGCCTGTGCAATATTTATATCCTTTCTACATATATTGAATACCACTTATTGCACCAATGAGACATGACTTTTGATATCCCTGATGCTACTCTGTAAGCCCTCTAGCACAGATCAAAAGAGCCCGATTGGGAGAGCTACCACAGAGCTCTGGGGCGTGCATGCCTAATTAGGATTTTTTTTAATGTGCTATCAGTCCCAGGAGGGTGGATTCCCTGAGAAGGGAGTGTTGGAACAGTATGTGGCACTTAGCAGGTGTTGAGCTATTATGTTTTGTATGACAGGATAAGATGGAAACATCAAGGTGATGTGTCCCAGATGGACTTCATCTACCCAGGTGGTCACTGGATGAGGTGTGCTCACGTGTGGTTCTGAGAACTCCACCAGCCTGGCCCTGGAGCTCTAGGCTCAGTGCACCCTTTCTGCTCTTCCTGGACAGTGGGCCCCTCTTCTGTACCCTTCCTCCAGGATCAGCATGGAGCTCCCCAGGCCTCCTGATCCTTCACCTCTTCTGTGTCAGGTCTCAAGAGTTTCTTTTGTCCTTTCATTCAAGAGAATCCTGCCTTCCCTTTTCACGCAATTCCTCATCCCCAGGTCTTCTCTTTTCTCTCTTCTGTCCATTAATCTGTAATTCTCTCTTTTCTTTACAAGGGAAAAAGATGACTGTTTAAATCCACAGCCTTTGTTCTAATGAACCCCCAAGACAGTATTGATAACACTGTTTTCTTGATGACTGGGACTGTAAATTAATCAACAGGAACTTCAGTTGAATAGAGTCAGGAGACCAGAATGCAGAGCTCTCATGTCCTGTGAGGATAGCAGAGCTCAACAGGAAGAACAAAGACACCCCTTCTTCCCTGGCAAAGACTCAGCCAATGAAAAGCCATGAACTCTTTGTTCACTGGAGCCCTCCCAACTCCCTTTTCCTCTTTATAAAAGCATGCACCTCCCCTCGCCATGGGGGGATTTGCATGGGGCTCATCATGACTGCAGACTCTGAATTGCAATTCTCTGCTGAACCTGAAAAAACCAATCTCAGCCAGAGAAATATTTGGCAGTCTATTTGTTTCTGGGTCAACATTTTGACGGTCTGTGCGCAGAGCACAGACACTGCTGAAGGCTGTGGGGCTGGTGAGCAAACAGGTGCTGTACCCACAGTTTAGCTCAGTGTTGCTCGTTACTTTTCTCTTCAACCCTGGAGCTGGAAGATATGTCTTTCTCCTGAATCTGAGCTCATTCCCTCTTTGTGTTTGAAACTCTTCAGGCTTTATTTGGGATCTACTTTAAGTTTTCATTTTTCTGGTTAAGGCCTTGTTCTGTAGGCGAGAACACTTTTGGCACTTAAGTGTGAAAAAACCTTTTTTTATATTAAAGTATAGTTGATTTATGATATTATATTAGTTTCAGATGTATAGCACCGTGATTCAGTATTTTTACAAATTATACTCCATTATAAGTTATTACAAGAAAATGTCTATAATTCCCTGTGCTGTAAAACATATCCTTGTTGGTTATCTATTTTATACATAGTAGTTTGTATCTCTTAATCCCATACTCCTAACTTGTCCTTCCCTAGTCCTTCTCCCCTTTGGTAACCACTAGATTGCTTTCTATATCTGTCAGTTTATTTCTGCTTTGCATATACCTTTGAGGGTTTTTTAACATCTTTATTGGAGTATAATTGCTTTACAAAGTTGCGTTAGTTTCTGCTGTATACCAAAGTGAATCAGCTATACCTATACATATATCCCCATATCTCCTCCCTCTTGCGTCTCCCTCCCACCCTCCCTATCCCACCCCTCTAGGTCGTCACAAAGCACTGAGCTGATCTCCCTGTGCTATGCAGCTGCTCCCCACTAGCTATCTACTTTACATTTGGTAGTGTATATATGTCCATGCCACTCTCTCAGTTCGTCCCAGCTTACCCTCCCTCCTCCTCGGGTCCTCAAATCCATTCTCTACATCTGCATCTTTAAAACTGTCTTGACCCGAGGTTCATCAGAATCATTTTTTTTTAACATTCCATATATATGTGTTAGCATACAGTATTTGTTTTTCTCTTTCTGACTTACTTCACTCTGTATGACAGACTCTAGGTCCATTCACCTCACTACAAATAGCTCAGTTTCATTTCCTTTATGGCTGAGAAATATTCCATTGTATATATGTGCCACATCTTCTTTATCCATTCATCTGTCGATGGACACTTAGGTTGCTTCCATGTCCTGGCTATTGTAAACAGAGCTACAATGAACATTGTGGTACATGACTCTTTTTGAATTATGGTTTTCTCACGGTATATGCCCAGTAGTGGGACTGCTGGGTCGTAGGGTAGTTCTATTTCTAGTTCGTTAAGGAACCTCCATACTGTTCTCCATAGTGGCTATGTCAAGTTACATTCCCACCAACAGTACGAGAGGGTTCTCTTTTCTCTACACCCTCTCCAGCATTTATTGTTTGTAGATTTTTTGATGATGGCCATTCTGACGGGTGTCAGGTGATACCTCATTGTAGTTTTGATTTGCATTTCTCTAATGATTAGTCATGTGGAGCATCCTTTCATCTGTTTGTTGGCAATCTGTATATCTTCTTTGGAGAAATGTCTATTTAGGTCTTCTGCCCAATTATGGATTGGGTTGTTTGTTTTTTTGATATTGAACTGCATGAGCTGCTTGTATATTTTGGAGATTAATCCTTTGTCAGTTGCTTTGTTTGAAAAGGTTTTCTCCCATTCTGAGGGTTGTCTTTTCATCTTGTTTAGAGTTTCCTTTGCTGGGCAAAAACTTTTAAGTTTCATTAGGTCCAATTTGCTTATTTTTGTTTTTATTTCCATTTCTCTAGGAGGTGCGTCAAAAAGGATCTTGCTGTGGTTTATGTCATAGAGTGTTCTGCCTATGTTTTCCTCTAAGAATTTTATAGTGTCTGGCCTTACATTTAGGTCTTTAATGCATTTTGAGTTTATTTTTGTGTATGGTGTTAGGAAATGTTCTAATTTCACTCTTTTACATGTAGCTGTCCAGTTTTCCCAGCACCACTTATTGAAAAGGCTGTCTTTTCTTCATTGTATATTCTTGCCTCCTTTGTCAAAAATAAGGTGACCATATGTGCATGGGTTTATCTCTGGGCTTTCTATCCTGTTCCATTGATCGATATTTCTGTTTTTGTGCCAGTACCATACTTTGTTGATTACTGTAGCTTTATAGTATAGTCTGAAATCTGGGAGCCTGATTCCTCCAGCTCCATTTTTCTTTCTCAAGATTGCTTTGGCTATTCGGGGTCTTTGGTGTTTCCAGACAAATTGTGAAATTTTTTGTTCTAGTTCTGTGAAAAATGCCACTGGTAATTTGATAGGCATTGTGTTGAATCCGTAGATTGCTTTGGGTAGTACAGTCATTTTCACAATGTTGATTCTTCCAATCCAAGAACATGGTATATCTCTCCATCTGTTTGTATCATCTTTAATTTCTTTCATCAGTGTCTTATAGTTTTCTGCATACACGTCTTTTGTCTCCTCAGGTAGGTTTATTCCTAGGTATTTTATTCTTCTTGTTGTAATGGTAAATGGGAGTGTTTCATTAATTTCTCTTTCAGATTTTTCATCATTAGTGTATAAGAATGCAAGAGATTTCTCTGCATTAATTTTGTATTCTGCTACTTTACCAAATTCATTGATTAGCTCTAGTAGTTTTCTGGTAGCATCTTTAGGATTCTCTATGTATAGTATCATGTCATCTGCAAACAGTGACAGCTTTACTTCTTCTTTTCCGATTTGGATTCCTTTTATTTCTTTTTCTTCTCTGATTGCTATGGCTAAAACTTCCAAAACTATGTTGAATAATAGTGGTGAGAGAGGGCAACCTCGTCTTGTTCTTGATCTTAGTGGAAATGGTTTCAGTTTTTCACCATTGAGAATGATGTTTGCTGTGGGTTTGTCATATATGGCCTTTATTACATTGAGATAAGTTCCCTGTATGCCTACTTTCTGGAGGGTTTTTATTGTAAATGGGTGTTGAATTTTGTCAAAAGCTCTTTCTGTATCTATTTAGATGATCATATGGTTTTTCCCCTTCAGTTTGTTAATATGGTTGATCACACTGACTGATTGAGTATATTGAAGAATCCTTGAATTCCTGGGATAAACCTCATTTGACCATGGTGTATGATCCTTTTAATGTGCTGTTGGATTCTGTTTGCTAGTATTTTATTGAGGATTTTTGCATCTATGTTCATCAGTGATATTGGCCTGTAGTTTGCCTTTTTTGTGTGTGACATCCTTGTCTGGTTTTGGTATCAGGGTGATGGTTGCCTCGTAGAATGAGTTTGGGTGTCTTCTTCCCTCTGCTATATTTTGGAGGAGTTTGAGAAGGATAGGTGTTAGCTCCTCTCTAAATATTTGATAGAATTCACCTATGAAGCCATCTGGTCCTGGGCTTTTGTTTGTTGGAAGATTTTAAATCACAGTTTCAATTTCAGTGCTTGTGATTGGTCTGTTTATATTTTCTATTTCTTCCTGGTTCAGTCTCAGAAGCTTGTGCTTTTCGAAGAATTTGTCCATTTCCTCCAGGTTGTCCATTTTATTACCATATAGTTGCTTGTAGTAATCTCTCATGATCCTTTGTATTTCTGCAGTGTCAGTTGTTACTTATCCTTTTTCGTTTCTAATTCTGTTCATTTGAGTCTTCTCCCTTTTTGTCTTGGTGAGTTTGGCTAATGGTTTATCAATTTTGTTTATCTTCTCAAAGAACCAGCATTTAGTTTTATGGATCTTTACTATCATTTCCTTCATTTCTTTTTCATTTATTTCTGATCTGATCTTTGTGATTTCTTTCCATCTGCTAACTTTGGGGTTTTTTTGTTCTGCTTTCTCTAATTGCTTTAAATGTAAGGTTAGGTTGTTTATTTGAGATGTTTCTTGTTTCTTGAGGTAGGATTGTATTGCTATAAACTTCCCTCTTAGAACTGCTTTTGCTGCATCTCATAGGTTTTGGGTTGTTGTGTTCTATGTATTTTTTGAATTCCTCTTTGATTTCTTCAGTGATCCCTTGGTTATTTAGTATTGTATTGTTTAGCCTCCATGTGTTTGTATTGTTTACAGAATTTTTCCTGTAATTGATATCTAGTCTCATAGAGTTGTGGTCAGAAAATATACTTGATACAATTTCAATTTTCTTAAATTTACCAAGGCTTGATTTGTGACCCAAGATATGATGTATCCTGGAGAATGTTCCATGAGCACTTGAGAAGAAAGTGTATTCTGTTGTTTTTGGTTGGAATGTCCTATAAATATCAATTAAGTCCATGTTGTTTAATGTATCATTTAAAGCTTGTGTATCCTTATTTATTTTAATTTTGGTCGATCTGCCCATTGGTGAAAGTGGGGTGTTAAAGTCACTTACTATAATTGTGTTACAGTCGATTTCCCCTTCATGGCTGTTAGCATTTGCCTTATGTATTGAGGTGCTCCTATGTTGGGTGCATAAATATTTACAATTGTTATATCTTCTTCTTGGATTGATCCTTTGATCATTATGTAGTGTCCTTCTTTGTCTCTTATAATAGTCTTTATTTTAAAGTCTATTTTGTCTGATATGAGAATTGCTACTCCAGATTACTTTTGATTTCCATTTGCATGGAATATCTTTTTCCATCCCCTCACTTTCAGTCTGTACGTGTCCCTAGGTCTGAAGTGGATCTCTTGTAGACCCAGCATATAAATGGGTCTTGTTTTTGTATCCATTCAGCAAGCCTGTGTCTTTTGGTTGAGGCATTTAATCCATTCACATTTAAGGTAATTATCGATATGCATGTTCCTATTACCATTGTGTTAATTGTTTGGGGTTTGTTTTTGTAGGTCCTTTTCTTCCCTTGTGTTTCCCATTTAGAGAAGTTCCTTTAACATTTGTTGTAGAGCTGGTTTGGTGGTGCTGAATTCTCTTAGTTTTTGCTTGTCTGTAAAGCTTTTGAATTCTCTGTTGAATTTGAATGAGATCCTTGCTTGGTAGAGTAATCTTGGTTGTACGTTCTTCCTTTTCATTGCTTTAAATATGTCCTGCCAATCCCTTCTGGCTTGCAGAGTTTCTGCTGAAAGATCAGCTGTTAACTTTATGGGGATTCCCTTGTATGTTATTTGTTGCTTTTCCCTTGCTGCTTTTAATATTTTTACTTTGTATTTAATTTTTGATAGTTTCATTAATATGTGTCTTAGTATGTTTTTCCTTGGATTTATCCTGTATGGGACTCTCTGAACTTCCTGCACTTGATTGACTATTTCCTTTCCCATATTAGAGAAGATTTCAACTATAATCTCTTTAAATATTTTCTCAGTCCCTTTTTTATTTCTTTTCTTCTTCTGGGACCCCTATAATTAGAATCCTAGTGCTTTTAGTTTTGTCCGAGAGGTCCCTGAGATTCTTCTCAATTATTTTCATTCATTTTTCTTTATTCAGCTCTTCAGTAGTTATTTCCACTATTTTATCTTCCAGGTCACATATCCGTTCTTCTGCCTCAGTTATTCTGCTTGATTCCTTCTAGCATATTTTAAATTTCATTTATTGTGTTGTTCATCATTGTTTGCTGTTTAGTTCTTCTAGTGCCTTGTTAAACTTTTCTTGTATTTTCTCCATTCTGTTTCCAAGATTTTGGATCATCTTTACTATCATTATTCTGAATTCTTTTTCAGGTAGACTGCCTATTTCCTCTTCATTTGTTTGGTCTGGTGGGTTTTTACCTAGCTCCTTCTGCTGCGTATTTCTCTGTTTTTGCATTTTGTTTAACTTACTGTGTTTGGGGTCTCCTTTTCGCAGGCTGCAGGTTCATAGTTCCCATTATTTTTGGTGTCTGCCTCCAGTGGCTAAGGCTGGTTCAGTGGGTTTTGTAGGTTTGCTGTTGGAAGGAACTGGTGCCTGTGCTCTGGTGGGTGGGGTTGAATCTTGTGCTTTTGGTGGCAGGGTTGCATCCGGTGGTGTGTTTTCGGGTGTCTGTGAACTTAGTATGATTTTAGGCAGCTTGTCTGCTAATGGGTGGGGTTGTGTTCCTGTCTTGCTAGTTGTTTGGCATAGGGCGTCCAGCACTGGAGCTTGCTGGCTGTTGGGTGGAGCTGGGTCTTAGTGTTGAAATGGAGATCTCTGGGTGAGCTCTCACCAATTGATATTTCATGGGACCAGGAAGTCTCTGGTGGTCCAATGTCTTGGATTCGCTCTCCCATCTTGGAGGCTCAGGCCCAATACCCTGCTGGAGCACCAAGACCCTACCAAGCACACAACTTGGAAGAAAAAACAAAACAAAACAGATGGAACCCCAAACGAAAGGGTAAAAGCAAAACTAAACAGCAAAATCACACAAAGAAACATACACACACACACACACACACACACTGAGAAAAAAAGAAGAAAACAAACAAAGAAAAAGAACAGACAGAACCCTAGGACAAATGGTAAAAGCAAACCTAAACAGAGAAAATAACACAAAGAATCATACACATACACACTCACAAGAAGAGAAAAAAGATAAAATAATAATTAAATAAGAAAATAAATAAAAAATTAAAAGAAAGAGAAGAGAGTAACCAAGCCACTAAACAAATCCACCAATGATAACAAGCACTAAAAACTAAACTAAGATAAACGTAAAACCGAAAACAAATCAGACGCAGAAAGCAAACCCCAAGTCTACAGTTGCTCCCAACGTCCACTGCCTCAGTTTTGGGAACATTCATTGTCTATCCAGGTATTCCACATATGCAGCGTTTATCAAGTTGACTGTGCAGATTTAATCTGCTGCTCCTGAGGCTGCATGGAGAGATTTCCCTTTCTCTTCTTTGTTCGCACAGCTCCTGGGGTTCAGCTTTGGTTTTGGCCCCGCCTCTCTGTGTAGGTCGCCCTCAGGCGTCTCTTCCCCGCCCAGACACAAGGGGGCTAAAGCAGCAGCTGATTAGGGCTATCTTGCTCACTCAGGCCAGGAAGAGGAAGGGGTACGGTAGTCATAATTGGATTGCAGGGCGAGCCTTCGGTGGCAGAGGCTGATATGACATTGCAACAGCCTGAGGCACGCCATGTGTTTTCCCAGGGAAGTTGGCCCTGGATCATGGGACCCTGGCAGTGGCGTGCGGCACAGGCTCCTGGGGTGGGTGTGGATAGTGACCTGTGCTTGCACACAGGATTCTTGTTGGCAGCAGCAGCAGTGTTAGCGGTTCATGCCCATCTCTGGGTCCGAGCTGATAGTTGTGGCTCACTCCCATCTCTGGAGCTCATTTAGGCGGTGCTCTGAATCCCCTCTCCTTGCGCACCCTGAAACAATTGTCTCTTGCCTCTTAGGCAGCTCCAGACTTTTTCCCGGACTCCCTCCTGGCTAGCTGTGGAGTACTAGCCCCCTTCAGGCTGTGTTCACACAGCCAACCTCAGTCCTCTCCCTGGGATCTTACCTCTGAAGCCCAAGCCTCAGCTCCCAGCCCCAACCCACCCCAGCGGGTGAGCAGACAAGCATCTCAGGTTGGTGAGTACTGGCTGACACTGATCATCTGGGTGTGAATCTCTCTGCTTTGCCCTCTGCACCCCTGTTGCTGTGCTCTCCTCCATGGCTCTGAAGCTTCCCCCCACCACCCCACCTCTGCCAGTGAAGGGGCTTCCTAGTGTGTGGAAACTTTTCCTCCTTCACAGCTCCCTCCTAGAGGTGCAGGTCATGTCCCTATTCTTTCATCTCTGTTTTTCCTTTTTTCTTTTGCCTTACCCAGGTACATGGGGAGTTTCTTTCCTTTTGGGAAGTCTGAGGTCTTCTGCCAGCATTCAATAAGTTTTCTGTAGGAGTTGCTCCGCATGTAGATGTACTTTGATGTATTTGTGGGGAGGAAGGTGATCTCCAGGTCTTACTCCTCTGCCATCTTGTAGATCTCCTCTATAACTTTGCTTTTAAGATGAGACTGTTTCAACTGAAGCTGGCTGAGATGCTTTCTTCTGATTCCTCTAGGAACAGAGGCTGCTTCAGTGAAACTGTGCCTGTTCAGCTATTGGCCCATTCCTTTGGAATAGGGGCTGCTCCCTGGAAACTGGCTGAAAAAAACTTTTGGCCTGGCTCCTCCCAGACCAAGCTGTCTCCTTAGAACTGGATGGTATTAGCTCGCAAGCTGTTCGAATTGACTGTTTGTACTGTAAGCTGTTTGAACATGGTTTTTCTACTCTAGAGAAAAACCTCTGAGAAATAGGATCCTAGTTATCTAAATATTTTAGGGAACACTCCCACCAGGGACTCCAGCTGATTTTATATTTAAAAACCACGATTCTTCGTCATACACATTTCTAACTGATTGGACTGACCTAACCAAAGGCAATTTTGAGTATCAATGGCCATTATGGGGAACTTTTGAAATCCCCAGCTTAATTTTCTTAAAATTGAATTGGACTACAATAGTTTACATTTTTTTCAGAACTGAGTGGAATGCTTATTTGGATTGGTATTTTGAGGCTTTCAAGTGTTATGAGGAACCTAAAGTTGCCTTTCTGCAACATAAGGTTTTAAGATTGATTGAGGCAAAGAATTAAGGAAAGAAAAAAGCGGCTTTCAAAGCCTCAGGCTCTTCTTCCTTGGCTTCTTTGTCTCCGGCTCTGCCTCTGGCACCATCTCCCTCTTTCCTTTCTACCCTGACTTTGACTCCTCTATACCCTCAGTTCCCCCATCCTAATTCTATCGCTCAACTTTCTCTTTTCTCTGAAACTCTCCATTCTCTTTTTCTCTGGCCTTGTCAGACCTGTCCCTTTAAAATTGAGCCTTCTGAGGATCCAGAGTCTACATCCTTAATTTCTTATATTCCCTGGACTAAAGCTGAACTGTGAGCCTCAAAGATGATCCCCCAAATAACTGAAAATCCTCATGTTTGCTGAGGAATTAACATAGTCACTCAAACGTATCAATATAGTTTCTTTGGCTTATGTCAGCTAGTTCATTATGCTTGCTGGTGAAGGTCAGACCCAGCATTGGATGAAAACAGCAAATTGGGAAAATCCTGAAAGTTCTCTAGAATCATAATTTGGAAACCAGCCCACTAACTTCATCAGCCTCAAACAATTGCTAGGTGACTTCATTAAGTACAGTAATTCCTAGGGCCTTTCCAAAGCCTGTTGATTGGAACAAAATTCAGCCTTACACACAAAGATCTAATGAATCCAATTATGACTATTACAATTGACTTCAGATTGATTTTAAAGAAAATTCTAGTCTTCCTTCAGATGCTGATTTCACCCAGGGAAGCTTTTAACTCTATGTTAATGGGCTGAACTGGGACCCTTCCCTTCTAGTAAAAAGGCCAGAATGGGATGGGAAACTATGTCCATTCCAGATTTAGTGACTCTGGCAAACCAGCTCTCTCACACTCTACAAGAGTCACCAAAAAGGAAAACTACCAAAATTCTTCTTCAACTCCAGCAAATGAAGGCTCCTAAAGAAAACCCAAAGCCTTCGAGTTTCTGATATTATTGCAGACAGCCAAGACATTGACAAAGAGATTGTTACACATTTAAATGTTTTAGGTGCCTTCAGTTCTCTAATCAGCCTTTCCAATGCCCTCTAATCCTCAATGACAGGGCTCTGAGGGACTACAGGGGCACTTCCCAATCCTCCCTCTTAATTGGTTTGGAGAAACATTTCTCCAGATTGGGGATGAATCTCTTCCAGTCCTAAATGACACTGGAGTCATACTCTCAGTGCTCAACCCCACTACTATAAAACACCCCCTGTCTTGGAGTACTAAAACAGTTCAAATATTGGGGAAACACTAATGAACCTCAAGAGGTTCCTGTCTCTGAACCTATTCCCTTTTGTTTAGGCTCTTTGCGAGATATACACCCTTTTCTCCTTAGTTTCTCTGTTCCTACCCATTTATTAGGCTAAGACTTCTTAGAGAAGTATCATGTTCAACTTTTACCCAAAAGGGATAAATAATTCTAGAATTTGACAATAGTCATCAAAGTAACCAACCAGGTGAATTAAATGACTCTTTGACATATTTTATTTGTTCTGTCACTGATGGTACTAGAACTGATTCTGGAAACACTGATCATTTGTCCCTATTGAATCAGCTACCTCCCTCCTTATGGGCAAAATCTCCAACTGATATTGGCAGAATTCACAGTGTACCTCCCATTAAGATTCAAATAGATCTCTCAAAACCTCTTTCAAAAATTAATCAGTATCCTATAAGTAAAGAAGCCCTTCAAGGCATAAAGCCCATAATAGAAGATTACAGGCTCAGGGTCTCATTATCCCTAGCTCCTGAAACACCCCCATTTCACCAGTGAGAAAACCTAAGGGCAGAAGGTAGAGGTTTGTCCAGGACCTCCCAGCAATGAACAATATTATTATCTTTCAACACCCTTTTTTTCTAACCCTCATTCTCACCAGAAATAAAATTGTTGCTGTAATTGATTTATGCAGTGCATTCTTTAGTATTCTAGTTGATGAAGCCAGCCAATACCATTTGGCCTTCACTTGGGAAGAAAAATAATTCACCTGGTCAGTAATGCCTCAGGGTTTTACTGAGAGTCCTTCTTATTTCTTACAAATCCTGAATGCTGAGCTGGATGAGATAAAGTTCCCTAGAGGTTCTACTTTCTTTCAATATGTGGATGATTTGCTTCTTTGCTCTCTTTCTCAAACCTCCTCATGGGAAGACAGCATCCAAAGCTAAATCTTATAGCCTTGAAGAGACATAAGGTTGCCAAAGAAAAATTGCAGTTTGCCCAAACCCAGGTTCAATATTTAGGGCATCTGATATTACAACAAGGACTACACCAAATCCACAGAGACTTCGTGGCGTCCTAAGTTTCCCCAAACCCAAAACTAAGTGCCAACTGTAAGGTACTTGGTTGTTGTTGAAATTGGATTCCAAACATCTCTCTTATGCCCAAACCTCTATATGTTTTACTCAACAATAACAAGCCAAAAGCAATTTTATGGGAAGACCAGGATGACTTTGCCTTCAAAGCCTTAAAGGGAGAGTTTCATTAACTTACGTGCCCTTGGGCATCCAAATTATCAGATTTCCTTTCTCCTTTTTGTATATGAAAAACAAGGGAATGCCCTTGGGGTACTCACCAAAAAGCACAGGGACCACCATTGACCCAGAGGGTATTATAGCCAGCAAATGGACCCTGCACCATGGGGATACACCCCTTTCCTTAGAGTCATTACTGCACTTTTGGTTAAGGCCACTGAGAAAATTATTGTGGGTTCTCCTTTAACCATTATTTGTGCCCCATGCAGTAGAAGTTCTCTTGAATTCTCATCACATTCAACATTTCTCAGCCAGCCACCTCATCTCCTAGGAACTCCTTTTTTTAACTACTCTCCACATAACTCTTTTATACTGTAGTAATCTTAAACCTTGCTATTCTCCCCTCTCTCACCAACAAAGTCCCTCATGATTGCTTAATGCTGATGGACCATCTCCTGACTCCTTGTGATGACCTACATGAAATTCATTTGGGTAAGGCTGACTTCTCATGGTTTGCTGATGGTTCTTATTTAAAAGGTGATGAAGGCAAATATTGTGCTGGGTATGCTACTTTTGATGTTGTTGAGGCAGTATCTTTACATATGGCTATTGCAGCTTAACAGGCTGAATGATACCCTCTTACATGGGTCTGTACTTCAAACAAGGACAAAACTGGCAATACTTATACTGATAGTAGTATACTTTTGGAGTAGCTCAGGGTGTTGGAATGTTGTAGAAGCAATATGGCTTCCTTACTTCCAGAGGAAATAAAATTAAAAATGGTTCCTATGTTCACAAATTATAGGATGCAATACTTCTACCTGCCACTTTAGCTGTTATACAGTTTGCAGAGAATCCTAAACTGGACTCTCTGGATGCTAAGAGAAATCAGCTTGCTGATATTTCTGCAAAGAATGCTGCCCTGAAAAGTACCAACAGCAGCCAAACCTCTGCCATGGTCCAAAGGGATACTTCTCCAAATGATAACTTAGAAAAACTGGCTAGAGAAGCCCAACAATTGACCTCAGAAAAGGAAAAACAAAATTGGAAATTCAACAATTGTTGGTGTGATAAAAAGAGAAAGCTCTGATTTGGACCAAATAACAACCCAGGCCTAAAATCCCCACTCCTCACCACTATACATGCAATAAACCATTGGCTTACTGACACAGTGATAGCCTTCATGAATCAATATGGTAGAGGAACATAAACAAGACTGGAAAAGTGCTACCACACTTGTCCCAGTTGTCTGAAGTACCACCCAGGGGAGACTGTTCTTACTGCTCCCAGATGTTTTAAACTGCATAATGGACCATGCAAGTTCTGGAAAATGGATTTCATACAACTTTCTCCACCTTGTGGATATAGATATGTTTTAGTCATGGTCTGTATGTTTTCACACTGGACTGAAGCCTTCCCTTGCAGACAGGCTACTGCCTGTTCTGTGGTCAAAGTCCTTTTAGAAAAGATTATCTCTACGTGTGTGGACCTCCCCCTTGAACTTCATAGTGATCAAGGAACTCAATTTACTGGCCAAATACTTTGACAAATCTGTGTTTGGCCAGTTTTACAACACTTTCACTGCTCTTACCACCCTCAATCCCCTGGTTTAATTGAATGCACTAATGACATTGTTAAGACTCAACTGGCAAACTTTGTAGAGGTCCTCCAAATACCTTGGCCAAAAGAATTGTTGTTAGTCCTTCTTAATCTCAAATTCACCCCTTTTGGAACTCATAAACTCTCACCCTTTGAGATAGTCACAGGGCAACCAATGGACTTAGCTCCTGCTTCTTTTGACCTACAACTGATAAAAGAAGAGATACTCCAATATTTCAAAGGTCTAATTGTTTCCATTGAAAATAACCATATTTTGATAGAGCAATCTTTTCACAGCGCACTCTCAGGAGATGAAGACCTTAAGCATCACATCTTGCAACCTGGAAATTTCATCCACTGCAGAAGATACCTCCAGAAGTATTCTTTCCAACCTCACTGGAGAGGCCCCTTGCATGTTCTGCAAACAAATCCCTGCATCAACAAACTTGAAGGAATAGACTCTTGGATTTACATGACACACCTAAAGAAAACACCAAACGCTGACTGGACCTGCGCATCATCTGGTGACCTAAAAGTAAAGATTTCCTAGAGTTGAAGCAGATAACATCTGTTAAGACAGTTTTCCTGTTGTAAGTTTATCTCCGCATCTTTGATGATGACATATTGCTTCAGATGATCTCCAATAACTATTATCTTGATAATATATGGACTTTATATTAAAAAGAGCCTGAGAGCTCTCCCTCCTACCCTCCTTTTTACTCAAATGTGATCTCAGTAGGTTTCCAATCCGTGTACTTTTCCTCTGACATGGACACTACACTTAAGAAAGATCCTTTCTGACACTGAGGGACAAAAAGTTGCTGAAACTACAAAACCTGACTCTTGATCAGTGATGCTTTCAGAGAAAAATCTTGATCAAAAGGGGAAAATATTAAAAAGTAATAAACAGAAACCTCAATTAAATGGAGTTGGGAGATAGAGATTCAAGATGGTGGAGGAGTAGGTGGACGTGGAGTTCATCTCTCTCCACGGATGCATCAGGAATACATCTATAGATGCAACAATTCTCACAGAACACTGGCTGAAAACTAGCAGAAGACCTTGGACAACAGAAAGGACTATAAAGATCCCTGCATAACTGGGTAGGATAGACAAAAGAAGGGAGAAGGAGAAGGAGAGGAAGCGGGACGCGACCTGCACCCTGGTACAGGGGAGCTGAAGCAGAGGAAAGATTCCTGAATTCGTGGAAACCCCTTCTCTGACTGGGAAACTGACTGAGACAGAAGGGAAGCATTTGAGGCTGTCAGAAGAGGGTGAAGCGGCTTATCTGTGGCAGATAGGATAGAGGGAGAAATATACAGACGGTCCGTACCATGACCCTACATGCCCCAGACGGGGACGTGTGTTCACCGGTGTGCAAGGGGACGGGGAGCTGGTGCATGGGGATTGGAGAACAGACCCAGAGCTAGAACTGCTGTTGGCTGTGGGGAGATGGACAGAGGAGACAGGAGGGAGGAAATCCACAGCAGGGAATGCTACAGAGGAAGACTGGACTGCCATGGAAGCAGGGCGCTACTGCTGAGTCACACGCAGGGGGAGGAGTTGCTATTGTAATCTCTCTCTCCCCACGTGCAGGCCAACGACAATAAAAGAAGCCCCCTCAGGGCTGGCTCTCATGCACCAGCTGCCAGACAATAAAAAAAAAAAAACCCTCAGAGCTGGCCCTCACGTGCCTGCTGCCGGGTGACAGAAAAGGCCCTCACTAGGGCCATATCTCTTGTGCCTGTGGCCGCCGCTTCCCTGCACGTTTGGCGCTACCAGGACTCCCGCGATCCAAACAGTCATACCACCTCTCTGCCCGGTCCTTACAAGGGCAGACCCAAGAGCTCCAAGGCAGCCTCAGGACCAGACTCCTGTGGGGGGACCACATGCAGAGGTGGGGATAAAACCAAAGCTGAACCCCAGGGACGGGGTCACTAAGAAAGAAGATCGAAAATCTTTCCATCAGCTGTACAAGCTGCCGATTAAATCCCCACAATCAGCTAGGTAGACGCTGTGTCTACGGAATATCTGAGTAGACAATGAGTGTTCCCACAAATGAAAACAGTCTAGCTCTGGCAGCTGTGGACTTTGGGGGCAAGCACACGCAGGAACTGGGCCAGATCAGAGTCTGAGGGGTGACCACAGGGCCCACAGCAGGTCCAGAGACCAGTCCAGAGTCAGAAGAGGGCCTCCTGGGGAGGCGGAGGAGGGCTGTGGCTCACGGCGTGTGCAAGGACACTTACAGTATAGACCCCAGGGAAACATAATTATTACTATTAATTTTATTATGTTTTGATTCATTCTGTTGTTGGCTCTGGCTTTTTTTGTTTGTTCTTCTTTTTTGTTTGTTTGTTGTTTTAGTATTTTTTAAAAATTTAGTCTTTTGGAATCTCCACATATTATATTTTTAATTTTTTATATATTTCTATTCTTACTTTGCTTTTCTGTTGTTCTGTGTTCTTTTCCTTTATTTTCTTCTTCTTTTTCCTTAATATATATATATATTTAAAATATTTCCATTTCTATTTTGATTTACTGTTGTCCTGTGTTTTTTCACTTTTTTGTGTGTGTGAGCGGTACGTGGGCCTCTCACCACTGTGGCCTCTCCCGTTGCGGAGCACAGGCTCCGGACACACAGGCTCAGTGGCCATGGCTCATGGGCCCAGCCGCTCTGCGGCACGTGGGATCCTCCCAGACCAGGACATGAACCCGTGTCCCCTGCATCGGCAGGCAGACCCTCAACCACTGTGCAACCAGGGAAGCCCTCACTTTTTCTTTTGTTTTATTATTTTTTAAATCATTTTTATCAATTTATTCTCTTTCTTTACTTTATTCTTCAGTTCACACACTGCTTTTTGTTTTTTTTTTTTTGTGGTACGCAGGACTCTCACTGTTGTGGCCTCTTCCATTGTGGAGCACAGGCTCCGGACATGCACGCTCAGCGGCCATGGCTCACAGGCCCAGCTGCTCCACAGCATGTGGGATCTTCCTGGATCAGGGCACAAACCTGTATCCCCTGCATCAGCAGGCAGACTCTCAACCACTGCGTCACCAGGGAAGCCTGGTTTTGTTTTTAGGTTATGTGTCTTTGTTATTTTTTTCACTGTTTTTGTCACCTTTATTATAAATATGTAGACTCAATCATTAATTTATATTAATAGAATCAGGATCTTATCCTGCTAATTTTTAAAATTTAATTTAAAATTTTATACAGCTGGTTTTTATTTTTTTATAATTATATTTTAAAAATTTTTAATTTAATTTTATTTACTTTTTTATACAGTAGGTTCTTATTAGTTACCTATTTTATACATATTAGTGTATATATGTCAATCCCAATCTCCCAATTCATCACACCACCACTACCCTCCCCTGCCACATTCCCCCTTTGGTGTCCATACGTTTGTTCTCTACATGTGTGTCTCTATTCCTTGCAAACTGGATCATCTGTACCATTTTCTAGGTTCCACATATATGCGTTAATATATGATATTTGTTTTTCTCTTTCTGACCTCACTCTGTATGACAGTCTCTAGGTCCATCCATGTCTCTACAAATGATCCAGTTTCATTCCTTTTTATGGCTGAGTAATATTCCATTGTATATATGTACCACATCTTCTTATCCATTCATCTGTCAATTGGCATTTAGGTTGCTTCCACGACCTGGGTATTGTAAAGAGTGCCACAAGGACCATTGGGGTGCCTGTGTCTTTTTTAATTATGATTTTCTCTGGGTATATGACCAGTAGTGGGATTGCTGGATCATATGGTAATTCTATTTTTAGTTTTTTAAGGAACCTCCATACTGTTCTCCATGGTGGCTGTATCAACTTACATTCCCACCAACAGTGCAGGAGGCTTCCCTTTTCTCCACACCCTCTCAAGCATTTGTTGTTTGTAGATTTTCTGATGATGCTCTTCTAATTGGTGTGAGGTGATACGTCATTGTAGTTTTGATTTGCATTTCTCTAATGATTAGTGATGTTGAGCATCCTTTCATGTGTTTGTTGGCAATCTGTATATCTTCTTTGGAGAAATGTCTATTTAGGTCTTCTGCCCATTTTTTGATTGGGTTGTTGTTTTTTTAAATATTGAGCTGCATGAGTTGTTTATATATTTTGGAGATTAATCCTTTGTCCATTGATTCATTTGCAAATATTTTCTCCCATTCTGAGGGTTGTCTTTTCGTCTTGTTTACAGTTTCCTTTGCTGTGCAAAAGCTTTTAAGTTTCATTAGATCTCATTTGTTTATTTTTTTTAATTTCCATTACTCTAGGCGGTGGATCAAAAAAGATCTTGCTGTGATTTATGTCAAAGTGCTCTTCCTATGTTTTCCTCTAATAGTTTTATAGTGTCTGGTCTTGCATTTAGGTCTTTAATCCATCTTGAGTTTATTTTTGTGTATGGTGTTAGGGAGTATTCTAACTTCATTCTTTTACATGTAGCTGCCCAGTTTTCCTAGCACCATGTACTGAAGAGACTCTCTTTTCTCCACTGTATATTCGTGCCTCCTTTGTCATAGATTAGTTGACCATAGGTGGGTAGGTTTACCTCTGGGCTTTCTATCCTGTTCCATTGATCTATATTTCTGTTTTTGTACCAGTACCATACTGTCTTGATTCCTGTAGCTTTGTAGTGTAGTCTGAAGTCAGGGAGTCTGATTCTTCCAGCTCCTTTTTTCCCCTCAAGATTGCTTTGGCTATGCAGGGTCTTTTGTGTCTCCATACAAATTTTAAGATTTTGTGTTGTAGTTCTGTTAAAAAAATGTCGTTGGTAATTTGATAGGGATTGCACTGAATCTGTAGATTGCTTTGGGTAGTATAGTCATTTTCACAATAATGTTTCTTCTAATCCAAGAACATGGTATATCTCTCCATCTGTTTGTGTCATCTTTGATTGCTTTCATCAGTGTCTTATAGTTTTCTGAGTACAGGTCTTTTACCTCCATAGGTAAGTTTACTGTTAGATATTTTATTCTTTTCACTGCAATGGTAAATGGGATTGTTTCCATAATTTCTCTTTCTGGTCTTTCATTGTTAGTGTATAGGAATGCAAGTGATTTCTGTGCATTAATTTTGTATCTGGCAAATTTACCAAATTCACTGATTAACTCTAGTAGTTTTCTGGTGGCATCTTTAGGATTCTCTATGTATAGTATCATGTCATCTGCAAACAGTGACAGTTTTACTTCTTCTTTTCCAATTTTTATTCCTTTTATTTCTTTTTCTTCTCTGATTGCCGTGACTAGGACTTCCAAAACTATGTTGAATAATAGTGGTGAGAGTGGACATCTTGTCTTGTTCTTGATCTTAGAGGAAATGCTTTCAGTTTTTCACCATTGAGAATGTTGTTTGCTGTGGGTTTGTCATATACAGGCTTTATTACGTTGAGGTAGTTTCCCTCTATGCCCACTTTCTGGAGAGTTTTTATCATTAAATAGGTGTTGAATTTTGTCAAAAGCTTTTTCTGCATCTATTGAGATGATCATATGGTTTCTCTTCTTCAATTTGTTAATATGGTGTATCACATTGATTGCTTTGTGTATATTGAAGAATCCTTGCATCCCTGGGATAAATTCCACTTGATCATGGTGTATGAGCCTTTTAATGTGTTGTTGGATTCTGTTTGCTACTATTTTGTTTAGGATTTTTGCATCTATATTCATGAGTGACATTGGTCTGTAATTTTCTTTTTTTGTAATATCTTTGTCTGATTTTGGTATCAGAGTGATGGTGGCCTCATAGAATGTGTTTGGGAGTTTTCCTTCCTCTGCAATTTTTTGGAAGAGGTTGAGAAGGATGGGTGTTAGCTCTTCTCTAAATGTTTGGTAGAATTCACCTGTAAAGCCATCTATTCCTGGGCTTTGTTTGTTGGAAGATTTTTTATCACAGTTTCAATTTCATTACTTGTGATTGGTCTGTTCACATTATGTATTTCTTCCTGGTTCAGTCTTGGAAGGCTATAGCTTTCTAAGAATTTGTCCATTTCTTCCAGGTTGTCCATTTTATTGGCATAGAGTTGCTTGTAGTAGTCTCTTATGATCTTTTGTATTTCTGTGGTGTCCGTTGTAACTTCTCCTTTTTCATTTCTGATTTTATTGATTTGAGTCCTTTCCCTCTTTTTTTGATGAGTCTGGCAAAAGGTTTATCAATTTTCTTTTCTGAAAGGACCAGATTTAGTATTATTGATCTTTGCTATGGTTTTCTTTGTTTCTATTTCACTTATTTCTGGTCTGAACTTTATGATTTCTTTCCTTCTACTAACTTTGGGTTGTGTTTGTTCTTCTTTCTCTAGTTCATTTAGGTGTAAGGTTAGATTGTTTATTTGAGATTTTTCTTCTTTCTCGAGGTAAGATTGTATTGCTATAAACGTCCCTCCTAGAACTACTTTTGCCACATCCCATGGGTTTTGGATCATTGTGTTTTCGTTGCCATTTGTTTCTAGGTATTTTTTGATTTCCTCTTTTATTTCTTCAGTGATCTCTTGGTTATTTAGTAACATATAGCTTAGTCTCCATGTGTTTGTGTTTTTTATGTTCTTTTCCTTGTAATTGATTTCTAATCTCATAGCATTGTGGTTGGAAAAGATGTTTGATATGATTTCAATTTTCTTAAATTTACCAAGGCTTGATTTGTTAGCCAAGATGTGACCTATCCCAGAGAATATCCCATGTGCACTTGAGAAGAATGTGTAATCTGCTGGTTTCAGATGGAATGTCCTATAAATATCAATTAAATATTTCTGGTCTATTGTGTCATTTAAAGCTTCTGTTTCCTTATTAATTTCCTGTCTGGATAATCTGTCCATTGGTGTAAGTGAGGTGTTAAATTCCCCCACTACTATTGTGTTACTGTCAATTTCATCTTTTACAGCTGTTAGCACTTGCCTTACATATTGAGGTGCTCCTATGTTGGGTGCATATATATTAATAATTGTTATATCTTCTTCTTGGATTGATCCCTTGATCATTATGTACTGTCCTTCCTTGTCTCTTGTGACATTCCTTATTTTAAAGTCTATTTTCTCTGATATGAGTATTGCTACTCCAGCTTTCTTTTGATTTCCATTTGTATGGAATATCTTTTTCCATCCCCTCACATTCAGTCTGCATATGTCCCTAGGTCTGAAGTGGGTCTCCTGCAGACAGCATATATATGGGTCTTGTTTTTGTATCCATTCAGTGACCCTGTGACTTTTGGTTGAAGAATTTAATCAGTTCACATTTAAGGTAATTATCGATTTGTATGTTCCTATTACCATTTTCTTAATTGTTTTGGGTTTGTTTTTGTAGGTCCTTTTCATCTTTTGTATTTCCCACTTCGAGAAGTTCCTTTAGCATTTGTTGTACAGCTGGTTTGGTGGTGCTGTATTATCTTAGCTTTTGGTTGTCTCTAAAGCATTTGATCTCTCCGTGGAATCTGAATGAGATCCTTACCGGGTAGAGTAATCTTGGTTGTATGTTCTTCCCTTTCATCACTTAAAATATATCATGAAATTCCCTTCTAGTTAGCAGAATTTATGCTAAGAAATCAGCTGTTAACCTTATAGGAGTTCCCTTGTGTGTTAGTTGTCATTTTACCCATGTTGCTTTTAATAATTTTTCTTTGTCTTTAATTTTTGTAAGTTTGCTTACTATGTGTCTCAGCATGTTTCTCCTTGGCTTTACCCTCCCTGGGACTCTCTGTGGTTCCTGGACTTGGGTGGCTATTACCTTTCCCATGTTAGGGAAGTTTTCAAATATAATCTCTTCAAATATTTTCTCAGGTCCTTTCTCTGTCTCTTCTCCTTCTGGGAACCCTATAATGTGAATGTTGGTGCGTTTAATGTTGTCCCAGTTGTCTCTTAGGTTATCTTCAATTTTCATTCTTTTTTCTTTATCCTGTTCCACGACAGTGAACTCCAGTGTTCTGTCTTCCAGGTAATTTATCCGTTCTTCTGCATCAGTTATTCTTCTATTGATTCCTACTAGTGTATTTTTCATTTTAGTTATTGTATTGTTCATCTCTGTTTGTTTGTTCTTCAATTCTTCTCAGTGTTTGTTCTTTAATTCTTCTGGGTCTTTGTTAAATATTTCTTGCATTTTCTCGATCTTTGCCTCCATTCTTTTTCCAAGGTCCTGGATCATCTTCACTATCATTATTCCTAATTCTTTTTCTGGAAGGTTGCCTATATGAACTTCATTTAATTGTTTTTCTGGGGCTTTATATTGTTCCTTCATCTAGTATATAGCCTTCTGCCTTTTCATTTTGTTTATCATTCTGTGAACGTGGTTTTTGTTCCACAGGCTGCAGGATTGCAGTTCTTCTTGCTTCTACTGTCTGTGCTCTTTTTTGTTAGTTTTAATCCTAATTTTTTGATTTCATTTTTGGGTTCTTCTATTTGTCTGGTTGTTCTTTTGCTTTTTGTTTTATTTGGCTCTGTTTTTGTTTCTTTTACGTGTGTGTGGATCCTTGTTTCTGTTTTTGTTTGTTTGATTTTGTTTTTACCATTTCTCTGGGGGGTTTTTTTTGTCTTTTTTAAATATATTTTCTATTTTTTTAATATTTCTATTTCTACTTTGCTTTTATGTTGTTCTGTCTTCTTTCCCCTCTTTCTTTTTTTTAAATCTTTTTTGTCAGTTTGTTTTGTTTCTTTGCTTCATTCTTCAGTTGGCACTCTGCTTTGGTTTTGTTTTTTGGGTTTGTGTTTTTGTCAGTTTTCTTTTTAATTGTTTCAGTTTGTTCTTTGGTTTTTTTGTTTGTCTGGTTGTTCTCTTGCTTTTTGATTTGTTTGGTTCCTTTTTTGTTTCTTTTGTGTTTGTGCATGCATCCTTGTCTCTGCTTCTGTTTGTTTGATTTTACTTTTTACCATCCGCCTGGGGTTTTGTTAGTCTTTTATTTTAATCCCTTTATTGCTGTGATGGTGACCTGTGGGGCCTTGGTCCCTCAACCAGAAGTTGGGCCTGTGGCTCTGGGGTGAGAGCACTGAGTCCAGGACGCTGGACCACTAGAGAATTCCTGACCCCAATGAAGATTAATCACCAAGAGCTCTCACGGAGACCTCTGTCTGAATCCAAGATGCAGATCCACCCAACTGCCAGCAGGTCCCAGCACTGGACTCCTCACACCAAACAACAAACAGGACAGGAGCACAAACACATACATCACGCAGACTATCTAAAGTCAAACTAAGCTCAAAGACAGCCCAAAACACACCACCTGACATGGCCCTGCTCATCAGACTCAGCTCCACCCACCAGAAAGCAGGCACCAGTCCCTCCCATCAGGAAGTCTACTCAAGTCACTGGACCAACCTCACCATGGGGGGCAGAGAACAGAAGCAAGGGGAACTACAACCCTGCAGCCTGAGGAAAGGAGACCTCACATACTGTAAATTAGACAAAATGAGAAGGAAATAGGCAAACTACCTGAAAAAGAATTCACAGTAATGATAGTAAAGAGGATCCAAAATCTCGGAAATAGAATAGAGAAAATAAAAGAAACATTTAACAAGGACCTAGAAGAACTAAAGAGCAGACAAACCATAATGAACAACACAATAACTGAAATTAAAAATACTCTAGAAGAAATAAATAGCAGAATAACTGAGGCAGACGAACAGATAAGTCAGCTGGAAGATGGAATGCTGGAAATAACTGCCACAGAGCAGAATAAAAAAAAAAACAATGAAAAGAATGGAGGACAGTCTCAGAGACCTCTGGGACAACATTAAGCACACCAACATTCAAATTACAAGTGTCCAAGAAGAAGAAAAAAATCTGAGAAAATATTTGAAGAGTTTATAGTTGAAAACTTCCACAACATGGGAGAGGAAATAGTCAATCAAGTCCAGGAAGCGCAGAGAGTCCCATACAAGATAAAGCCAAGGATAAACATGCCAAGACACATATTAATCAAACTAACAAAAATTAAACACAAAGAAAAAATATTAAAAGAGGCCAGGGAAAAGAAACAAATAACATACAAGGGAATCCCCATAAGGTGAACAGCTGAACTTTCAGCAGAAACTCCACAGGCCAGAAGGGAGTGGTACGATATATTTAAAGTGATTAAAGGAAAAAAAACTACAACCAAGATTACTCTACCCAGCAAGGATCACATTCAGATTCGACGGAGAAATCGAAAGCTTTACAGAAAGGAAAAGTTCAGTGTATTCAGAGACTTCAGCACCACCAAACCAGCTTTACCACAAATGCTAAAGGAACTTCTTTAGGCAGGAAACACAAGAGAAGGAAAAGACTTACAAAAACAAACCCAAAACAATTAATAAATTGGTAATAGGAACATACATATCAATAATTACCTTAAATATAAATGGATTAAATGCCCCATCCAAAAGACACAGACTGGCTGAATGGATACGTAAACAAGACCCGTATATATGCTGTCTTTAAGAGACCCACTTAGGACCCAGGAACACATACAGAATGAAAGTGAGGGCATGGAGAAAGGCATTCCATGCAAATGGAAATCAAAAGAAAGTTGGAGTAGCAACACTCATATCAGAGAAAATAGACTTCAAAATAAAGACTATTACAAGAGACAAGGAAGGACACTACATAACGATCAAGGGATCAATCCAAGAAGAAGATATAACAATTGTAAATATCTATGCACTGAACATAGGAGCACCTCAATACATAAGGGATACGCTAACAGCCATAAAAGGGGAAATTGACAGTAACACAATCATAGCAGGGGACTTTAACATCCCACTTACACCAATGGACAGATCATCCAAACAGAAAATAAACAAGGAAACACAAGCTTTAAATGACACATTAGACCAGATGGACTTAATTGATATTTATAGGACATTCCATCCAAAAACAACAGAATACACTTTCTTATCAAGTGCTCATGGAACATTCTCCAGGATAGATCACATCTTGGGTCACAAATCAAGCCTCAGTAAATTTAAGAAAAATGAAATTGTATCAAATATTTTTTCTGACCCAAATGCTATGAGACTAGATATCAATTACAGGAAAAAAAAACTGTAAAAAATATGAACACATGGAGGCTAAATGCTACTACGTAACCAAGAGGTCACTGAAGAAATCAAAGAAGAAATCAAAAAGTACCTAGAAACAAATGACAATGAAAACATGACGACCCAAAACCTATGGAATGAAGCAAAAGCAGTTCAAATAGGGAAGTTTATAACAATAAAATCCTACGTCAAGAAACAAGAAACATCTCAAATAAATAACCTAACCTTACACTTAAAGCAATTAGAGAAAGAAGAACAATAAAAACCCCAAAGTTAGCAGAAGGAAAGAAACCATAAAGATCAGAAATAAATGAAAAAGAAATGAAGGAAACAACAGCAAAGATCCAAAAAAAAAGCTGGTTCTTTGAGAAGAAAAACAAAATTGATAAAGCATTAGTCAGCCTCATCAGGAAAAAAAAGGGAGAAGACTCAAATCAACAGAATTAGAAATGGAAAAGGAGAAGTAACAACTGACATTGCAGAAATACAAAGAATCATGAGAGACTACTACAAGCAACTCTTTGCCAATAAAACAGAAAACCTGGAAGAAATGGACAAATTCTTAGAAAAGTACAACCTTCCAAGACTGGACCAGGAAGAAATAGAAAATATGAAGAGATGAGTCATAAACACTGAAATTGAAACTGTGATTAAAAATCTTCCAACAAATAAAAGCCCATGGCCAGATGGCTTCAGAGGCGAATCCTATCAAACACTAAAAGAAGAGCTAACACCTATCCTTCTCAAATGCTTCCCAAATATACCAGAGGGAGGAACCCTCCCAAACTCATTCTATGAGGCCACCATCACCCTGATACCAAAACCAGACAAAGATGTCACAAAAAAAGAAAACTACAGGCCAATATCACTGATGAACATAGATGCAAAAATCCTCAACAAAATACTAGCAAGCAGAATCCAACAGCACATTAAACGGATTATACACCATGATCAAGTGGGGTTTATGCCCAGTATGAAAGGATTCTCCAGTATATGCATATCAATCAATGTGATACAGCATATTAGCAAACTGAAGGATAAAACCATATGATCAACTCAATAGATGCAGAAAAATCTTTTGACAAAATTCAACACCCATTTATGATAAAAACACTCAGAAAGTGGGCATAGAGAGAACCTACCCATGCCCACTTTTACTATGTTGAGAATAATAAAAGCCATATATGACAAACCCACAGCAAACATCATTCTCAATGGTGAAAAACTGAAAACACTTCCTCTAAGATCAGGAACAAGACATGGGTGCCACTCTAACCACTAGTATTCAACATACTTTTGGAAGATTTAGCCATGGCAATCAGAGAAGAAAAAGAAATAAAAGGAATACAAATTGGAAAAGAAGAGTTACAACTGTTACTGTTTGCAGACGACATGATACTATACATAGAGAATCCTAAAGATGGTACCAGAAAACTACTAGAGCTAATCAATGAATTTGGTAAAGTAGAAGGATACAAAATTAATGCACAGAAATCTCTTGCATTCCTATACACTAACAATGAAAAATAAGAAAGAGAAATTAAGGAAACACTCCCATTTACCATTGCAACAAAAAGAATAAAATACCTAGGAATAAACCTACCTGAGGAGACAAAAGACCTGTATGCAGAAAACTAAAAGACACTGATGAAAGAAATCAAAGACAATATAAACAGATGGAAAGATGTACCATATTCGTGGATTGGAAGAATCAATATTGTGAAAATGACTATACTACCCAAAGCAATCTACAGATTCAACACAATGCCTATCAAACTACCAGTGGCATTTTCTGCAGAACTAGAACAAAAAATTTCACAATTTGTATGGAAACACCAAAGACCCTGAATAGCCAAAGCAATCTTGAGAAAGAAAAATGGAGCTGGAGGAATCAGGCTCTCTGACTTCAGACTATACTACAAAGCTCTAGTAATCGAGGCATTATGGTACTGGCACAAAAACAGAAATATAGATCAATGGAACAGGATAGAAAGTCCAGAGATAAACCCACGTACATATTGGTCACCTTATCCTTGACAGAGGAAGCAAGAATATACAATGGAGAAAAGACGGTCTCTTCAATAAGTGGTGCTGGGAAAACTGGACAGCTACATGTAAAAGAGTGAAATTAGAACATTTCCTAACACCATACACAAAAATAAACTCAAAATGCATTAAAGACCTAAATGTAAGGCCAGACACTATAAAACTCTTAGAGGAAAACATAGGCAGAATACTCTGTGACAAAAATCACAGCAAGATCGTTTTTGACCCATCTCCTAGAGTAATGGAAATAAAATAAAAAATAAACAAATGGGACCTAATGAAACTTAAAAGCTTTTGCACAGCAAAGAAACCATAAACAAGACGAAAAGACAACCCTCAGAATGGGAGAAAATATTTGCAAACAAAGCAACTGACAAAGGATTAATCTCCAAAATATACAAGCAGCTCATGCACCTCAATATCAAAAAAACAAAAAAACCCAATATAAAAATGGGTGGAAGACCTAAATAGACTTTCCTCCAAAGTAGACATACAGATTGCCAACAAACACATGAAAAAATGCTCAACATCACTAATCATTAGAGAAATGCAAATCAAAACCACAGTGCGGTATCACCTCACAGCCCTCCGAATGGCCATCATCAAAAAATCTACAAACACTCAATGCTGGAGAGGGTGAGGAGGAAAGGGAACCATCCTGCACTGTTGGTGGGAATGTAAATTGATACAGCCACTGTGGAGAACAGTATGGAGGTTCTTTAACAAGCTAAAAATAGAACTACTATATGACCCAGCAATCCCACTGCTGGGCATATACCCTGAGAAAACCATAATTCAAAAAGATACATGTACCATGATGTTTATTGCAGCACTATTTACAGTAGCCAGGACATGGAAGGAACCTCAGTGTCCATCGATACATGAATGGATAAAGAAGATGTGGCACATACATACAATGGAATATTACTCAGCCATAAAAAGGAATGAAATTGAATTATTTGTAATGAGGTAAATGGACATAGAGTCTGTCATACAGAGTGAAGTAAGTCAGAAAGAGAAAAACAAATACCGTATGCTAATGCACATATATGGAATCTAAAAAAACAGTACTGATGAACCTAGTGGCAGGGCAGGAATAAAGATGCAAACTTAGAGAATGGACTTGAGGACACAGAGGGGGAAGGGTAAGCTGGGACAAAGTGAGAGAGTAGCATGGACATATATACACTCCCAAATGTAAAATAGATGGCTAGTGGGAAGCTGCTGCATGGCACAGGGAGATCAGCTCGGTGCTTTGTGACCACCTAGAGTGAGGGATAGGGAAGGTGGGAGGGAGACACAAGAGGGAGGGGATATGGGCATACATGTATATGTATAGCTGATTCACTTTGTTATACAGCAGATACTAACACAACATTGTATAGCAATTATACTCCAATAAAGATATTTAGAAAAAGAGAGTTGGGCGACCAGAAGGGAGAGCCCTCATGCCCTGCAATGATAACAGAGCCCAACTGGAAGAAGAAAGACTCATCTTCTTTCCTGGCAACAACTTGGCCAGTGAAAATCATGGATTCTATGTTTACTATAGTCCCCCCAACTTCCTTTCTCCCCTCTATAAAAGAGTTCTGCTTCTCTTGTTGCTTGCATGAAGACTTGCATGTGGCTTGCCTTTGTTGCAGACCCTGCATTGCAATTCTCTGCTAATCCTGAATAAACCCATCTTAGCTGGAGAAACACCTGACAATCTGTTTGTTTTAGGCCAACAGGTCAAAGAGGGCCCTGTTTTCAAAAATTCTTCAAAGGATAAAGGATATTATTTGCATAGACAGAGAAAAAATAGATATCTATATTCTGAGAAATAGATGATGGAAAGATAGATAGATAGGGAAAGGTATAAGAACCTTCCAGGTGTTCAGAGTCTCCTCACTCTGTAAAGTGTATGTTATTAACCCAATTTTTGTATGAAGGAAACTAAAGGTCCAAAAGTATAGATAATGTTCTTAATGCCACACAGCTGATAATAAAGGAGATTGGATTAGTACTCCCCAACTTCAAAGGCCCTGCCCTAGATCACCTCCCAGCTAGCAACCTTCGACTCTCAAGGCTGGGGCACTGGGTGAATAGGGCAGGAGATATCTGCCTTGGGACAATGCTTCTCAAACTACCTGCAATGGGGGCCAGGTCATTTCCAATCTTGTTTCCGATCAATAAGTGTGTTTGCTACACAGGACCCGTTCGTATCTCTTGCCACAAGTGACTCGCCAGCAAGTTTGTAACATCCCGACTGGTCCAAATCCGTGCAACTGATCCCAGCCTGGGATGTCACGGCAAGGTCGAAATTTCGACCAGTTTCTAATGCCTTACCAGTTTCTAATGCTCCCTGTCACCTTCTGTTCTTATCTCCTTGTGGCCTGGTAGCAAGCTATTCACAGATAGGAAGCACTTTGTGAACCACACCCAGTAACAGTGGTGGAGGACATGGTTCGTGCACGAAAGCCAGGCCTCCAGCGGGGCCCTGAGATCAGGGATGCGGTGCTGCCCGATGAGCTATCATTCTCCCTACTAACCACATAGCAATCTCTAGGCTATTTACAATTCAAAGGATGCACAGCTGGCTCTAGATAAATAATTTGACAATGTCCTCATTCATGGGGAAGAATATCTGTGACTCCTCTGAGATGCTAAATGAAATATTTTCCAAGTTTCCTTTGCTCTGCATGTGATGTTAATTACAGTGTATTTATGGCTGTTGCTCTGCATTTTTGGCTAACAGGCAGTTGACTCATTTAACAGCTGCTGTTTCAACAAGGACTTGTTAAGGTGTTTGGACATCCTCACTGTTGGTGATCGTGCCTATAATTTTCCTTTTCTTGGAGCACCCACGGGAATTTCTGTGTGTTCCTGGTAAACACGTGTATTTAAATAGTCTGCTTTTCTTAGGATTATGATTTTTCACTGAAATACAAACATGAGGATTTGCTGCTACCTTTACCCATCAGCTTTTGACACTTGAGGAAACGTGTTTTCCAATCTGTTGCTTTGGCTCTTGGCTTATTTCCTTCTGGGAAGGAAGCTTTGCTTCCCTGTTTGCGCACAGCTCACCTCCAGAAACACCTCAGAGCCGGAAACAGCCCTTGCTTGCTGGCTTTTGTGTCTCAGACATACTTTTTTGGTGCCACCTAGTGGCCAATTAGGTTGATTTCAGGCCTTGGAATTGTGACTGGTAAACGTGGACTCACATTGTTTCAGCAACAGGCCAAATGTTTGAGAAACTGAGGCACCTTAAGACAGTAGCAAAGGAAGTGGCCGTCTAGAACAGTTTGGATTTTTTTCCCCAAAAGACCCTACTGAAAGCATAGTTTCAAGGGTCTGTCAGGTTTGGGCTGGAACTCTAGCTCTGAGTCTTGCTAGCTGGGTGACATTAAGCAAATTATTTAACCTCTCTGGGCCTGGCTTACTCATGGGTAAAAAGGGGATAATAATAATATGGTGGTGAGGATTAAATAAATTATATACTTCCAGTGCATATCACAGTAACTGGCACATGATAACAGCTCCCTTATTATAATGGCCATTATTCCTATTATTCAGCACCTAGAACATAATAGGCACTACATAAACGGTTGCTACAGTAATAATAACCAAGTCCAAATTATCAGTCAATTAGCAAATATTTATCAAGGACCTTTTATGCATTCAAATCCGTGTGTTGAGCCTGGCACTAAATGAAATGCTTGGAGGTGGCTATAGGTTCTTTGCCTCTTAAGAGCTGAGAACCATATAAGTGAGTGGAGAAACACAGCCGGCGACATAGTAGTTCTACACGAATAACAAATGTTGGCAAGGATGTGGAGGAAAGGGAATCTTTGTTCACTGTTGGTCAGAATGTAAATTGGTGCAGCTGCTGTGGAAAACAGTATGGAGGTTTCTCAGAAAACGAAAAATAGAACTACCATACGACCTAGCAATCCCACTCCTGGGTACATCTCCAAAAAAACCAAAAACACTAGTTTGAAGAGATGCATGCATCCCAATGTTCACTGCAGCGCTACTGACAATAGCCAAGACGTGGAAACAACCTAAATGTCCATCGACAGATGAATGGATAAAGAAGGTGTAGTATATATACATATCCAACACATACAATGGAATACTACTCAGCCATAAAAAAGAATGAAATTTTGCCATTTTCAGCAACATGGATGGACTTGGAGGGCATTATGCTAAGTGAAACAAGTCAGGGAAAGAGCAATCTTATATGATATTGCTTATATGTGGAATCTAAAAAACACAACAAACTAGTGAATATAACATAAAAGAAGCAGACTCAAAGATACAGAGAATAAACTAGTGGTTACCAGTGGGAGGCAATCAATATAGAGGTGGGAGAGTCAGAGTTACAAATGACTGTGAATAAGGTAGGCTCAAGGATGTATTGTGCAATACGGGGAATATAGCCAATATTTTGTAATAACTGTAAATAGAAAGTAACATTTAAAATTGTATACAAATAAAAAAATGGTAGTTCTATCTGGCACAGAGGCTGGGGGAGGAGGGGGGAAGGGGGAAAGGGGGAAAGGGGGAAGGGAAAGTGAGCACTGAGGTGAAGCCCGACTGGATGGAAGGAAGGGAGAAGAGTGGGAGATGTTAGTGAATCCCTGAGACAGGAAAGTACAGGCATGCTTATGGCTGTGCTGGAGGCTGCGGCAGCTGTTTACTTAAGGTGAGTAGGGGAGGACCTGCCAAACAGAATGAGGAGACGTCCTCTGTCATCATGTACACTAGTTTCCTGTGGCTGCGAGGACCAATTGCTACAAGCTGGGTGGTTTAGAGCAACAGAAATGGCTTCCTTTGCTGACCTAGGGGCTAGAAGTCCGAAATCAAGGAGTCCGCAGGGCTGTGTCCTCCAGAGTCTCTAGGGGAGAAACCGTTCCTTGCCTCTTCCAGTTTCTGGAGGTACCAGGTGTTCCTTGGCTGGTGGCCGCGTCCCTCCAATCTCCGCCTCTGTGATCATATGTCTTTCTCTTCTGAGGTCTTCTTCTTGCCTGTCTCTTATAAGGACACGTTTGATGGTGTTTAAGGCCCATCAGATAATCCAGGGCCATATCCTTATCTTAAAATCAGTAGCTGAAGCACATCTGCAAAGACCCTTTCCCCCAACACTGTCACATTTACAAGTTCAGCGTTGAGAACTTGACATCTTTGGGGCCATGTATCCCACTCACTGCATCTTGTTTCTTATTTTCTCCTCTAGTCTGAATTTCCTGGCTTCCTGTTCTTTACCTAGTCCTCTTTTCCTTAAATCTGCTTTTCTGTTTGTCTCATTCTCCTCTGTTATATTGCATTGGCCAGAAAGTTCGTTCAGTTCTAAGTAAAAACAAAAGACGCATTCTTCATTTTCCCCAAGAACTTTATTGAACAACGTATTCATTACCCGAACGAACTTTTTGGCCAGCCCAGCACTTTCCTCCCCTCTCTCTCTGTTTTGCTTTTCTCTGGTTAGAGTTAGGCTGGTACCAAAGTCTACCAGGAGAGAAGGAGCTCTTAGGTAAGCCAGGCCTTTGCTGATGACTCCTTCCCCTCTCTCCTTCCCTCCTTCCTTCCTCACTCCTCTGGCTGTTGATCTGGGTCTCACACATGCTGTTTCCTCTTCCTGCAATGCCTCGTTTCCCCTCCACACCACCAGCCCCTTTGCCCTGTTACCACCTGCTTATTCTCCGCTTTTACCCAGTATCAACATAACCTCGTCTAGGAAGGCTTCCCCAGCCAGCCGCCCATTCCTTGAGATGTTTTCCCAAGGACTCCCACGGCATCCTGGGCTTCTTTTGCTTCACGTCCACTGGCGTTTGGCCAGTGGCTCTGTTCAATACCATCTCTTAGGGACCCAGGCCGACAGCAGGTTTCTCTCAATGCTTGTTTCCACCATCATGCTGGCCCCTAAAGCTTCCACCTAGAGACGACCCACGTCCCTTCTGCTCACATTTTATTGACCAAAGCAAGTCACATGGCCATGCCTAACTCTAAGTGCTGGGAAGGGCAATCATAACGGGACCCCGGAGAAGCCTGGAAACATTTGCTGGATGACACAGATGACCAGCACAGAAGATGAGTCTGCTGTCAGAGCTTCAGTCCAAGCTAAGAGCACAGCATCTCTGCCCAGGTAACCTCAGGCTCAGCGCATTCAGGTATAAAGGGATTTGTACGCACTTCTTCATGAATTCAGGACAGATACAGAAAGAGGGAGGGCATGGAAGCAACAGTCCACACATACCCCAAAATTCACCTATTCAATTACTGGGCAGTGGGGTGGGGAAAGGGAAGGAGGAATTGGCCTACAGACTTAAGAAGCTAAGAATGGGCTGAGGAGTTGTAGTTTGACTGAAGTGTCAAGAGATGCATCTCAGTTCCCCCCCAGCCTCTCTCTGCTTGAGAGGTTCACGTGACAGGAAGGAGGGGGCAACTCTGCCCTAATGCAGTCTCTGTGTGCGTCCTCCAAAGATTCCAAGAATGTGTAGGAACAAAAGTCTGTTACACCTGACACTGTAGGCTCAGAAGGAGGGACTGGGGTCTCCCTGGCACCTCTATAAGGAGAAGGGTGTTTGCCGGCACCAGAGGGGAACACTCGGGTCTCAGTCCAGGAGCTGCCCTGACAATTCCCCAGCACTGCCTCTTTGCTCTTACTGAAAACAAAGTGTGACTTCGGACATGATGCTTTTCCGGGGTGCACAGTTTCTTGAGCGGCAGCGACAAGCTGGAAATTTGACACACGAAAGTGGAGATAAATTAGGGACTGACTCTTTGCTCTGTGAAAGGGTTCTTTGACGTAGAAAGAGGATTTGTCATGAAATTTAAGATACTGGAAATATGATCTGAGCTACAAAATCTCAGTTTGTATACAACGTTACAGGAACACATGTCTTTCTTATCTGAAGCTCATCTGCATATTGGAACCTGAAGAATAAGGAGCCATTAAAAAAAAGAAACAAAGAAAAGAATAGAAACTGACTCTTCAGATAGGGAAAAACCATGGACTTTGGGTCACGCAGACATGGTACCGAACCCTGTCTCTGCCCTTTACTAAGAGTTAAGTGGTCTTAGGGAGGATGCACATCTGAGTTTCTTCAATGGGCAGGAAAGCACACACCTCAGGGGCCACACAAGGAGCTCACAGGCACGCAGCTTTAACCTGGCATTGAGGTGGCCCTTCGTAGGAGTCTGTTTTTCTTCCTGTTCCCCAAGGAGTTGATCGAGATGGTACCCTCGCTGTGTTTACAGGCTGTGTACATGTGTGTGTGTCTCACAACAGACTTGTCCACTTCACGCTACAGAGGAAGCGGGGTAAGAGGCTGGGCTTTGGGCTACAGGAATCTTCCATCTTTAGTTCACAGCCCACATCTGAGTGAAATCAATATGAAGGCAATGGCTGAGACTTCCGGGCGGTCCAGTGGTTAGGGCTTCACGCTTCCACTGCAGAGGGCACAGGTTCTATCCCTGGTGGGGGAACTAAGATCCCCCATGCCACAGGGCAAAAAAAAAAAAAAAGTGAAGGCAATGACTTGGGCTTCTCTTCGGTTGCCTCTGTGATAGCCCCAGGTTTCTCCCTCTCATGATGTCAGATGGAGGGAAAGGACTATACATGAGGCAGAAACATTAGTAGGTTGACAAGTCCCTAATATTTAGTTGCAGAAATCTCCATATGGGATTGTACTTCCTCCACAAAGTTGACCAGGAAGGCTCCCCCGTTCTAGCCAGGTGGGTGGGGTGGAAGGGTCCCTAGAAATAGCACAGCCTTCTGCTGCTCCCTCATCCAGGACCCTGGAGACCTGGACCTCATCTGACCACTTCCATGCTTCCCTGGAGAAAAGACAGAGAAACCAGTGGCAGAGTTCTGAACTTCATTCTCTGCCAACGATGCGTGAACGTGTTTCCTCCTCCTTCTATTCTTCTTCCTCTTTATTTTATTTTATTTTTTTTACAGAGATCATTATTCCCTTCAAATAATTTTTTCAACCTTTAGATTTGGATGCACTGATTTTTCTTGTCTCCCCTCCTACCTCTCCGATTGTTCCTATTCAGTCTCTTTTGGGGACCGACTCACTCCTTTCTGAATTGTGGAGGCCCCTCTATTTTCCCTTCACACTTTCTCTTCTCTCCCCAGGCAACATGACCTTCCCCTGTATTTTTAGGAGATGCTACCCCAAGTCTCCTAAATTCAAATTTTGGGATGAGACCTATGTCCAGCTGCCCGATGTGCATCGTCACTGGGTTGTCCCACTGACATCTTGAGGTCAACGTGCCTTGGGCCGAACTTCCTTCCTTCATGGACCTATCTAGTTGCTCACGCCAGAGACCTGCATGTCCTGTTTTACTGTTTTCTCTCCATCAACCCTCATAGACAGTCAATGACTGTTTCCTTGCTTCCGTCTCTTCTTATTGTCACTTCCCTAGTTCAGGCTCCAAGACCTATTACCTGCCTCATCCTCCTAATGGAGCTTTGGCCTCCCATCTTGACCTGCTCCAATGTGTTCTCCAGAGAACCACCAAGGGTCTCTTTTCTAAGAATGCATCTGCATTTCTTTACTTAAAAAGTTGAAGTGGCTCCCATGCTCCATAGGATAAGCCTCACTCTTCCTAGTAAGGCAAGGAAAGCACTGCAATGTCTAGTCCATCTCCCCGCTCTGCCTTTATCTCCCTCCACCACCACGATGCATCAACATCACGTGTCTTGCAGCTCCCCAGGCATGCCATGCTGCTTCCAAGCTCTGTTCTCGGTTTCTGGAAAGCCTTTTCTTCTGCCATACACTTGGTGAACTCAAATGCATTCTTTGATTTTAACTTTTCTCTACAGAGTTTTCTCTGCCTTTCAAAACTGAATTAATCATTGCCCCCTCTGGGCAACTGCTGTAACTCATACAGTTGCACCTCTGCTGTTGCACTCGAGATTGCTTTTGATGAGTTCATTTTTCCCATTAGACCGTGAGTGCTTGAGGGCAGGAACTGAGTCATATTCATCTTTGTATCATCAACTTCTGGCCCGAGGCCATACTGTCCATATTAAATAGATATTGTGGTTGAGACCTCAAGTGTTTCATAGGAGACTTTCTGTGCATTTAGAAGGAAGAGGCACAGGAAAATCATCTGTCCGGCCCTTGCGGGCCCTTCCCGCACAGCTCCGAGAATTGCCCTGATGTCTGAGAGCTGCTCTCTCACCTCCCCATAAACACAACATCTTTTTCTGCTCTATAAACTTTCTGAACTAATGTTTTCTTCTCAAACTGTGCTCCATTTTGCTTTCCAATATGACAGATAAGCTAATCTGGTCTAATTTTGACAAAGGTATTGATGGTTGCTAACAACATGAATACTAACTATAGACAGTATACATTTACATAATATAACTGTTCCTTGGATTATGTATGTTTCAGTAAAGAGGGCTACCTTTGTTGTTGTTTTTTTAGAAACTTGGTTCAGTATGCATCTTATGGTATGCGTATTAGTAAAATATAAAGTATGGTTATCAATATGAATATAGAAAAAGAATCTCAAATAATTGCTGAACTTTAAGCTAAAAGTTTCTTCCAGAAGAAGAGAGATCAGTTTCTCAAAAAATTTAAACATTAAATATTCATAAAGAAATTTATAAAAAAAACTGTTAGGAATTAGAGTCAGTACATTTGTTTAACTACCTGTTTCAAATTCAGGCAGTATCTACTGAGTCCCTTCTTTCCTGCTATAATTTTGTTCAGGTCTCACCCTCTTTGTGTTCTAATTAACCTGTGCCCATCATGATAGTCCCATTCAACTTGTTAGAGACTGGATTCAGACTCAGTTCTGGCAATGAAATGTGGAAGAGGGTCTGCAGGAGAGTCTTGAAAAATATTTTGTTTTTTTACTCTTCTATTGGACATGATCACATCTACACGAATGACTGTAGATGTGGCAGCCATGGGGAGCGGGCAAGCAAGGGCCAGCCCAACATGTGAATCACAGGGCAGACACGTGGAAGTGACCTGTATCCTCTGTGACATCACAGCTGCTGAATTAACCTACTTGGAGCCTCTTTACATGGGAAGTTTTGCAATGTGGGTAAATAAATATTCCTTTTTGCTTACTCCAGTGGTTCTTTGAAAAGATCAACAAAATTGACAAGCTTTTAGCTTGACAGATGAAGAAAGAGAGAGAAGACTCAATACAATCAGGATTGAAAGAGGAGACTTCATTACTACCCTTATAGAAAGAAAAAGGATTATAAGGCCATCAACAATTTCATGCCAACAAATTAGAAAACTATGATGAAATGACAAATTCCTAGAAAGAAGAAAACTATCAAAAATGACTCAAGAAGAAATAGAACAGCTTATAGACCTATAACAAATAACAAGGTTAAATTTGGAGTCAAAAAATTACCCAAAGAAAAATCCCAGGACCAGGCTTCACTGGTGAATTCTACCAAACACCTAAAAGACAATTAATGCCAATTTTTCACAAAGTCTTCCGAAAAATATAAGAGGAAGAAATACTTCTCAACTCATTCTAAAACAAGTCAAAGACAGCATAAGAAAACTATAGCTTAATATCCCTTATGATAATAGATTAAAAATCCTCTACAAAATACTACCAAACTGATCCAGCAATATAAAAAAGATTATACACCATGACCAAACGGTATGTTTCCCAGAAATGTAAGGTTTGTTTAAAAATACAAAAACTAATCAATATAATACAACATTAATAGAATAAAGGATAAAACTACATGATCCTCTCAATAGATGCAGAAAAAGCATCTGACAAAATCAATACTCCTTTATGTTAAAAACACTCAATAAACTAGGGATACAAGGGAAATTTTCAACCTGAAAAAGGGCATCTATGAAAACCCTACAGCCAGTAGCATACCTAATGCTTAAAAACTGAAATCATTCCCCCTGAGATAAAGAACAAGACAAGGAAGTCTATGCTCATCACTTCTATTCAACATTGCACTGAAGGTTCTAATCAGGCCAATTAGACAAGGAAAATAAATATAAGACATGCAAATTAGAAAGGGAACAAAACCTCTCTTTCTTTCAGATGATATGATTCATATATATACATATATGAAATCTTAAGAAGTCCACACCAAAAAATTATTAGAGCTGATTTCTTCAGCAAAGTTGCAGGATATATGATCCTTATTCAATTGTAATTCTATATACTGGTGACGAACAATCCTAAAATGAAATTAAGAAAACAATTCTACTTAATACAGCATCAAAAACAGTAAAGTACTTAGGAATAAATTTAACAAAAGAAATGTAAACATTGTACACTGAAAACTATAAAACTTCAGTGAAATAAATTTAAAGACGTAAGTAAATGGGAAGACATCTTGTGCTCATAAATTGGAAAACTTAGTATTGTTAAGTTTAAATCTCCCCAAACTGATCTACAGATTCAGTGCAATCCCCATCAAGATCCCAACCAACTTTGTCTTCAGAAACTGACAAAAGAATCATGAAATTCCTACGGAAATGCAAGGGACTCGAAATAGACAAAACAATTTAGGAAAAAAAGTTGGCGGACTCACATCTTCCAATTTCAAAACTTAGGACAAGACAACAGTAATCCAGACGATGTGGTACAGATGTAAGGTAGACATGTAGATCAATGTAAAATAACTGAGAGACTCCAGAAATAAAGACTTACATTTACAGTAAGTTGATTTTTGACAAGGGTGCCTAGACAGTTTAATGAGGAAAGAATAGTCTTTTTAACAAATGGTGCTGGGACAACTGGATACCCTCATACAAAAGAATGAATTTGGACCCCTGTGTCATACTAGATACAAAAATTTACTCAAAATAGATCATAGAGCTAAATGTAGGAGCTAAAACTATAAAACTCTTAGAGGAAAACACAGGAATAAATCTTTGTGAGCTTGAATCAAGTAATGGTTTCTTAGATATGACACAAAGCACAAGCAACAAAATAAAAAATAGATGAATGAAAGTTCATCAAAATTAAAAGCTTTTGTGTTTCAAAGGATTCCATTAAGAAAGTGAAAATATCCCACAGAATGGGAGAACGTATTTGCCAATCATACATTTGATAATGGACTTAGGTACAGAATATATAAAGATATTTTATAGCTCAAAAATAAAGAGACAAATAATCTAATTATTGTAAAAATGAGCAAAGGATTTGAATAGACATTTCTCTAAAGAAGATATTCAAACAATCAATAAACACATGAAAAGATGTTGAACATCATCAGTCATTAGGGAAATGCCAATAAAACCAAAATGAGATACCATTTCACACAAACTAGGATGGCTAGAATAAAAAAGACAGAAAATAACACACGTTAGCTAGGAAGTGGAGAAACTGGAACCCTCATACATTTCTGCTGGGAACGTAAAACGGTGCAGATTTTTGGCAAGCAGTTGGGCAGCTCTTCAAAATGCTAAATGTAGGATTGTCATATGATCTAGCAGTTCAACTCCTAAGTGGAAACCCAAGAGAATTCAGAACATGTATCCACATAGAAACTGTTCAAAGCCGCATTATACGTAATAGGCAAAAAGTGGAAGCAAATCAGATGTCTCTCAACTAGTGAATAGATTAAAAAATGTAGTACAGCCATACAATGGAGTGTTTTTCAGCCATAAGAAGGATCAAGTACCGACTGATCCTATAACATTAATGAACCTTGAAAACAGTATACTAAGCGAAAGAAGCCAGACACAAAACGTCACATGATATATAAATGCATTTATATGAAATGTCCAGACTAGGCCGATCTAAAGAGACAGAGAACAGATTAGTGGTTGTTGAGGGCTGGGGGTAGGGTGTGACCCATAATGGGCATGGGCTTTCTTTTTGGGGTGAAGAAAATGTTCTGGAATTAGATAGAGTGATAGTCACACAATTTTATGAACATACAAAAACTCACTGAATTGCATACTTTAAAAGGGTGAATTTTAAGGGTATGTCAATTATATCTTAAGAATTTATATTAAATATAGAAAGAATAGGAGTAGTTGATTGGCAGGGTTTCTCTTTCAGATTCCTCTCTCCTAGCCCTTCTAAAGAATGACCTTTTCTATGACTGTCTCTGACGCTGGATCTTTAATTGAAGGATTAATGACTTTAATGTCATGGACATTGGCTATGACTTTTACGGTAGTGACCTGTATTTTTTTTATTGAAGTATAACACACTCAGAAAACTTCACCAACCCTAAATATACAAAATAAACACACCTGTTTAGCTGTGAACCAGGTCAAGAGAAGGAGTATTTCCAGGATCCTAAAGGTACAATCTGTATATCAGCCCATTCCATAACCTTTCTACCTTCCCTAAATGTAACTATCTGACTTCTAACACCATAGATTAGTTTCACCCATTTTTGAAATCTTATAAATGGAATTATACATCATATATTCTTTCCTTTCTGACCTCTTTTGCACAATACCATGTATGTGAGATTCATCCATGTTGGTACATGCAGCTGTATAGTTAAGCATTTTTTGCTGTATTGAATTCATTGTATACATACACCATAAAAGAATTAAAAAAATTTTTCTGCTGTGATGAACATTTGGCTTGCTACCTGTTCAGGGGCTGCTATGAATAAGGATGCTGTGACCTTTGCTGCACATAACTTTTGGTGTACGTGGGCATGAATTTCTCTATTTTTAAATTTATTTTAACTTTAAAAGATTTTTTTAAATTAAATCCTTTTTTGGACATGTATATAGGAATTGCTGGGTCATTGACTATGCATATGCTTAAATTTAGTGGGTACTGCCATACAATTTCCTAAAGTGCTTGTACAAATTTATGCTCCTATTAGCAGCATGTGAGAGTTTCAGTTGCTTTACATTCTTGTTAAACTTGGTTTTGTCAGGCTTTTAATTCAAATTCAGGCATGTTAAAAGTTCTACAGTGGTATCTTACTGTAGCTTTAATATGCATTTCTCTTAATGAGTTTGGTCATATTTTTCCTTTCTTTTCCTTTTTTAAAAAAATTGTGGTAAGCGACTTCCCTGGTGGCGCAGTGGTTAAGAATCCGCCTGCCAATGCAGGGGACACGGGTTCGAGCCCTGGTCCAGGAAGATCCCACGTGCCTCGGAGCAACTAAGCCTGTGTGCCACAACTGCTGAGCCTGTGCTCTAGAGCCCGTGGGCCACAACTACTGAGCCTTTGTGCCACAACTACTGAAGCCGCGCGCCTAGAGCCCACGCTCCGCAACAAAGAGAAACCACCGCAATGAGAAACCCCTGCACCGCAATGAAGAGTAGCCCCCGCTCGCCGCAACTAGAGAAAGCCCGCACCCAGTAACGAAGACCAATGCAGCCAAAAATAAATAAATAAAAAGTTAACTAATTAAAAAAAGAACAGACACAGTGTTCTAGAAAAAAAAATTATGGTAAGAATACTTAATTTGAGATCTACCCTCAATTTTTTAAATGTACAGTGCAGTGTTGTTAACTACAGGCACAATGTTGTATAGAAGAGCCCTAGAACTTCTTTATCTCGCGTAACTGAAACTTTATACTTATTGAACAGCAACTTCCCATCTCCCTACACGCCCCCCCCCACCACCACACACTGGCAATCACCATCGTACTCTCTGCTTCTAAGAGTCAGACTATTTTAAATATAAAAGTGGAATCATGCAACATCGGGTCTACTGTGACTGGCTTATTTCACTTAGCATAATGTCCTGAATGTTTAATTCATGTTGCTACATATGGCAGGATTTCCTTCTTTTTAAAGACCGAATAATACTCTATTGTATGTATATGCTACATTTTCTTTATCTACTCATCGCTCAATGGACATTTAGATTGTTTCTACATCTTGGCTATTATGAATAATGCTGCAGTGAACATGGGAGTGCACATATCTCTTTGAGATACCGATTTTAATTTTGGGGGGTAAATATACAGAAGTGGAATTGCTGCATCATATGGTAAGTCTATTTTTAATTTTTTGACGAACTTCCATATTATTTCTGTAGTGGTCACACCACTGTATGTACATTCCCACCAGAAACATACAGGAGTTGCAATTTCTCTATATCCTCACCAAAACTTATTTTATATATAAACGAATATATATATATATGTATAGTATGTATACATGCAAATATATGTATACACATCTATATACACAAAAATCCACTTTAATATATAAATATATAAAATAAATTTTACATATATAAAAAGTATATATATATATAATAGCCATCCTAACAGGTGTGAAGTGATAGCTCATTGTGGTTTTGATTTGCATTTCCCTGATGATTAGTGATTTTGAGCAACTTTTCATATACCCAAGAGGGTATGCAAATGGGAACATTTTCATATGTTTATTGACCATTTAAATATTCTTTTTGTGAAGTGCCCATTCAAGTATCTTGGAAGTTTCTATATTGAGTTGATATTTTTTTCTTATTTATTAGTAGGATTTCTTTATATAGCCTGGATATGTGTCTCTTTTAGTTACATGTAGTGTAAGATCTCCCATTTTGTGGCTTGTCTTTTTGCACTCATAATGAAGTCTTTTCGTGAACAGCTATTTTTAATTTAGTCTAATTTATTATCTTTTCCTTTATGGTTAGTACATTTTGTGTTTTCAGAAATCTTTGCCTGCTCCAAGGTCATAAAGATATTCTACTATTTTTATCTTGTAGAAGATTGTTTTATATTTCACATTTAGATAAACAACTCATCTGAAATTGATTGTTTTGCATGGTACTAGGTAGGAATTGGGTTTTGTTTCTTTATATATGGACATATAACTGATCAGCAATACTTAATGAGAAGACTATCTTTTCCCCGCTGCTTTCCATACCACACTTGCCATAAATCAAGTTTTCATACTGCATGGGTCTATTTCTGGGCTTTCTATCCAGTTCCATTTTCCAATTTCTATCCAGTTTTCTTGCATCAATACCACACTGACTTAATTACTACAGCTTTATTATGAGTCCTGACATCTTTTAGAAATCTTTGAATTTGTCTTGAATATTCTTGGTACTCTACACTGCCACATCGATTTGTATTTTGTCAAATTACACACACCCACATCCACACACATCCTGCTGAGATGTTGTTCGGAACTGTGTTGAATTTATAGATCAATTTGGGGAGTATTGAAACAATTATAATACTGAAACTTCCAATTCAGGAACATGGTATATATTGTTGTCTTATTTAATTTCTCTCAATAATGATTTAGAGTTTTCTGTGTAGATAGCTTGCATATCCTCTGTCAGATTTATTTCCTAGGCTTTTGATTTTTTAATGTTATTAGAAATAGTATAAACTTTTTTATTTTCTAATTCTTTTTTCCTAGTATGTAGAAATACAATTTTTTGTGTGTATTTACCTTTTATCCAGCATAATTGCTAAGCCCACTTCTTAATCTAATTATTTGTCTATAGTTTGTGTTTCTGTGCACACAATTATCTCTTATGCAAATTATGGCAGTTTTCCCTACTTTTAATCTTTTTTCCCCTTACCTTATTAGACTGGATAGGACCTCCAGTACAATGTTGAATAGAAATTAGTAAGTTCCATTATTGTTTCATTCTCAATTTAGAGAGAAGTTATCCACTATTTCACTATTAAGCATGAAATGTGCTTTTAGATTATTGTAGACCTCATTTATCAGATTAGGAAGTTCACTTCTATTCTTAGTGTTCTAAGATTTTATTATAAATAAGTATTAAATTTTATCAATCTTTCTTCTACACCTATTGAATAAAATCATGTAATTTTTCTTCTTCTGTAAATGGAACAAATAACTTTGAGCTTCAAAACTCAAACCTCCCTTGCATTTCTGGAATTAACTCAACTTTTTCACAATGTATTATCTTTCTCTATATATTGCTGGATTCTTTTTGATAATATTTTGTTTAGTATCTTTAAATCCTGGTATTGTGTTTGGGATTCATGTGTATGAATCATGAAATCATGTTTGGTATGTAACTTTCCTTTCTTGTAATGTCCCTTATCAGGTTTCGGTACCAAAGTTATACTGGCATCAAAAAATGATGTAGGAAGCACTGCCCACTTAAAAAAATCTGTGGAAGGGTTTATGGATTATTGATGTTCTTTTTCTCTTAGTGACATTTGACTTTGGGAAAATCTGCATCTTCCATAAAGTCCGAGGTAGATGAGTTGACTCTCACCATATTCCCTCGACTAGACTCAGATCTTGCAGTGTTTGCTTTGTTTATGCTTTGGGCACACATTTGTTTCCTTACTTTATTTAAAATGGTGTTATTTCTCTACCTTTTGTTTCTTTTTTTAGTTTTACTCAATTCATAAGGAGAGAGTCCAGGAAAAACACTTCTATTCTTCCACCTCTCAGTGAAAATTCTTCTCCTCTATTTTAATGCGGGAATCCTTGCTTTAAACCAAAGTAATGAATCTTTCTCCTTGGAAATTTCAGACACCTAAGATGGGAGGATGGAGGGACTGTTTTTGGAGAAGCATGGCTCTTAAGAAAGAGAGACACAATGGCATACTGGAAGACCACTGGATTGGGAGTTAGCAGGCTTGGGTATTTCACTATGTTTCCTCTCTTATTATCTGTGCGAGGCATTAAACTTCTTTGAGTTTTAGTTTCTTTTCATGTAAAACAAAGAGAATAACACCAGCCTTGCCAAGCTCATAAGATTAATGGGGAGATCAAATGGGGTAAACGATATTATCCTATTTGTAAAATGCTATAGAAATACAGTATATTATTTTCATGCCTTCACAATGAGTGCTCAGGAAAGCTGTCAGGGAACATGAAACAAAGGATGTCATAGCTCCTGTTGCCTTTTTATTCCATCTTAATGAATATCTCCCAGCTAATCTGCAGTCACAGTCGAGTCACATTAATATGGAACTTTTATAATTCATAAACTGCGACAGCAGCCTGGAAAGGCTTTAATCAGTTGCCTTCATTCTTAATTATTTTACAACCTCAATAATGGTAAAATGAGCTACCTGACAGTTTAATTAATTTGCATTAAGCCCAAAGGTCCTGAATGAGTGGTGAGTTTATGAACACAAAGCCTAAGGGTTCAGCAGGAGCATGTCAAGCCTGAATGGGTATCTGGTCTCTGGTTCCCTTCCGTTTCTCCCACGTCAAGCCCTGTGTGTATGTGTGTGTTGCGTTCGCACAATTTGTCTCTCTGTTTATTACATTAGAATTGTCCTTGAAGCCTCTGAAAATGAGATCACTTGCTGTCACTTGCTAGAGAAAAGCTTTGGAATTATCTGTGAATTGCAATTGCCTCTGCTCTGATTGCTCCAGTTTCTGTGGTTAATAGAGAGCTGGCTGCATGTCACTTTTATTTTTGTGGAGGAGAATTGGTGCTTTTTACTCCCTGCCCAGCATACTGGCTTGGTCATTAGCATATTACAATGCAAAAATCCCACTGGGTGATGGTGGCATTCCTGAACTGTACCAACCTGAGCCAGATGCTGCACTGGGTTGGCCCTGCTCATTCTTAGCCTGGGAGGCTGTCTTCTCAGGCATGGTCCTGGGCAGGATTTATTACCCACATTACTACCTCTCTGAGTTTGGAGTTATAACCTATCCTATTGTGAAACTTTTATACCAAAATGGTCAGGAGGGCAAAAAGGAAAAAAAAAGGAAGGAGGTAAGTAGAGTCATTCATCTGGCTCATTTTTCTGGTCTTCTATTTTCTATCAAATGCAGCCACCAAGTGTACGATATTTTGCAATGGCAGCACCAGCAAGCTAGTTCAGGGGATAATAATATACTCCATATATCCCTAATTGTGACCATCTAATGATGGGCTGTGTGTGAAGCGTGTACAACAGAATCTGGTGTGTACTAAAAAAGAGTGGATGTTTATTGAACATTTCCTATCTGAGTGCAAGTCATCTTGCTGAGACGGTTTCACCTTGGTGTGTGTTCAAGGAATCTAGGGTGGTGCTGTTCCATAGATCTTTCTGTATTGACAGGAATGTAACGTAGCTCTGTTCAATATGGTAGCCATGGGCCACATGTGGCTAATGAGTACTTGAAGTGTGACTAGTGAGACTGAGAAATTTAAATTTTTATTGAATTTAAATGTAAATAGCCACAGGTGGCTAGTAGCTACTGTATGGGAAATTACAGATCTAGATCCCACTAGAAGAGGCCCATTTAAACTTGAAATAGTTACACGTCAATCCCAAACTCCCAATCCATCCTTCCCTCCCACCTTCCCCTCCCCACTCCCCGGCAATCACAAGTTTGGGATTGACATGTACACACAGCTATGCTTAAAATAGATGACCAAAAAGGACCAACTGTAAAATAAATAAATAAAATAAAATAAAATAAAAATAAACTTGAAATAGTTAAAATATGATCTCATCCATCAGCACTGGGGAGCATGTTCTTTGCAGTCTCCTAGGCTAGTCTACAATGCTATCGATGTCACTGTCACTTAGAATTACACAATGTCAGATCTTGAGTGCCCAGCACATTAAATTAATTGAACTCTTTGCTATTTCCAACCAAACATGTTAAAATCCCCATTGCTGCACATTCTACTGGTAGAAGATAGTATCTAAAGAATGGCCTGAAAGACCCCTAAAAGGCTTTTATTTGGCTATTTGAGGGAATTTTCATCTCTGCTCAGGTTTGGATAAATCTCTACTGTGAAGAAGGAAAAGTTGAAAGTGGTAAGGAGTTTTCTGAACAGGACTGGAGGTACGAAAGTGAGGCAGAGGTGGTGAAACATGGCTTAGAGATGGGTGAGGATTCTGGATTCTCACTCTTTGCTTCTCAAGGGAGGTCCTCATGGTGAGGGGCCTCTGCTTTAACCTTAGGGGAGAATCGTTACCCCACAGCTTCAACATATCCTGGTGTGTCAGAAACACAAGCCCAGCTGGAAGAGCTGATGGTTGGAGGAGGAGGTATTTATTATGCAAGTCGATATTTATTTGACTGGCTGCTGGGTATCAGGACTCTAGGTAAGGAATATAGTGAGCAAAAATGGATGCTGTTCAATGACATGATACCATACATAGAAAATCCTAAAGATGCTACCAGAAAACTACTAGAGCTCATCAATGAATTTGGTAAAGTTGCAGGATACAAAATTAATACACAGAAATCTGTTGCATTTCTATACACTAACAATGAAATATCAGAAAGGGAAATTAAGGAAACAATCCCATTTACCATCACATCCAAAAAAAGAGAAAAACATAGGAATAAATCTACCTAAGGAGGCAAAAGACCTGTACTCTGAAAACAATAAGACAGTGATGAAAGAAATTGAAGATGACAGAAACAGATGGAAAGATATACCATGCTTTTGGATTGGAAGAATCAACATTGTTAAAATGACTATACTACCCAAGGCAGTCTACAGAGTCAGTGTAATTCCTATCAAAATACCAATGGCATTTTTCACAGAACTGGAAAAAATAATTTCAAAATTGGTATGGAAACAGAAAAGACCCCAAATAACCAAAACAATCCTGAGAAAGAAGAATGGAGCTGGAGGAATCAAGCTCCCTGACTTCAAAGCTACAGTAATCAAAACAGTATGGCACTGGCACAAAAACAGAAATATAGATCAGTGGAAGAGGATAGAAAGCCCAGAAATAAACCCACACACCTATGGTCAATTAATCTAAGACAAAGGAGGCAAGACTCTACAATGGAGAAAAGGCAGTCTCTTTAATAAATGGTGTTGGGAAAACTGGACAGCTGCATGTAAAAGAATGAAATTCTTTAACACCATACACAAAAATAAACTCAAAATGGATTAAAGACCTAAATGTAAGACTGGATACTATAAAACTCTTATGGGAAAACATAGGCAGAACACTCTTTGTCATAAATTGCAGCAATATCTTTTTGGATTTGTCTCCTAGAGTAATAGAAATAAAAACAAAAATAAATAAATGGGACCTAATTAAACTCAAAATCTTCTGCACAGCAAAGGAAAGTATAAACAAAATGAAAAGACAACCCATACAATGGGAAAAAATATTTGCAAACAGTGCAACTGACAAGAGATTAATCTCCAGAATTTACAAACAGCTCATGCAGCTCAATATCAAAAAAACGAACAGCCAAACCAAAAAATGAGCAGAAGACCTAAACAGACATTTCTCCAAAGAAGCCATACAGATGGCCAAAAGGCACATGAAAAGATGTTCAACATCTCTAATTATTAGAGAAATGCAAATCAAAACTACAGTGAGGTATCACCTCACACCAGTCAGAATGGCCATCATCAAAAATTCTACAAATAATAAATACTGAAGAGAGTGTGGAGAAAAAGGAATCGTCCTACACTGTTGGTGGGAATGTAAACTGGTACAGCCACTATGGAGAACAGTATGGAAGTTCCTTAAAAATCTAAAAATATAGCTACCATATGACCCAGCAATCCCACTCCTAGGCATATATCTGGAGAAAAACCATAATTTGAAAGAATGCATGCACCACGATGTTCACTGCAGCACTATTTACAATAGCAAAGACATGGAAGCAACCTAAGTGTCCATCAACAGATGAATGGATAAAGAAGATGTGGCATGTATACACACCACACACACACACACATACACACACACACACACACACATACACACACACACACAATGGAATATTAGTCATAAAAAAGAGTGAAATAATGCTATTTGCAGCAATATGGATGGACCTAGAGATTATTATACTAAGTGAAGTTTAAGTCAGAAAGAGAAAGACAGATATCATATGATATCGCTTATATGTGGAATCTAAAAGAAAAAAAAACACAAATGAACTTATTTCAAAAACAGAAAGAGAGAGTTCCGGGAAGATGGCGGAAGAGTAAGACGCGGAGATCACCTTCCTCTCCACAGATACACCAGAAATACATCTACGCGTGGAACAACTCCTACGGAGCACCTACTGAACGCTGGCAGAAGACCTCAGACCTCCCAAAAGGCAAGGAACCCCCCACGTACCTGGTTAGGGCAAAAGAAAAAACTAAACAGAGACAAAAGAATAGGGACGGGTCCTGCACCAGCGGGAGAGAGCTGTGAAGGAGGAAAAGTGTCCACACACTAGGAGCCCCTTCGCGGGTGGAGACTTCGGGAGGCGGAGTGGGGGAGCTTGGGAGCCGCGGAGGAGAGCACAGCAACAGGGGTGCGGAGGGCAAAGCGGAGAGATTCCAGCGCAGAGGATCGGGCCGACCGGCACTCACCAGCCGAGAGGCTTGTCTGCTCGCCCGCCGGGGCGGGCGGGACTGGGAGCTGAGGCTCCGGCTTTTGTCGGAGCGCCGGGAGAGGACTGAGGTTGGCGGCGTGAACACAGCCTGCAGGGCGTTGGTGCGCCGCGGCTGGCCGGGAGAGAGTCTGGGGAGGGGTCTGGACCTGCCGAAGAGGCAAGAGACTTTTACGTCCCTCTTTGTTTCCTGGTGCACGAGGAGGGGGGATTGGGAACGCTGCTTGGGAGAGCTCCGGAGACGGGCGCGAGCCGCGGCTAAGAGTGCGGAGCCCAGAGACGGACATGGGACGCTAAGGCCGCTGCTGCCGCCGCCAGGAGGCCTGTGTGCGAGCGCAGGTCACTAGCCACACGCCCTTCCGGGGAGCCTGTGCAGCCCGCCGCTGCCGGGGTCCCGGGATCCGGGGACGGCTCCCCCGGGAGAGCGCACGGCGCGCCTCAGGCTGCAGCGTCACGCCGGCCTCTGCCGCTGCAGGCCCGCCCTGCACTCCGTGACCCTCCCTACCCCCCGGCCTGGGTGAGCCAGAGCCTCCGAATCAGCGGCTCCTTTAACCCCGTCCTGTCTGAGCAAAGAACAGACGCCCTCCGGCGACCTACACGCACAGGCGGGGCCAAATCCAAAGCTGAGCCCCTGGGAGCTGTGAGAACAAAGAAGAGAAAGGGAAATCTCTTCCAGCAGCCTCAGAAGCAGCGGATTAAAGCTCCACAATCAACTTGATATACCCTGCATCTGTGGAATACCTGAATAGACAACGAATCATCCCAAATTAAGGAGCCCTGTGGATGAAAGGCTCTTGGTGCTGCAGCCAGGACTCAGTGCTGTGCCTCTGAGGTGGGAGAGCCAACTTCAGGACACTGGTCCACAAGAGGCCTCCCAGCTGCACATAATATCAAACAGCAAAAATCTCCGAGAGATCTCCATCTCAACGCCAGCACCCAGCTTCACTCAACGACCAGCAAGCTACAGTGCTGGACATCCTATGCTAAACAACTAGCAAGACAGGAACACAACCGCACCCATTAGCAGAGAGGCTGCCCAAAATCATAATAAGTCTACAGACACCCCAAAACACACCACCAGACGTGGACCTGCCCACCAGAAAGACAAGATCCAGCCTCATACACCAGAACACAGGCACTAGTACCCTCCACCAGGAAGCCTACACAACCCACTGAACCAACCTTAGCCACTGGGGACAGACATCAAAAACAACAGGAACTACGAACCTTCAGCCTGCAAAAAAAAAAAAAGGAGACCCCAAACACAGTAAGATAAGCAAAATGAAAAGACAGAAAAACACACAGCAGATGAAGGAGCAAGATAAAAACCCACCAGACCTAACAAATGAAGAGGAAATAGGCAGTCTACCTGAAAAAGAATTCAGAATAATGATAGTAAGGTTGATCCGAAATCTTGGAGATAGAATGGACAATAGAATGGACAAATTGCAAGAATCAGTTAACAAGGACCTAGAAGAACTAAAGATGAAACAAGCAACGATGAACAACACAATAAATGAAATTAAAAGTACTCTAGATGGGATCAATAGCAGAATAACTGAGGCAGAAGAACGGATAAGTGACCTGGAAGATAAAATAGTGGAAATAACTACTGCAGAGCAGAATAAAGAAAAAAGAATGAAAAGAACTGAGGACAGTCTCAGAGATCTCTGGGACAACATTAAACGCACCAACATTCGAATTATAGGGGTTCCAGAAGAAGAAGAGAAAAAGAAAGGGACTGAGAAAATATTTGAAGAGATTATAGTTGAAAACTTCCCTAATATGGGAAAGGAAATAGTTAATCAAGTCCAGGAAGCACAGAGAGTCCCATACAGGATAAATCCAAGGAGAAATACGCCAAGACACATATTAATCAAACTGTCAAAAATTAAATACAAAGAAAACATATTAAAAGCAGCAAGGGAAAAACAACAAATAACACACAAGGGAATCCCCATAAGGTTAACAGCTGATCTTTCAGCAGAAACTCTGCAAGCCAGAAGGGAGTGGCAGGACATATTGAAAGTGTTGAAGGAGAAAAACCTGCAACCAAGATTACTCTACCCAGCAAGGATCTCATTCAGATTTGATGGAGAAATTAAAACCTTTACAGACAAGCAAAAGCTGAGAGAGTTCAGCACCACCAAACCAGCTCTACAACAACTGCTAAAGGAACTTCTCTAGGCAAGAAACACAAAAGAAGGAAAGGACCTACAATAACAAACCCAAAACAATGAAGAAAATAGGAATAGGAACACAAATATCGATAATTACCTTAAATGTAAATGGACTAAATGCTCCCACCAAAAGACACAGATTGGCTGAATGGATACAAAAACAAGACCCATATATTTGCTGTCTACAAGAGACCCACTTCAGACCTAGAGACACATACAGACTGAAAGTAAGGGGATGGAAAAAGGTATTTCATGCAAGTGGAAACCAAAAGAAAGCTGGAGTAGCAATTCTCATATCAGACAAAATAGACTTTAAAACAAAGACTATTAGAAGAGACAAAGAAGGACACTACATAATGATCAAGGGATCAATCCAAGAGGAAGATATAACAATTGTAAATATTTATGCACCCAACATAGGTGCACCTCAATACATAAGGCAAATACTGACAACCATAAAAGGGGAAATCGACAGTAACACATTCATAGTAGGGGACTTTAACACCCCACTTTCAACAATGGACAGATCATCCAAAATGAAAATAAATAAGGAAACACAAGCTTTAAATGATACATTAAACGAGATGGAGTTAATTGATATTTATAGGACATTCCATCCAAAAACAACAGAATACACATTTTTCTCAAGTGCTCATGGAACATTCTCCAGGATAGATCATATCTTGGGTCACAAATCAAGCCTTGGTAAATTTAAGAAAATTGAAATTTTATCAAGTATCTTTTCTGACCACAACGCCATGAGACTAGATATCAATTACAGGAAAAGATCTGTAAAAAATACAAACACATGGAGGCTAAACAATACACTACTTAATAATGAAGATATCACTGAAGAAATCAAAGAGGAAATCAAAAAATACCTAGAAACAAATGACAATGGAGACACAACGACCCAAAACCTGTGGGATGCAGCAAAAGCAGTTCTAAGGGGGAAGTTCATAGCAATACAAGCCCACCTTAAGAAGCAGGAAGCATCTCGAATAAACAACCTAACCTTGCACCTCAAGCAATTAGAGAAAGAAGAACAAAAAAACCCCAAAGCTAGCAGAAGGAAAGAAATCATAAAAATCAGATCAGAAATAAATGAAAAAGAAATGAAGGAAACAATAGCAAAGATCAATAAAACTAAAAGCTGGTTCTTTGAGAAGATAAACAAAATAGATAAACCACTAGCCAGACTCATCAAGAAAAAAAGGGAGAAGACCCAAATCAATAGAATTAGAAATGAAAAAGGAGAGGTAACAACTGACACTGCAGAAATAAAAGAGATCATGAGAGATTACTACAAGCAACTCTATGCCAATGAAATGGACAATCTGGAAGAAATGGACAAATTCTTAGAGAGGCACAACCTGCCAAGACTGAATCAGGAAGAAATAGAAAATATGAACAGACCAATCACAAGCACTGAAATTGAAACTGTGATTAAAAATCTTCCAACAAAGAAAAGCCCAGGACCAGATGGCTTCACAGGCGAATTCTATCAAACATTTAGAGAAGAGCTAACACCTATCCTTCTCAAACTCTTCCAAAATATAGCAGAGGGAGGAACACTCCCAAACTCCTTCTACGAGGCCACCATCACCTTGATACCAAAACCAGACAAGGATGTCACAAAGAAAGAAAACTACAGGCCAATATCACTGATGAACATAGATGCAAAAATCCTCAACAAAATACTAGCAAACAGAATCCAACAGCACATTAAAAAGATCATACACCATGATCAAGTGGGGTTTATTCCAGGAATGCAAGGATTCTTCAATATACGCAAATCTATCAATGTGATAAACCATATTAACAAACTGAAGGAGAAAAACCATATGATCATCTCAATAGATGCAGAGAAAGCTTTCGACAAAATTCAACACCCATTTATGATAAAAACCCTGCAGAAAGTAGGCATAGAGGGAACTTTCCTCAACATAATAAAGGCCATATATGACAAGCCCACAGCAAACATCATCCTCAATGGTGAAAAAATGAAAGCATTTCCACTAAGATCAGGAACAAGACAAGGTTGCCCACTCTCACCACTCTTATTCAACATAGTTTTGGAAGTTTTAGCCACAGCAATCAGAGAAGAAAAGGAAATAAAAGGAATCCAAATCGGAAAAGAAGAAGTAAAGCTGTCACTGTTTGCAGATGACATGATCCTATACATAGAGAACCCTAAAGATGCTACCAGAAAACTACTAGAGCTAATCAATGAATTTGGTAAAGTGGCAGGATACAAAATTAATGCACAGAAATCTCTGGCATTCCTATATACTAATGATGAAAAATCTGAAAGTGAAATCAAGAAAACACTCCCATTTACCATTGCAACAAAAAGAATAAAATATCTAGGAATAAACCTACCTAAGGAGACAAAAGATCTGTATGCAGAAAATTATAAGACACTGATGAAAGAAATTAAAGATGATACAAATAGATGGAGAGATATGCCATGTTCTTGGATTGGAAGAATCAACATTGTGAAAATGACTCTACTACCGAAAGCAATCTATAGATTCAATGCAATCCCTATCAAACTACCACTGGCATTTTTCACAGAACTAGAACAAAAAATTTTGCAATTTGTATGGAAACACAAAAGACCCCGAATAGCCAAAGCAATCTTGAGAACGAAAGAAGGAACTGGAGGAATCAGGCTCCCAGACTTCAGACTATACTACAAAGCTACAGTTATCAAGACGGTATGGTACTGGCACAAAAACAGAAAGATAGATCAATGGAACAGGATAGAAAGCCCAGAGATAAACCCACGCACATATGGTCACCTTATCTTTGACAAAGGAGGCAGAAATATACAGTGGAGAAAGGACAACCTATTCAATAAGTGGTGCTGGGAAAACTGGACAGCTACATGTAAAAGTATGAAATTAGATCACTCCCTAACACCGTACACAAAAATAAGCTCAAAATGGATTAAAGACCTAAATGTAAGGCCAGAAACTATCAAACTCTTAGAGGAAAACATAGGCAGAACACTCTATGACATAAATCACAGCAAGGTCCTTTTTGACCCACCTCCTAGAGAAATGGAAATAAAAACAAGAGTAAACAAATGGGACCTAATGAAACTTAAAAGCTTTTGTGCAGCAGAGGAAACCATAAAGAAGACCAAAAGACAACCCTCAGAATGGGAGAAAATATTTGCAAATGAAGCAACTGACAAAGGATTGATCTCCAAAATTTATAAGCAGCTCATGCAGCTTAATAACAAAAAAACAAACAACCCAATCCAAAAATGGGCAGAAGACCTAAATAGACATTTCTCCAAAGAAGATATACAGAGTGCCAACAAACACATGAAAGAATGCTCAACATCACTAATCATGAGAGAAATGCAAATCAAAACTACAATGAGATATCATCTCACACCAGTCAGAATGGCCATCATCAAAAAATCTAGAAACAATAAATGCTGGAGAGGGTGTGGAGAAAAGGGAACCCTCTTACACTGTTGGTGGGAATGTAAATTGATACAGCCACTGTGGAGAACAGTATGGAGGTTCCTTAAAAAGCTACAAATAGAACTACCATATGACCCAGCAATCCCACTACTGGGCATATACCCTGAGAAAACCATAATTCAAAAAGAGTCATGTACCAAAATGTTCATTGCAGCTCTATTTACAATAGCCCAGAGATGGAAACAACCTAAGTGTCCATCATCGGATGAATGGATAAAGAAGATGTGGCACATATATACAATGGAATATTACTCAGCCATAAAAAGAGACGAAATTGAGCTATTTGTAATGAGGTGGATAGACCTAGAGTCTGTCATACAGAGTGAAGTAAGTCAGAAAGAGAGAGACAAATACCGTATGCTAACACATATATATGGAATTAAAAAAAAAAAAGTCATGAAAAACCTAGGGGTGAAACAGGAATAAAGACACAGACTTACTAGAGAATGGACTTGAGGCTATGGGGAGGGGGAAGGGTAAACGGTGACAAAGCGATAAAGAGGCATGGACATATATACACTACCAAACGTAAGGTAGATAGCTAGTGGGAAGCAGCCGCATAGCACAGGGAGATCAGCTCGGTGCTTTGTGACCGCCTGGAGGGGTGGGATAGGGAGGGTGGGAGGGAGGGAGACGCAAGCGGGAAGAGATATGGGAATATATGTATATATATAACTGATTCATTTTGTTGTGAAGCTGAAACTAACATACCATTGTAAAGCAATTATACTCCAATAAAGATGTTAAAAAAAAAAAAAAAACAGAAAGAGACTCACAGACACAGAAAAGAAACTTATGGTTATCAAAGGGGAAAGGGGGAGGTGGGAGGGATAAATTAGGAGGCTAGGATTAACATATACACACTACTACGTATAAATAGATAACAAACAAAGACCTACTGTATAGCATAGGGAAGTATACTTAATATTATGTATTAACTTAGGGGAAAGAACCTGAAAAACAATATATAGAGAGAGAAATAGATACATAGATAGATAAAGATATAGATATACATATATATAAAACTGAATTGCTGTGCTGTACACCTGAAACTTACATGATATTGTAAATCAAGTATACTCCAATTTAAAAATTAAAAAAAAAATAGATGCTGTTCTTGCCCTCATGGAATATGCAATCTAGTGGTACAAACAAGATTACATAATGATACAAATAGCTGTGGTGACAGGTAAAGAAATTTACTGAGGAAGGAATGTCTGGGCTGAGTTCTACAGGATGGATCCTATGTCTCAGGAAGTGTCTCCTGGGACTGAAGATGAAAGAGCAGAAGATTAACCGTTCACTCAATACGTTAGTATTTGAGGCACTACATTAGCTACTAGTACAAGAGGCGAATGTGACTACGATGACTTCTTCTTCTGAAGACTAGGGGAAGACTAGGGATGGGGCAAACTGGAGGGAGTAAGTGTGTACAGAATAGATGGCAAGGCATGTGCTAGAATGCAGTCAACATCAACTGGGGGGTCAAGAGATGGGGCTCAGAAGAGACAAAGGTCTGTCCTGATAGAAAGGTTGGGAAGACCTTGCTGAGAATGGGCCTTAGACTGGACTTTGGAAATAGGCAAGAGGTGGTGGAGCCACCTGCTTCAACTTGACCATGTGGGCTTTGGCAGTGAGCACCAAAGCTGACACCACCCTACTCAAAGGAGGACATCCTGCTCATGTAATATGCTCCCCTGTATACTCAATGTTGTATAGTCTCATGGTGATAGTAGGACGGCAGATGGGAGAAGGAAGCTCACCAAAGGCTGAAATGTAATGTTTCTCCAGCTAGGTAATAGAGCTTAGAACTAATTTAATTTGGTTTAGAGAAAGAATGAAGTGATATTTGATGTATCTTAGGGTTCTGGAATAAAAATCATACTGTGGCCTTTGCGTTCTCTCTCCCTCTCCCAACATGGCGGCCTCAGCAAAAATGAAGAATAGGAAGGGGAAGACTATCTCCCTAACAGACCTCCTGGCTGAGGGTGGAGGGACTGCTGGAGGAAGCACCTATGTCCCCAAACCAGTCAGCTGGGCTGATGAAACAGATGACCTAGAAGGAGATGTTTCAACCACTTGGCATAGTAATGATGATGATGTGCATGGGGCACCTCCAGTCGACCATTCAATCCTGCCCACTGCTCCATGGGCTGCTCGGGAACCCAATATCCACTGGAGCTGTCTTCCCAAATCGCCAGCCTACACTGCTTTTCTAGGGGACCTGCCCTGTGATGTGACAGAAGACATCATCAAGGGATTCTTTAGAATTCCTTCAGAGGTTTAAATATGAGCGCAGTGCGTTTATAATGTGAACCCAGCCATCCTGAGAGGTTGAAAGGTTTTGGTAACGCTGAGTTTGAGGACCTGGATTCCTTGCTTAATGCCCCGAGGCTCAATGAAGAGTCTCTAGGCAACAGGAGAATTCGAGTGGACGTTGCTGATCAAGCACAGGATAAAGACAGGATGATCGTTCTTTTGGCAGAGATAGAAATCGGGATTCTGACAAAACAGATACAGACTGGAGGGCCCGTCCTGCTACAGACAGCTTTGATGACTACCCACCTAGAAGAGGTGATGATAGCTTTGGAGACAAGTATGGAGATCATTATGATTCAGACCGATATAGTGATGGGTATCGGGACAGTTACCGTGATGGCCCACTCCGGGACATGGATCGATACGGGGGCCGAGATGGCTATGATGACCGAGGCAGCAGAGACCATGATAGAGGCTACTATTCCAGGATAGGCAGTGGCAGAAGAGCATTTGGTAGTGGGTACCGTAGGGATGACCACTACAGAGGAGGCGGGGACCCTATGAAGACAGATATGATGACAAGATGACCGGTCATGGAGCTCCAAAGACGATTACTCTCGGGGTGATTATAGGCGTGATGATAGAGGTCCCTCGCAAAGACCCAAACCGAACCTAAAGCCTCGGAGTACTCCTAAGGAAGATGATTCCTCTGCTAGCACCTCCCAGTCCAGTCGAGCAGCCTCTATCTTTGGAGGAGCAAAGCCTGTTGACACAGCTGCTAGAGAACGAGAAGTAGAAGAGCCGCTACAGAAGGAACAGGAGAAACTGCAGCGTCAGCTGGATGAGCCAAAACTAGAACGACAGCCTCGGGAGAGACACCCAAGCTGGCGAAGTAAAGAAACTCAGGAACGGGAATGGCCGAGGGCAGGAAATGAGTCATCACAGACTGGGACCTCAGCCACATCTGGAAGAAGTAAGTCAGACCAGGATGCACGAAGGAGAGAGAGTGAGAAGTCGCTAGAATATGAAACACCCAGTAAAGAGGAAGACTGTCAGTCTCCAGCTTCTAAGCCTCCCAAACCTGAACAGCCTCTAAGGGTAATGCCAACCCCTCCACCAAAGGAGAATGCTTGTGTGAAACGAAGTTCTAAGCCTCCTGATCGATCTCAGAGCTCAGACACAGAGCAGCAGTCCCGTGGAGGGAGTGGTGGAGGGAAAGTAGCTTCAGCTCAACCATCTGAGGAAGGACCAGTAAGGAAAGCAGATGAAAATAAAGTAGATGGGGTGCGTGCCCCAAAAGGCCAAAGTGGAAATTCCAGCCGTGGTCCAGGAGATGGAGGGAACAAAGACCACTGGAAGGAGGCAGACAGGAAAGATGGCAAAAAGCATCAAGACTCCAGGTCTGCACCTGAGCCAAAGAAAGCTGAAGAGAATCCAGCCTCTAAATTCAGTTCTGCAAGCAAGTATGCTGCTCTTGCCATTGATGGTGAAGGTGAAAATGAGGGAGAAGATTACACCGAATAGACCTCTGCATTCTGTGCTTTCTCCTAGTCTCTCACCACCCGGGAACATTCGAGAGCAAATCAGATCTCTATCCAGACAAGACAAAATAAAACTCACCATCTCCTGGAAAAAAAAAATCATACTGTGCATGATTCCTATCCTCAGGGAGCTTACTGTCAGGAGGATGGGTGGATAAAAATGTATTAATATTATATTTGCCACAGTGCAATTAGTGCCATAGATAAGGCCTCTTACAGGGCATTCAGAAGAAGGAAAGACCACTTGGTAGAACCAAGAAAGGCTTAGAGTATGAAGTGATATTTGTAATAGCTCATTAAGTATAGGAGGGGTTTCATAGAGAGGAGGGAAGGGCACTCCAGGTAGGGAAAAGAGTTTGAACAAAGGCTTATGAAACATGTCCCTTGTTCTAGGGCTAGAGATGAATCTGGTACTTCTAGGGAAGATTGACAGAAAAACCTTGCCTTCTCCTGGCTCAGGGTCTGATCATTCCCTACAGGGACAAGTCCCCATTGAGAATCACTATATTTTCATTGTATTCCCCCAGATCAGGGATATTTTATTGAGATATACTTCATATAGTTTATATTAAAAATTGACACAAGTATTTATTATTTGAAATACAGTGTAATATTGGACATGCTTTTTATAAAATACAAAGGACCTTTAAGGACCCTCCCTTTAGACTCTGACTCGCTGCCAATATTCCTCCTCATTTGAAAATCATCAGACTTTCCTCGCTTTAAGAAAGATGTATGGGGAGCTATGAGATTTCGTATTGGGAAGTTTGGATCAGACTTAGCAGTTAATACTGAGTGGACACAGAAGAAAGAGATAAGATCAGAGGACTCTGGTCAGGGTAGGATGGACTTAATCAAGGAAGACATCTTTGGAAGGGTACCATGAACCAGGCATTGATGAGCAGAAAGAAAAGAATGTGAAGAGATAGTACGGTAAGGGGAATAAATGTCCACTTAGTTCTATGTTGCAGAATAAGCAGATAATGAATGAATAAATGAATGAATAAATGCAGGTGCTGTGAAATTATTCAAGTGAAAGATCCTATGGATAGAATGAGTGACCAAGAGACGATTTCTCCAAAGATGAGTCGCAAAAAATTGGAACTCTGTAGGTTGACAGCAGATAAACAAAAAAAGTTATTATTGCTACTGTCACATGAGAAGAAAAGGTGTCCTTGGGGCTAACTGAAATTGAGTGCCACCACCAGACTGCTTACCTGGAGTCAGCAGGAGCGGTTGTTTGCCTGAGGGGTACCCTGGCAATTTTATCTATTCTCAGTTAAAAAATCAGAGAGCTCTTCCTTTCATGTGAAATAACCCCTGAAAATCTCCTGGGATTTCAGCAGATTAACTGTGAGCAAAATTCAGGCAGAAAATAGAGGCGATGGGCAGGCTGTGGTATCAGCTGTAGAACCCAGGGTATGGAATTGGATTTAATTCAGCAGAAAATGATTTCAGGGTGACAAGCCCACCTATTTGGATGCCCAGGCCTGAAGCAGAGTCAGTAGTTTTGGTGGCCTGGCTGCCCAGTGACAGCGGCCTGGATTCCTCTCTCCACAGGCACCCAGCAGCGGGAGGGAGGGAAGAAGACGGGGAGAAGGAGAAGCTCATCAGTCTCCGGAGGGAGGAGAAGCTTGTTTTATCTGAGATGCAGGGCCTGCTGCCTAAAAGCCAAGCACACAAAGGCCAGCTGGGGGGCCTGGCCTCTATAGTGTGGATGCGGCCAGGGAACACTTTGTAGGTGGCTCTTGCACAAGCGTTCTACTGCCATGTTTTAAAGAGAAGGCAAAGCACAGTTATTTTCTAGAAGTTTCGAAACCTGGTTGGCTCCCCTTTTCCCTGCCCAGGTTCTGAATGATTTGAGAAGGAAGATAAAGGGTAGGCAGATAGAAGCCAGGACGGAGGGTACAGCTTTGGTCTGCTAATGCCTCCAGAACTAGGTATGCTCGTACCCTGCCACACACATGCTGGAAAGCCCATGCTCTGGAGCAGTTCCAGAAACCGCCTGATCCCCAAGGGCAGCTCATTCCCTGGAGGAGAGAAGGGGGGCAGAGACAAGCAGGCCCAGTGGTTCTCAAACTCATCAAACTGGTCCTTGATGGGATGAGGTACCAGCTGCATGAGGAAATAATACCCTCCTCTGAACCAAGTGGTTTTCCTGATTCATTTAGAAACTAACTCAGGACTCAGAGGGTAGCAGCTTCTTCTACCCCTCCCTTCCCCATCCCTTTTAGACCTACTGTGGGCTTTGAAATTAACTGGCTTCTCTAGGACTTTATACTAAGGAAGGCGGCTTCAGTTCCAGTTTCCTTGAAAAGGCATCCAAAAGTGCTTCCGAGGTTGAGTCTATTCAATTCAGTGAATTTCTCTCAGATCTACTAGAGGAATTCTGGATTCTGGATACTGGGAGCTGACAATAAACCTGTACTGAGCATTGGCTACATAATTTGTAGAGCCTAGGCTGAAGGGAAAATGCAAGTCCTTGTTTCAAAAGTTATTAAGAATTGTAAGCCAGTGACAGCATGGCATTGATCCAAGTTTGGGACCCTGTCTATACAAGGCCTGGTGCAACTGCAAAGCTCCCACACCGTGAAGCTAGCCCTTAGTGCTTACAGATATTATTTATGGTCTACTGGGCTATTTCCTTCCCTTCCTGTTCTCCAGTCAGGAGCAGCTCTGTCTGTCTCCCTTTTACACACACACACACACTTTAAATATAATTTATGTATAAGAGAAATTGCACTTATCAGAAGTGTACAGCTTGATTGATTTCCACAAAATAAACACATCCATGTAACCACATCATTTAACAGAACGTTACCGGAATCTCAGAAAACTCTTTGTGTTCCTTTCTAACCATTACCTTGTTTCTTTTGTGATTGGCGTCTTTCATTCAACTGTCTTTGTGAGATTTATCTGTGTTGTTGTATGTGGCTGAGTTTACTCATTTACCTTGCTGTATTTTGTCATTGTATTTATTCATTGACGTTATTTGTTCCTTCTACGGTTGATGAACAATTGGGTTGTTTCTAGTATTTGGCTATTACAATTAGTGCAGCTGTGCACATTCCAGTGCATCTCTCCTGGTGCATATGTGCACTTATTTTGTTGGAATTGCTGGCTCATGGATTAAGCTTATGCTAAACTGTAGTGGTTACTAGTATTTCCCTGAAGTAATTGACCAATTTACCCCCCTATTAGTAGTAAATGATGTTCCATTTGCTTAATACTCTTGCCAATGTTAGTTGGTCTTTTTTTTAAACTGTTTTTATTTTGGTCATCCTGGTTGGAAGGGTATAAAAAATTATTTATCCCTTGCCTAATTTCAGAAAGTATGGAAAGATTCTCAGACTTGTGCATAAAACACCCCTTCTATCTCAGCTTCTCTCTGTCCAGTGGCTTCACTTTTTGCATCATTTTTTTTTTCCTCCACCTGGTGGCAAAGAGAGCCACAGCAAATTCTATTGCTATTAGAATTTGGAAAAGGAGAACCCTACAGACTAGAGGAGTCAAGGAAGACTTTGTGGAATTGATGGGATTTGAGTTAGATTTCCAAGCACTTGGAAAAGGTGAGCAGGAGGGGAAGGGATCCTTAGGTGGATTAAAGTGGAGAGAGTGGTCCCATCATAGCTGTTCCGGCTGCAGTGGCAGATTCGCCTCGGGAGCAATGGCTGGTGAGGGGCCAGAGTGTGCCGTGACTCCCTGTGGCTGAGAAGCTAGGCTGTTACCACTGGTTTGCTTGTGCCTGGTTTAGAAAAATTAATCTGGCCAAGGTCCATTCAAGGGAACCCAAGAGGAAAGGCTGGAAGCTGGCCAGGATAGGAGGAAAGGCTGATGGAGGGTCTGCATTAGGGTTACCATTAGTGTCAGAAGACCAAAAAGGAGTTGGATGTATTTGGAAGGAAGAATGGATTGTCCTTCGTACTCCTTGTTCCTGTGTCATCGTCATAGGAACAAGGATCTTCATAGGATGCCTGATTAGATGGCTCCTGGAGAGGCACCGTGCTGTCTCCTTGTTTGGGTCCTTCCCTCCTTGCCTCCAGTACAGAACAAATATATAGATATGCATACGAGGCACCTCTCATGAAATCGTTGTCTAATTGACTAACAAAATTGTGGCAGTGCCTCTTGGGCCCAAATTTAGAAGAATGTTATAGGATTAAACTACTTGGGTGCATTTCAGCTGATTTCACGGTTTCTCATGGTGGAAAGGAAGGTTTCTTTTATTTGTTTATTTATTATACTTCTGTAAGGATGTGAAGATTACTTTGGTAGTTGGAAATCTCAAATATATATTGAATATATCTGCATGTTTGTACCTATGATATGATATAGGCTATTTTGTATAGTTCTTTTTCTCCATGGTTGCAAGTGATGACTTCCTGCCAGGTCGGCTGGAAAAGGCACAAGTTACCACTTCAATTTCTTTCACATTTTAATACTTGCATATCATGCTATTTGTGTATGAAGTTGACTGTCTCTCTATAGGGATATATGTAGATCTTTTAAATATTTAAAACAATATTTCCCCTAACGAATCCACACAAAAACTACTAGATCTGATAAACAAATTCAGCAAGGTAGCGGAATACAAGATTAACATGCAGAAATCAGTTGTACTTCTTTACACTAACAACGAAATACCAGAAAGGGAATGTAAACTATCCCTTTTATAATCGCATCAAAACAATAAAATACTTAGGAATAAAACAATATTTCATTCTGCCCCATCCTCAAACGCCTATTTTAGGATGCAGGAGATATGTACCTAACTCTCTCTTTTGTGTCCGGAAAGCATGAGCACATGTATAGAACCAGCTTTCAATGGTTTGTGCTGAAGGGAGGTGGTGGTGGAAGGTGAATGGCCAGGGGTCTCCAATCTCTGCCAGGATGAGCCACTTCCTTCCTCACCTGAAGCCAAATGGTTGTTATTGATGTATGTGTGTGTCTGTGCATGTGGGCATCTTCAAAATAAGCTGAGGTGGGTGAGAGTTTGGGGAGTAGTGTTCCAAAAGAGGGCTCCAATTAGCCAATGAAGAGGAAAGGTTGTAGATTTCTAGAGTGATGGTTCCCTGCCCTTTGCCCCACCATAAATGTCCATAAGCCTCCGGACAAGCCACCCACACTCACCGGGCCTCAGTCTCCAACCATCTAGGCTGAACGTAAGGCCATTTGTCCTACTTTTCTCTCAGCTGGGTTGTGTCACATATACGTGAAAGGTCTGTATAACATAAAGAATTTTTGTTATTCACCAAATAAACGCTTCAGAAATCCTTCAGAGATTCCCCGTGAGACATTTAGACTTGGACCATTTGACTTGGAAGCATTAGAAAGACAGGAAAAGAGAATATTTATTACCAGTTCTTATTTAGGCAGAGTTTGCTTATCCTGTCTATCAAAAATAAGAGCCAACAGGCTGGAGTGGTTTTGATTGGGTCACAATGTTTCTCCACATTTGAATGGACTCCAAGGGTCTATTCCAGCATTTGGGCCAGAAGACCTGCACGTTCTGGAGGGGAGCAAGTTTGTCTACGTGTGCAATGGCCCTGCGCTGGCTGCAGACAGACGATGGTGTCATGTCCCCGCCACGCTAGCCGTCTCCAGCGAGCAGGTTGCCTCTTCCTGCTCTGAGCTGGGTGGGTGTCGAGCCCTGGAATTAAACCCTCTCAGAAGCAAGCTTCTGCTTTTAGCCACTCAGGCCACTCTGGATATTTTAACTCTGAGAAGCTGGCCTTTTCTCAGGCACTGTTCATACTTTGGGAGAGAAGAATTATCACAGCTGATATTTCTTGAGAATGTATGCACCAGTCATCATTCTAAGCACGGTCCTTCTGTGGACTCATTTAATCCTAACACTTGAGGTAAGTAATGTTACTATTCCTGTTTTACAGATGAGGAAATCGAGGTGTGCAGATGCTTAACAATTTAAATTCAACTCTGCAGAAAGTGACAACATGGGTGATATTCAAAAGACGTAACAACTAGGATGATCAAAACACTGGCCAGTCAGAGGCAAGGCTGTGCCCACTCAGAACGGATGCTACCTGTAAACAAAGCTGGTGTGGCTATACAGGTCCCACTGGCTGAGCGTCACCCCAAGTGGGGATTCAAACCCGGGCAGTCTGGCTGCCGGGTCCACATTCTCCGCACTCCTCTGTACTGTCTCTTTGCTTTCAGAGTGTCTGGCACAGGGTAGATGGTCCATCAATAGTATGCAGAATTAAGGTGCTATGGTCTAATTGCTCCCTCGTGAGGGCTTCCTGTTTGCTCTGTCTCCTGCCCCTCCTCTTGGCACCTATGACAATGCCCAGGGCGTGGTCGTGCTCTTGTGGCACTATTCATAAGTGTTCTTCTCGTTTCTGCTCCACGGTACCCCTTCTTCCACCCTTTCAAGATCCAGGGCTCACTCACCTCCTTCCAGCCTCTCCCCCAAACAAACAACCCTTTACTCTACATGTCAGTACTTCCAACAGTCCTGCTTTTGCTCTCTCACGTTGTCCCATGCCATGTGATGGCTTCCCTGAAGATATTGAGAATCTGTGGTTCTCAAGAGGTGCCTTAGGCTGGTTCTGGAAAAAGTGGGGCAGGGAGATAGGCACATACAAGGGTTTAATGACCGAACCCAGGAGGCCCTTCACGTTCCCAAGTGTCTTTTAGGGAAAGAAATAGAATTTATAGACTGGAATTTCTCCACAGATTAAAAACTGACATAGAGTTTTCTGATTCAGTAGGTCTGGAGGGGATCCTGAGAATTTGCATTTCTAACAACTTTCCAGGTGATGCTGCTGCTGTTTGTCTGGGTACCACACCTTGGCACCACAGCACCTTACTCCTCTGTCTTTAGAGCCAGTCCTCCTGTACTTGAGGGGAAACTATTTCGGATTGATTTCACCTGGGAGCTCCGGGCTCAAGGCCCAGGGCCTGTTCTAGTCATTTCTCAGTGGTGTTGGCCACATCCTCTTTATGGGCACTTGTGTGAAGATTTTATCCTGAACAAACTCCAAACAGCTGGCCTTGCTGGTCTGAAACCAAGGGCTGCTCAGAGTGTGACGTGGTATGGTGGTGGCCATGGACAGCCAGGAGTGCATGTGATCAATGTCTGCTAGGACCTCATCAATCTCCACTTCCACATGCCTTGTGTTTTCCCATTGGGATCCTGATGTGAAAAAGCACAAGAGTGGGGCTTCCCTGGTGGTGCAGTGGTTAAGAGTCCACCTGCCGATGCAGGGGACATGGGTTCGTGCCCCGGTCCAGGATGATCCCACATGCCGCAGAGCGGCTGGGCCTGTGAGCCATGGCCGCTGAGCCTGCGCGTCCGGAGCCTGTGCTCCGCAACGGGAGAGGCCACAACAGTGAGATGCCTGGTGGAAAACATCCCTCTTACTGCTCCCCAACCCCCCCTCCCAAGTTTTCCTCCTTAGAACAGTCAATCTTACCTCTTCTCTGGAATCTTCTCCAACCTCTCTAGATAGGTTACAGCTTTCGCTTCTGGGCTTCCTGAGCACGTCTTTACCACCACACTTGTGGCATCGATTTAGACTGTGAACAGCTGGAGGGCATGTCTCTCTGTCTCGTGGATCCTTGTCAAAGTGCAGGACACACCGTAGGTACTCTCTGAATGTTTGATAAATGAAAACAAAGGCAACGGTTATGAAGACAACATAGCACAACAGGTGTAATGTAGTCTGGCTTTGGAGTCATCAGACTTGAACGTAGTTCTCAGTTTTGCCACTTGTTAATTGTGTAATCTTGTATAGGAATTACTTAGCTCGTTCTCAGTTTCTGATCTGCAAAATGGGTACAACAGCATCTTCCTCATAGGACTGTTGTGCTATTAAGATAATGCATATAAAGCTCCTATCACTGGGCACAGAACAGGTTCTCAGACAATGATGTTTATTAGTGGGAGAACCATGTGCTGAACAGATGAGGGCTGGGGGGGCACAGGAAGAGGAGTCCTGGGCCCTTAGCTTTCAGGGTTTTACCCGATATCATCTTTCAGCCTGATTTATTGAAGTGGGATAAAGCAAGAAGCTCTACAGGGTAGATGTGTCCTATCTGAAAGGACAGGGCAAAGAACATGGAAAGAGATAAGACAGACCCAGTAGGCGCTTCACAACCTGTCTGGCCTTTGTTTCCCTTTCTGTGTTTGTTCCTAATGGTGTTAATTCTCTGCCTGCTCTCTTTCAGGGCACCCTCTCTGTATACATCAGTGGACCTGAGCCCAACAGTAAAATCTGAATCGGCCTGTGCTGGGAACTGTGACACCAGGGATCTGTGTTTAATAGGTGTTTGGGAATGCCATCGCTTATTAGTGTACACGATATGTCAGGGCTATTAAAATACGCTCCTTGTTCAGTCCTCTAAGCTGCACCTGGCTCTTGTATTAGCTAACCTCCCTTTGGTGCTATAGAGAGATACACCATGTAATGTGGCAGACATCCTGAGTCCTGGTATCACGCTAGTATCAGTCTGGTTTTCCTCCCCTTCCAGGCATATGGACGACAGGCCCCCTGTAGTTGGGCAGCACCCTGAGCCTAGTCCTGGGTGACCTGTGAGCAGAGGCAGTGGAGAACCCTCACAGCTCGCTCTGTCTTTCCGAAGGCACATGATCCTGCAGGAGGCTTTGTTTTAGGGGCAGAGCTGCAAGATTAAAACGATCTGGGGGGCTTCCCTGGTGGCGCAGTGGTTGAGAATCTGCCTGCTAATGCAGGGGACACGGGTTCGAGCCCTGGTCTGGGAGGATCCCACATGCCGCGGAGCAGCTGGGCCCGTGAGCCACAACTACTGAGCCTGCGCGTCTGGAGCCTGTGCTCCGCAACAAGAGGGGCCGCGACAGTGAGAGGCCCACGCACCGCGATGAAGAGTGGCCCCCGCTTGCCACAACTGGAGAAAGCCCTCGCACAGAAATGAAGACCCAACACAGCAAAAATAAATTGATAAACTCCTACCCCCAACATCTTCTTTAAAAAAAAAAAAAAAAAAACGATCTGGACCCTGAGCTGGACTGTGAGGCAATCTCCCTTAAAGAGGCACTTGTATCCCCCCAAATCCTTTGTTGCATGAAGCCACCGAAATTCGGAGGCTGTCTGTGACTGTCAGATAACCTGGCTCATTCTAATAAAAAAATCAATGAGAAAACATTACAAGTCGTTTCCCACTTTTCCCACCATCCGTAGGTTATCTGCCTGTGCTTTTCATATAGCAGCCCAGGCACATCAGTTTATAATTTTCTTGATAATTGTGTTTCTGGCCTGGAGCCTTTCCTGTATTCGCCACTCCCCCGCCTAATTTTGGAGGAATCATATTCACCAAAACTGTTCAAGATGAGAGCTAGAGGCCACCTGGTTGGACCAAACCTACCCCTATCCTGCTGAAAAAAATTTCTCTGTTGCTCATGGTGAAGAAAGTGTACGAGCTGCTTGGTAAACAGACTCGGATCTCCGGATGGATTTTTATTGATAAAGTCTAGAGACATACATGAACCAATAATTAACTACTTTGTCTACTTTTATTGTTTCTTGTTTGTGTGGCCCCAAATAAGAGGAAGTAGCATAGTGTAGCTGTGTACATGACGGACCATGAAACTGGGTTTCTAGAGGAGGCTTGACTGGGGTCAGCAGTGCTGTTAAATGTAATCCTATGTCTAGGTCCCTGTTCACAGATCCCAAAGGCACTGTTCCTATTGTGTGTGCTGGAAATGGGGTCTCTGTGCTCAAGAAACGCAATGTTGACTGCACAGCATGGCAGGGCCTGAATGTGTCCCATCTGCACCTCAGCTCCTCACTGTGAAATGGGGCTACTACATACTTCCCAGACCTCTAGAAAAGACCCAGTGCTTTGTACTTTATAATTTTACTTTTTCTTTTTTACTGTGGGTAAATTTCTAAAAAATCCACAAACAATAAGGACTTCAAAAGAACCCAGGATCAGAACCATGGATGAAATCAGAATTCTGACTGATAAAGCATCCTATAAAACTCTCAGAGGTGTATCAGGATCAAGTAGGTTGGAGGACTAACCTTGTCTCCCTAACTCCCTCCCTGGGGCCAGATCTGGCCTCCTGATTATTTTCTGTAAATAAAGTTTCATTAAAACACAGTCAAGCAGGCTTCCCTGGTGGCACAGTGATTAAGAATCCGCCTGCCAATGGAGGGGACACGGGTTCAAGCCCTGGTCCAGGAAGATCCCACATGCCGCGGAGCAACTAAGCCTGTGCGCCACAACTACTGAGCCTGCGCTCTACAGCTCGCAAGCCACAACTATCGAGTCTGTGTGCCGCAACTACTGAAGGCCGCACACCTAGAGCCCGTGCTCTGCAACAAGAGAGCCACCGCAGTGAGAAGCCCGCGCACCGTAACGAAGAGTTGCCGCCTCTCACTGCAATTAGAGAAAGCCCGCATGCAGCAACGAAGACCCAACGCAGCCAAAAATAAATAAAAATTTATTTTAAAAAAAGCATCTCCTTAAATTACTAAAAAAAAAAAAAGTCAAGCTCCTCCACCTTACACAATGTTTGTGGCTGTCTTCACAGTACAATGGCAGAGGTGAATAGTTGTGACAGGAATTTATGGCCCACAAAGCTTAACGTACGTAGGATTTGGTCCTTTACAGCCAAGACTACAACAGTGGTTCTCAAACTTGAGCAAGCATGTTAGAATCACATGGTGGACTTATTAAAATCCAGATTTCTGGGCCTTACCTGTAATTCAGTAGGTCTGGGGTGGGGCCCATGAATCTGTATTTCTATCAGGTCCCATCCAGGTGATGCTGATGTTGCTTGTCTGGGGACCACATTTTTGTGAACCGCAAGACTAGGGATTATTGTTGTCAAGCTCTACTGATGAGACAAATTCTAATGGAACAGAATGGGCCTCAGCTGTGCCTAAGGCGCTTCTCCAGTTTCCAGAACAGAGTCGAGGAAAGGGGGGCGTGCCTGTTTCTCTAGGACTCTTTGGCTTGGTTAAACAAAAAAAAAAAAAAAGTGGCTATTCCAGGGCTGTACAGAAGATAGTAGTGTGCATGTATCTGGGGAACTCCGTGAATAAGGCTGGCTAGAAAACAACTCCTCTACTTGTGGGTATTTGGGAGTCCTCTAAATCTCTAGTGCCTGAGGTAAAATGCTCCTTAAGTACAGTTAGAGGTACCATCTTGTAGCTATATAATTACTGAATTCCAGAAGAACATGTTGAAATTCATCCAGTATCACTTCTCTCTGATGGGTGTCAACTGCTGAGCTCTGGGAACTAGTCTTTGGGAGATGAGGCCAAGCAATCATGATCAGGCTTATTATTTTTTTTTTTTTTCGGTACGCGGGCCTCTCACTGCTGCGGCCTCTCCCGTTGCGCAGCACAGGCTCCGGACGCGCAGGCTCAGCGGCCATGGCTCACGGGCCCAGCCGCTCTGCGGCATGTGGGATCCTCCCGGACCGGGGCAGGAACCCGCGTCCCCCTCATCGGCAGGCGGACTCTCAACCAGTGCGCCACCAGGGAAGCCCCAGGCTTATTTTTTTTAATACTTACTCATCGTTGTCCCCATATCCCCTTTGGGACATTAATTAATTGGTGTAGGGATGGAGAGGAAGCCACTTGGTGTAAAAAAGAAAGATGGGGGCTTGCCTGGTGGCGCAGTGGTTGAGAGTCCGCCTGCCGATGCAGGGGACACGGGTTCCTGCCCCGGTCCGGGAAGATCCCACATGCCGCGGAGCGGCTGGGCCCGTGAGCCATGGCCGCTGAGCCAGCGCGTCCGGAGCCTGTGCTCCGCAACGGGAGAGGCCACAACAGTGAAAGGCCCGCGTACCGCAAAAAAAAAAAAAAAAGATAGAAAGATGGTAGGTGACAAAGTCAGACCCGGAATAGGGAATGTGATAGAGGTTGCCCACGAGAGTTCTTGTTTTGAAAAATCAGCTGAAAAGGAAGAAGTCTTCTTACCTGTGAGGATTCAGGAGTGAGATCCTGCTTTTATTGCTTGCTGCTGAAAATTCTCTCCACACAGCTAAGAAGATGTAGGAGAAAGGGGAGGTTTCTGGTCCCTACCGGCCCATACAAATTGGACTTGGTTGTCTTTCAGGCTGGGCTTGGGTTCTTTGGGAGGGAGCTCTTCGGAGACAGCGGAGGGAGAAAGGCTGGAGTCTACAGAGTCGCCTCTGCCCTACCTCCTCCCCCACGCTGCTCTCCTCTTCATCTCTTCAACGAGGGGCCCTCCAGGTGTAGAGAGAACACAGCTGTTCTGATGGCTCCGCAAGGAATCACTGGGGCAGCACCGTTGCAGCTGGTTTGAATTGGCCCAATCACGATGGTCATGCGTGAAGCTGACCAATTATCCAAGGACTGACGAATCAGGAATCAGGTTTTCAAAGTAAAACACCTGAGCACACCTTTTGCAGCCCAGCCAAGGGGCAGTTCTTTTTTTTTAACATCTTTATTGGAGTATAATTGCTTTACAATGTTGTGTTCGTTTCTGCTGTATAACAAAGTGAATCAGCTATACATATACATATATCCCCATATCCCTTCCCTCTTGCGTCTCCCTCCCACCCTCCCTATCCCACCCCTCTAGGTGGTCACAAAGCACCGAGCTGATCTCCCTGTGCCATGTGGCTGCTGTCCACTAGCTATCTATTTTACATTTGGTAGTGTATATATGTCCATGCCACTCTCTCACTTCGTCCCAGCTTACTCTTCCCCCTCCACGTGTCCTCAAGTCCATTCTCTATGTCTGCGTCTTTATTCCTGTCCTGCCCCTAGGTTCTTCAGAACCACTTTTTTTTTTTTAGATTCCATATATATGTGTTAGCATACGGTATTTGTTTTTCTCTTTCTGGCTTACTTCACTCAGTATGACAGACTCTATACAGAGCCAAGGGGTACTTCTTGCTCTGGGGCTTGTCTCTTCCAGGCGGGCTGGGAAGACACCAGACCAACTAAGAAGGGCAACTTAGATGTCTGGATGTTACAGAGCCTCTCCTTCCTCCTTTGTCTCCCTGGAGGACTCCTTCTCACCCTGTAGAATCAGCGATAGGACCATCTTCAGTCCTGCAGAGGCAGGCCGGCTTTCCACGTGTGCTAACTAAGCTGTTTGCAAAGGTGCACTCTTGCCTCCGTCAGGTACGTGGCCAGGGATGGGGTGAGGGTTTTGTGGGTAACGCATGCAGAGTGTTGGGGAGATTCACAGGTGAGGCATCCCCCGTGGCTCATGAGGGGCCTCCCAGGGGAGTCTCTGACGTGGTCAGTAGGATCTGTGCCCCTTTGATGAGTTCTGCTCTGAGCCCTGGCTGCTGTTCTCTTAGCTGCTTACCAGCCCCAGGCATGCAGTTCACGATTTGGCCTTCTGAACGGGGTGAGAAACAAATGCACCTCTTTGGCAGTGACCTGCTCAGTTGTAGAAGTCGGGAGCTCACTTACACGCTCTCATTTTCCCCATGGGAGCGGTCATGGGCTGAGAAGGTCTCTCTTGACACTGAGCTATGCCATCTTGGGGGAAGGGGTGACACAGGTAAAGTGAAACAGTTCCTCTCATTCTCTTCAGTGTGTCCAGTCTTAGATTTTGGTTTTTTGTTTGTTTGCTTTTGGTTTTGTTCCAACAGTGTGCTGGAACTTCTCTGCTGGAATCCCAGACTTCTGCAAAGCCCCTCTTGTCCATAGGTGATTGTCAAAATTGGTGTTCGTTGAGGGGAAGATGGTAGAAAGCTTTTATTTTGCCATGTTGATGATATCACTCTCCTCATTTAATCTTCATAACAACACTGTGGAGTAGGTATTATTATTATGCCCATTTTGTCGATGAGAAGACTGAGTCACAGGGAGGTTATATAATTGCTCATGACCACAGATCTCATAAGTGACAGAGCTGGTATTCATAACTAGACAGTCTGGCTCCAGAATCTTAACTATTGTGCTATGCTACTCTCCCTTAAAGTTACCATTTATGTTTTATTCATCTTTTATTTCTAGTTTCTAAGACCGGGCATAGAATAAGACAAAATTTTAACAAATGTTTTTGAAAGAAAGAATATACTGTTTATTTGTTAAGAAGACAGAGGACCGAATAATTTTTTGGAGTCAGTACACATATATTCCATTTAATGGAATCTACACAGTGCTAGTTTATTATGTGATTTGTCTCTGAACTTATTTTCCTAGAAAAACATGTGTGTATATGTGTGTGCATGAAAAATCCTTTGTAGTTTAGCATTGCATATTTTCCCCAATGTGTCTTTGTATATTTTCACTTAAAAAAAAAGTGAGAGTGCAGACATAGAGAACAGACTTGTGGTTGACAAGGGGGAGTACTTTGCTGTATAGCAGAAATTAACACAACATTGTAAATCAACTGTACTTCAACAAAATAAAATTTTAAAAAGTGAGAATGGCAACTGTTCTGCACACTCTTAACTAATGAACCCTCTACCCTCACTCTTTTTTTTTTTTGGCCACTGTGAGGTTTGTGGGATCTCAGTTCCTTGACCAGGGATTGAACCCGGGCCATGGGAGTGAAAGCCTGGAATCCTAACCACTAGGCCACCAGGGAACTCCCATACCCTCAGTCTCTTGAGTTGAGTGTATTCCACAAAGAGGGCTGTTAATGCCTCTGTAGCCTCTCTTTCTGCTATTTATTTTGTGTTCCAGTAAATTATTTTAATCTACAATTACTGACAAAAGAAATGTGTAAGTTAAGGGCCTGAGCCTGCCTCAAAGAAATAGGTAGAGGATCAAGTTGGATTTTAAAAGACAGGCAAAGTTGTTCTCTAGACCTAGCAATGTCATTCACTAGCACAGCTCTAAAGCGTAATATTCTGTAAGCAGTTGTTAACTTGGAGAAATTAGAGACTTTTCAATCACCTCTAAGCACCAAGAAAAGAACCACGAACAAAAATATCTGGAACCGGGGCTTCCCTGGTGGCGCCTCCGGAGCCTGTGCCCCGCAGCGGGAGAGGCCACAACAGCGAGAGGCCCACGTACCGCAAAAAAAAAAAAAAAAAAAAAAAAAAAAATCTGGAACCAGACCTAGTTGATGCGACAGATTCAAACACTGCAGAAACCTACAAGGGTAAAAGATTTAAGAAGGGAGCCGGTGTTGACCAGCAAGCTGTGTCTGGATTCCCCAGCACCCCAAGGATCCACAGGCCTGGTATCAACCCTCCCAGCTTGTCGTCATTGTGGATAAACCCTGCCTTTATTGGAAGTATGTGTTACTGAGCCATTTGACTCTTGAGAAAAGAACAGGGCATTCGGGGGTAAAGTCACCAAGGACAACTTCACACTCTTACTGGGGACCATGATTTGACAGAGTCTAACTTGAGCCCCATGATTACCTATCATTAAGTGATAGCCAACACCTTCTCCCCATGCGACTGCATTTGTCACACTGGGGCTGTGCAGTTCCCAGATACATACATAACTTTCTGAATTTCATTTTATTTTATTAGTATGCATTTTATAATACATAACATTTTTATTAATCTGCTTATTACTTGTACTATAGTTTAAAGAATCGAGTAAACCCATAATTCTTAGTAATATATAAAGAGTTAGGATTTCAGGAACACATCTCCATTGGGACTGTTATATAAGGTCACTTTACTACAGATTTAGAGGTCAAGTTTTCAGAAGTATTCACAGTACTAACCGCTGTGTGCCATGTTCTGTCCTAATCTTTTTACGTATTTTATCTCACTCAATTGTCAAGATTCAAACTTAGGAACTCCAAGGTTGAAGTTGCAACCAGGTAATAAAATGTAGGTTTTAGCCAAACAACTCATGAACTCTCTGTGTGGGTTTAGAATTGTTAGGCAAAAACTGAGTGCCTCTTTAGTGCCAGACACTCTTAGTGGCTACCTGCAATTGTACTGATTAAGAAAATAAGAAAAAAAAAAATCTTTCCCTCCTCCATGACTGACTAGGTCGTTGCTAATGATGCCGAAATCTCGGCCTTTATGCACTGGTGACGAATCAAATCTCAGAGACAGAGTTTTGGGTGAAGTAGAAAAGAACAGCTTTATTGCTTTGCCAGACAAAAGGGGACACAGTGGGCTCGTGCCCCTCAAAAACTGTGTGTCCCAACCTGGGAGGATGTGGTGAGGAGTTTTACAGCAATAGTTCAAGGGTGGGGTTATTGATAGGTTAGGGTGTGTACAGGGCCTGCGCTCCTTTAATCTGGCCTCGGGTGGTCTCCTCCTAATGAGCTTCTCTGGCTCCTTCAATCTGGAATGAAGAATGCTAACATCTTCCATTTTGGGGGGTATCTTAGTTCTGTAAAAGAGCTCAAAGATATTGTTATGTGTATCCCTTGAGGCAGAACCAGGACCCTGCCCCAAGGCTGTACTATTGTTTCTTAACTGTTCCTCCCTTGTTTCTGCATCCCCTCCCTTCCCTGATTAGCAACTGTTTGAAGGGATTCCTTGACCAGGAGCCCCACAGGATCCTGCTCAGTTTCAGTTATTCAATAATAATTGTCCTGTATCACTTAGGACTTACATTCAGCAGCAAATATCAGATGTTAAAAAGATAACGGCTTATTCCAATGAAGGGTTTTATTTTTCTCATATAAGGTGAAGTCTGGATATAGTCAGTCCAGGACCGGAAGGGCAACTCCACAATGTAATCAGAGACCCAGCAGATTCCACAACCTTTCTGCTCCATCATCCTTAGTACATGCTTGTCTCATGGCCACAAGATGACTGCCATCCTCCAGCCATCTTATTTGCATTCCTGGCAGGAAGAAGACAGTGGGCAAGGGGTGGAAGGAACATGCCAGCTGGTTGAGCTCTCCTTTAATGGAGCTTTCCCAGATTGCTCACCCATGAACTTCCTCTTGCTTCTCATTGGCCAGCTTTGTGTTTCATACTCACTCCTAAATGCAAAGGTGGCTGAGAAAATTAGTTATGTTTTTGAAAGGGATATATAAACTTGCTGTGCGTCTTTGAGCTTTGGCTTACTGTTTCTGGCTTATATAGTCACTCTAGTAACTCTTGGAGTGGGGACAGGGTGGGTGCAGGCACAAGCAGACTCATAGTTGCCTGCATGGTATAGATTAAGGAACACTGGGTAGGCTCAGAGGCCAAGTCATACAGTCAGGTAGTGACAGAAGCTGGAACCAGCATCTTTGGGCCTCTCAAGACCTTGCCACTCTTATACTTCATCTGAGAGCTCAAACTCCTGTAAACTGACAGCTCCCTGAGTATTTAAGTGGATGGCTCCAGGCAATAAAGGTTCTTTCTACACCGTAGGACCTCTAAGTGGCCAGTAAGACATTTACATCCCTAGCATATCAGTTAAGAATGGAAAATGTCCAGGTGGTGCTTTTTGCTTCCCAGCCTCTGGGCAAATGCAAAATAGGATAGGTCATTCTAGAGACAATTGAACCATTATCTGTCTTTACTACAGTCCTAGATTGGGGTTAGAATATGGGTGGAGAGAAAGTCCTTTATGCTGTAGAGATACAATTACAGTTAAAGAACTTAGTCGTTTTTGACGTGGTACAAGCCTCTTGGTAACCAGATTTTAGACAGAATTTAATAAAATCATGAATGACAGAGTCATGTAATTGATTTCATTCCATCTTTGGGGTCAGTTCCATCCAGGAGCTCTATACTCATTAGCACGTTTAATCCAGGTAACAACCCTCCAAGGCAGCTGGTTATTGCCCTTGCACAACGGAGGACACTAAGTTTGGCAGCTGGCCCTGGGACACCAGGGCAGCTGGGCTGAGTTCAGCTGCCCCTCATCTTGTGTGCTTCCCACCACACTATGCAAACCTTACGAGGCACTGCTAACCTTTTCCATGCAAAGAGGAATAGGTTTCTTTGTTCAAGTATCACAAATGTTTATTGATGGATACACATCTCTAAAATAATGGGTATGACTTGGTACATTAAGCAGACTTAATTTCAATATTACAACAAGAGGAACGAATTCAATTTCTCACCAATTGTTTCATATCTACAAAAACCACTCTAAGGGCACTCAATATCTCTCAGAACTCATCAGTTTTATACACGTAAACCATGTTTCTTCTAAAAAGACTTGTGTACTTGACCAGCCTCAAGGATATTAAAAATTAGGAGGTTGGGATTAACACATACATACTACTATGTATAAAATAGATAACAAACAAGGACCTACTGTATAGCACAGGGAACTATACTCAATATTTTTAATAACCTATAGGAGAAAAAAATATGTATGTATAACTGAATCACTGTGCTTTATACCTGAAGCTAACATGACATTGTAAATCAACTATACTTCAATTAAAAAAAAATCTAGCACCACAAAAAAAAATCTAGCATATAAAGCTCATTCCTAGAGGTAGAAATACAGGCACTATAATATTACAGCAACAATCATCAAATGACCTGAAATAGTCTCTTCTTCACTGGGATTCGTGTGGGAAATCTGCCCTTTGTCCATGTTTGCAGTCTTCCAGGAGATGGCACCAGAGAGCTTAGAATCAGTTGCAGAGAGAGCTAAACTGGATGAAAGTGAACCCGACAAACAGCTTAGGTGCCTGTCGAAGGGGAAGAATCTCAGTACAGACCTAGCACCGCCGGTGTTTAAGTATTCTCCGTCTATTCAGGGACCTCTGGCCTGGCTCTGACGTGTCCGAGACGTGCAGCCCTCTGAGAGTCGATCTCGTGACCTGAGAAGTGTTTGGCAAGGTTTAAAGGTGAGGCTGGATTCTGAAAATGGAGAGGTTGGCTCCTGGATAGTCAGAAAGAAACAAACCAACCAACTTCATTCTGTAAGGAGGTGGACCCCTCAGTGAACTCTCCCGGGGGGGTCTCATCATGTGTGACCTAAATATTTAGTCTGTCCAAAGAGGAGCGGGATGTCCACGACCTACAAAAGCCACAGGACAGGAAACAAGTATCACCTCCCAGGGGTTTCTTCTTGAGGCAAAACTGGAGGAAAAAAGAGAAGAAAAACAAAACTAAAACCCAACTCTAAACATTTTTCGGGGGTATCAGATTACATTGTTTGCCCACCAAAATGGCTATCTGCAAAACTACAGGTGACCCCTCACCATTAGCTCTCCCTGCCATTAAGTTGAGAGCAGCCAGCCACAGCAGCACAAGGCAGGGCCTGTGCCAGCCCCGAAGTGGGTTTCCCTGAGCTGTTGGGTGATGTCAGTCACCTGCCCTTATTTCCGGAGCCCTTTCAGGTTCAATTTCCACATCCACAAATCAATTTTACCTGCAGCCTTGAGTCTCTGGAGATTTCCCCGGGGGGCCCAAAGTGAGCGCCCCCTCCTTCCAATGTTTTTATTTCTCCCTATTAAATGCATTTTGAATCTGGCATGGGTACAAGAATTTTTTTTTAGAGGATGTGTTTTTTTTTGCGGTACGCGGGCCTCTCACCGCTGCGGCCTCTCCCGTTGCGGAGGCTCCGGACGCGCAGGCTCAGCGGCCATGGCTCACGGGCCCAGCCGCTCCGCGGCATGTGGGATCTTCCCGGACCGGGGCACGAACCCGTGTCCCCTGCATCGGCAGGCGGACTCTCAACCACTGCGCCACCAGGGAAGCCCTAGAGGATGTGTTTATATATATTATCAAAATGATAGCACCTTGAAGCCATGTGGAAACTTAGAGATCTTGAAAGCGGTCCAATTCAGAAACAAACAGAGCACTTTTAAAGTGTCTCCCTTTACGCTGTTTGCCTTAGTGAACCCACATGTGGATCCGTGCACTGGAAGCGCGGAGTTCTATGTTCCCTATGCCCTCGTTACTCAAAGTGTGTTCCACAAACCAGCAGCATCGACATCACAAGGGAGCTTGTTAGACAGGCACCATTTTGGAACCCAGAACTATTGCATCAGAATCTGCATTTTAACAAGAACCCCAGGGGATGTGTATGTTCTTTAAAGTCTGAGAAATGTAGCCCTACGAGACTCTTTTTAAAGCTGGCTCTAAGAGTCCAATAGGCTGGGGAGGACCCCAGAGCTGGGCTCTGCCTCCCGGGATGGATATGCTGTATTATTATTAATCATCCGGGACTGTGTTTTCTCCCTCGTTGTCCCATTTGAGGAGAAGAGAGGCTGATTGATGGGTATCAGCACATTGCATTAGATAATAATAGACAAGGGCTACATATCTGTGCCATTTAAGGCACGGGGTATGCATAAGTGACATATGGAGAAAGGTAACTCTTCTGATGAGCCAGTAATGGGCACAGAGTGCTCTGGAGAGAGAGATGGCAGGAAGGGGCAAGAAAACAGTGGAATCTCAGCACAGACATGTTAAGGCAGGCTGCCGAAGACCACCTGGAATCATAAGGCACCTCCTTAGATGACAGTAGGGAGGGCAGTCTGACCTGGAAACTCCCGGCCTTTTTGGGAAAAACCCAGGAAGATCAAGAGATTTTCCATGGCCAAGGGGCTCCTAGTGTCAGACTGTGCCCAGGGACTGTCCCCAGCAACTCTCTGTGCTGAGGGAGACAATCTGGTGGTCTGTTAGGTGGCAGATGGAGACACCCTCCACATGAGGAGACACAGAGTGCAGCCCTCACAGTTAAGAGATTTCTGTGCTTACTAAATAAGAATATTAGTGGCCCAAAGGGGCCATTCCCATTCTTTTCCTGACCATCACAACTGCCTATCATTGTAGCAGAGGCAGATCAATAGCGGTGACTATGCAAGTATTACAAGTGCTTTAAAGTAGGATCCAGCTTTTGCCAGGGATGAAGACAAACTCCTTCTATGAAATTCTCGGACTAGTGGATATAAGCCAATCTGATTTTTCTTTTAAAGTAAAAGCAATATTCACTGCCACTGTTAAGGAAATAATTGAAGTGAGGGAGGAGGTGTTACCCAGCAGAAAGGTGGGTCCACCTAGATTGTGAGGGAGAGGAGTGCAGGCACGTGGTCCTGGGTGGAAGCAATGACCCACTCCTGTTTCATATGTGCACAGGGCGTTAGAAGTCAGACTGCCCATTCAGAGCATGCTTCATTTCCTGACCTACCCCTGAGTCTCCAAGCCCACCCAAGCACTTGGAATTTCATCTTGGCACAAGAGGAGGAAAGAATCTCTCTCTCACCCTGGCTTCCTTTTCCCCCTGGGGGCCTCAGTTACTCATCAGGCTTCAGTTTCTATCTGCAGAACATTACCCAGAGAGAAATACAGACCTGAGGGAAAGTGGCAGCGAGTCCCATGCGGGGCCTCTGTCTGAGATGCAAGGCCTTGAAATTTGGTCAGATTCCCAAATCTAGAGGTTAAGGTTCCTGACACAGCCTGAGTCTCCTCTGTGGGCCTCTGAGTTTCCCAGGCATCATCTGATACTTCAGAAGCCAGCCAACCATCAATTCTGGTTTCCCCTCCCCTTGAGTGTTGGTCTCTGTAGGACGGGGACCTGGCAATGACTCTGACCCTGCAGCCTGATTGGTTGGTTTACCTAGTTCACTGGATGTAGGTGGGAGAATCTGAACTAGTGACGGCTAGGGCCTGGCCAACTGTGTTAAGAGTGTCTTTTTATTCTGATGTTTTGACATCTGGCAGCTTGAGGACTCTGTAGAGACTGCCTTCCCAGGATTAACTAATCCCTAGAGACACTAAGGCACCTGCCTAGAAATTCACCTTTCATATGCAAACCAATCAATCCAGAACCCACACCCCACCACCCCCTCCATCAGGCTTTTATGCTCTGGCCACTATCCTCTTGCCCTAATCACATACCAGCCAAAGACTAGGCAACTAGGGACAGCCTCTATGTCCCACAGCCTGCCTAAAGCATTCAAACCAGCCAATCCTTGGACGTTTACCTGATTTACCAGCTCCTTCCCATGGAAACCACAATGAAAGCTCTTCTCTTGCCCACATCTTCTCTTCACTCTTTCTGCCTTATGACTGGCCCTGGTGCTTCCCTGAGTGGCTCAGCCAATGCTCTATCTCTTGTTTCTAGGGAACTATGAGTATAAAAGCTTCTTTCTCCATGACAGCCGTTTGTCTGCATGTCTCACCATACCTGATTAAAACAGATCTGGGGTACATTTTCAAACACCATCCCTCCTACCCCTAGACTGAGATTGGGTCATGCTCCTTGAGCCCATATTCCATGGTGCTTCCTGTCCTGGATGGGTCTACCTCCTGCCTTCCTGACTTCCAGCTTGAAATTATTTCCTTCCACACACATTTTGTAATTTTTTATTGTCACTTTATTCGATCTCCTACGGCCAGCAACATCTGGAATTTAGGAATATGACTATAATGCACTGTACCTGACCCCCTGAGATGAATTTTCCTGAACTGGTGCTGTTATTTCTGTAGGATGGATTCCAGGAGTAAAACTGCTGGGCTGGGGGATACGTTAATGCAGTTAATTTTGATAGATGTTTCCAGATAGCTTTACAAAAAAGCCGTCATAATTCATATATCCATCAGCAAGAGATGAAATGAATCCTTTCCCTGAAAGCTCCTGAAGATCTTGGCGTACCTGGAATCTAGCCCCCGAGCATCCCAGGTGGCAAGTACTCTCTGGGGCTCCCAAGGGGGGTGGCATAGGGCTGTGGGCAGCTCACGGAGGTTGGAGTCACCTAAGAAGCCAGGCTGACTGGTGAAGGCAGGGGGTGGCTCCCACTGGCCTGCCCATGGTGGGTGCTGCTTCTCTGACCTGAGACCATGCAGGTGACATTGTTTATGGTCCATCCCCTTCCCTCTCAGCTGGGACAACCTGGCTCAGATCACTCTGCAGGAGGGGAAGTTATTGCTTTAGAATCAATTTAGGGGAGTGAGAGGGGAGACGCTTCCTCTCAAATAATTCCTGCCAAATTTGCTTTTATGATTAGTTGAATAGCAAGGATTTTTAGGGTTCCGGGGTTGATTTTTTTATCTTTCTCAAACCATTTTGACTTCCAGGTCACGACTGGTCTTGGCAATTAGTTGCCATGGGTGGTGGGATTTCCTGGTGAGACTCAGGACACAAGGCTTACCCCTCAAGATCACGCCAGTGACCCCCCTTTCTATGCTCTAGGACTCCCTTTTAAAAATGTATTTTGCTGTTTTAGAAAATTACACAATTATTATTTTATAGGTGAAAATACAGCTAATCAAGAGAGAAACATTTATTTTAAATCTCACTAATCAGAAATAACTGTTACTAACATTTTGGGTGGATTGCTTCTGGACTTTTTTCATGAAAAAAATTATTTGGGGGCCATACCTGCATATTTCAACCTAAGAAGATCATGTGTGTCGTTCTTTGTCAGTATATTGGTTTACAGCAGCACTTTCCATGGGTGCATAAGTATTGTGTCATGCCTTACATTGTTTAAGCAATTTCCTATCGTTGGTTGATTTCCCCAGATCTTTGCTATTGTAATAACTTCTATAATAAACAGCTTTGCACATATGTCTGTATAATTGTCCAATTATATTCTTAGGCAAAATGCCTAGAAATGAGATTACGGAATTAAAGCACAGTTACTTTTTAAGAACTTTTGAGTTGAATTGTACTCCAGAAAGTGTGTACCAATTTACTTACTACCAAGAGGTATTTGAGTAACCATTTTACCAAACTCACCCCAATAGCTGAGAATTATTTTCTTTGTCTTGGCCAATTTGATAGGTACATTTAACAAATATACCATAGGGGTAATAACCCCCTTTTCTCAATTTCAGTAAAGCCCAATCCTTTACCCCACACCATCTAACATGAAGGGCTAAGAACCTGGGGTCTGCAGTCCAAGAGACCATGTTTATAGGACCCTGGGCAAGTCACTTGATCTCCATAAATCTCAGTTTCCTCAACTCTAAAATGGCACAATGAAAAAAAATTTATATCACTGGTTTGTTGAGGGTTTAAATAAAGGAATGTAGAAAAAGTATTTATTTAGCATATGCTTGGTACAACGTGCAATTTCAATAAATATCTTTTTAGAGAACCCTCAAAATGTCACCTGGTTGGTCTCCTACCTTAAGCAAACCCTTACTCAAGACAGAGAGACCCTTCTTAAAAGAGCAAGGCCTCAAGAAGAGATATGGGCACGCACTTGAGCGCTGCTTGTCAACGACAAGCTCTGTGCACAACCTAAGTTCTGTGTAGAATAATGAAGGAGCAGTTATGTGCACACCATATCTGAGCGTTCTCTCTCATCTTACACATATACACACACACGCACATGTACATATGTGTAAAATTTCAATTTGGTCGATACTTAATGAGAACAAACAGCATGTAAGGTTTAGTTTCTGGGGAAATTTGGACAAATCACTTTTCCTCTTTGTGCCTCAGTTTCCTCATTTGTAAATTGGGGATAATAATAGCACCTACCTCATAGAGTTATTGTGAGGATTAAATAGGTTCATGTTTGGTACTTAGACCAGAGCCTGGCACGTGGTAAGGGCAGTGTAAGTTGTTTCCTAACTAAACAGGTGACTGCAGACCCACTATGCTGCTGTACCAGCTATGTTCTCACTGAAGGGTTGGCTTCTGATCCTGAGGGGGGAGAGTGTAATAGCCATGCAGGAAGTAAGATTAGGGGAGAGGGCTCACCGTCAGGGGTCTCTGTACAGTGCAAGTGGAGGATACTGGTGGGGGAGCCCTGGCTTCCCCAGCTGCACACATAGAGGAGGAGTGGGTGAGGATACATGTCCACGTGCTGTCTTTCAATGAAAGAAGAAGAGCAGGAAAGAGGAAGTTTTAATAAAGCTTTTTGAAGGGAGTTCTGCCAGTCTGATGAGGGTCAGATGACTTGATCAAACCTCAACCTCGTCTTATCTCCCTGTCACTTCGACCCCAGAGATGATTCCCCCAAAGAAACTTGAAACCAGAAGTCCAGGTGAGATCGGAGCATCACAGGTTGGCCTCCTGACTTACCGCGTGAGACTGATCGGAGAGCCATGGGAACTTGCAGCTGTCGTCACCCTCCTCATCTAAGGGGACCTGGGTGTCCTTGGGCCCAGGTCAGGCCTCAAGCGAAGTTGTTGGGTCCCTGGAGAACTTTAAGCAGGAATGTCCCTGTCACTAATGTCAGCCTCAGGCCGACCATTTTGAACAGACCCAAGGACAGTGAGCACAGAAGGACCCCAGTGAGGGCTGTGGCTCTCTCCTGTGAGGCCTCCTGTCACCCTGGCCCACCTGGGGTGGGGGACAGGCTGGGTGTGTGTGTGGTGTGCTTGGGGGTTGGAGGATACTGCAACCTGCCTTCCTCAGGCAGTGCTGGCCCCCAGAGGAGCTGTGTTTGTCTGACAGAATGTATTCTAAAAATTCAAATCGGGATGCCCTGGGAGTAATTGGTGGGAGTTGCGTGCACTATCTCAGCCATTCCCTGTCATCTGATCCCTTGCCTGAGTCCCAGGGCACTTGGCTGGGTCCCATGGGCCTTTGGGATTGCCACTTTCATGTGGAAGAGACCCTGAATCTTGTGTGATTCTCACTGAGTGACAGTCGAGCTGGCCCAGACCCCAAGATGTGGTTTCTGTCTCTCCTGCTTGGCCTGACGCCCTGCAGGGTCCAGCTCTCTGCTCCGACCCCCAGCCTGAGGCACCTTACACTCTCCACCTCGGCCACCAAAGCAATGGGCTGACTCTGGGTTCTTGATCCCTCAGAACATGCTGCTCCTCCCAGAAAGCCCTCAGGAATTCCCTATTGTCTGGATTATCCCACCCCTGAGCCCCAGCCCCAGGTAGGAGCTCCTCATAGAAAAACATCTGCCGGAACTAACACCAACTTCATGATACCCCTTTGGGTGACCACTGCGAACGGACACCTCCTCAGGGTTCAGCCTGAAAGCAAGATTGGCTCTCCTGGCTTCCACTCCAGCATCCCAAACTCTCCCTTCCCACTGACCACCCTGCGAGGCCCAAGCAGGTCTAGAACCCTCATCCTGACCTCGGAACTTTACTCAGAATCTTTTGAGTTGCAGTTTTTACTCTCTTCTAGCAGCTTGGATTATCAGACTAGCCGATGGCAGATCAAAAACAATGAATTGTGAAGCAGAACAAAAGGTATCCAGAAAGGAAAGGGACAGTTGACAAGGGGGCAGAAGTCAAAACCACAGACAACTTTGGTATAGAGTCATAAGCTGCGTGGACCCAGCTGAGAGGTTGCCTGGAGGCCCTCGGATGGGTTTTCGGTGTGACCCCGTCTTTCATTGAAGGCTCTGTTCTAGCAGGAGCCTCTGAGCTAGGGATGCCTGTTATCCAGGCAGGTGGTGGCATGCGTGACTAAGACTTTCATCCCATGTCTGGCACTGATTGATCGGACAAAACTCCAAATTCGTTACGGTGAGCAGAGATCAACCCCTCTGTGCCTGGTAGAAGCTACTAGGAAAACCCAACACAATGCCAGGCACATAGTAGGCCTTCAGTGGGCACATAGTAGTCCTTTTAGTTCTCTTTCTGTTCCCGTTGAGCTTGTGTAAGAGGGACTTGGACTTGGGGCAAGAGGAGCTGGACTGTATACTGAAAACTTTTAGTTTCATAGTTACTCATCTCTATTTCTTAAGATCCATTGTAAGATGCACCTGGATTTCAGAGACGTTAAAATGGAAAAAAATATCCAACTTGGAATTGATGACATACATTATTGGTTTGAGAAATCCTTGCCTCTGGGAGATCTATTCTGCTCACCAGCATGGTAACAGCTCCAAGAAGTCCTGGAGTAGAGGCACCTGCTTAACTTTGAGTTCTTTTCTCCCAGCCTGATGAGTCCATCAGAGAGCCCTCTCTGTGTGGCTCCTAAGATATCCTTTGGAACTTGTATTATATGGGACCTATTTTAGGTCACCTTAAGTCATTTAGAAAAGTTTAAATTATATTCAGTATACTTTCTTCATTGACCTTAGTTCTGTGATGTGATATAGTTTAGAAAGATTTTTATTAAACATGCTTAAGGAAATGTCAGTTTTAGTTACAAATTTGCATAAGTGCTTCAGGGAGCTTGGGACACTCCTGGCTTGCTCCAGGGGCTGATTTGCCTAAAGGGCCCTAGGCTTTGGGGAAATTGCTACCAGGCCTTCCCACATGTAGATTAAGACTGTGCCCTCCTGAAGGGGTGATGTAGAGCATGTCGCCATCCCAGGACCACCAAGAGCTGGAAGTACCTTCTATCCTACCCTCTTCTCACAGCCAGTGACTGGTGCCTGGCTATGAAAGCCTAGCTCCCTTGCCTGACAGTGGAACAAACTCTATAGCGTAATATCCAATTCCAGAGCTCCCTACAGAATCAGGCTGAGACGAGGACTTAGCCTTAAATTGCACCCTTGCCCGACTTCTCTTCCCCTATCTTCCGCCCTGACTCTCTTACCAGGTTTTCCTGGGGACACCTCCTTAGTAAAGCACTGACCTGTCAATTCTTGTCTCAGAGTTTGCCTCCAGGGATCCTAATCCCAGACAGGCACTAAAAAATTAATAACAGGGCTTCCCTGGTGGCGCAGTGGTTGGGAGTCCGCCTGCTGATGCAGGGGACACGGGTTTGTGCCCCGGTCCGGGAAGATCCCACATGCTGCGGAGCGGCTGGGCCCGTGAGCCATGGCTGCTAAGCCTGCGTGTCCGGAGCCTGTGCTCCACAATGAGAGAGGCCACAGCGGTGAGAGGCCAGCATACCGCAAAAAAAAAATAATAATAAATAAAAAAAATAAAAAATTAATAACAATTCTTAACTATTTTACACATTCAGTTTGCAAGAAAATTTCATCAGTGTTTTTTAACATCAGGATTCATATATGATCCACATATTTCAATGAGGTGACTTTTAAAATCCCTTTTAATCTTTAGATTCCCTTTCTTTTCTTTCCCATTGCAGTTTTTGTTTTGTTTTTGAGAAATGAGCCTGCTTTCTTGAGAGATTTCCGCAGTCTGGATTTGAATGCTGGCATTCCGTTGGTCTTAGCTAACATGTTCCCCTGTCCTTGTTTTCCCTATAAATTGGTAGTTGCAGGATCTGATTCAGATTTGATTTTTGGCAAGACTCCTTCATAAGAGGTGTTTTGTTCTTCCATCAGAAATTGCTAAATTTCTGCTTGTTTTTCTCTTTGTGATGTTGGCATCCGCTGACGCTCAATATTTGGGTATATTAATTCATTGGGGGTTGCCAAATGGTGATATTCGAATTGCATTATCGCTTTTTATGAGCTCAAATATCCTGCGAAACCTTCCTTATCAACTATTTAGTTACTTTGAAGTACAATTTGTATAGAGAATTCGAAGAAGTAATGTTTGATTTTATCCTTTAATTGCCTATTTTCAAAATAATGAGTTGGTTCCCTCGTATCCTTGAAAGTTTTCTTATTATATTAGATTTCTTTTTGTATCATGATGAGCTCAGGGATTTAATCCATAGATCATGTTTTTCAATCCACTGCAGTTACATGAATTTTCAAAAGTAAACATTATACTATATATTTTACTTTGTAATTTCCTGTTTAAAAAATTCCGAAGTATGTCTTGCAGATCTTTTCATTCTTGCATATAAAGATCTACCTCATTCTTTTTCATTGCTACTGAGTGTGACACTCTATACATGCCTTAGGGGTTATATTAGAATCTTCTGTATTAGGCTGAGCCTTGTGTGCACGTTATTTCATATAGTCTTTAAGACACTCTCTGATGGAAGTATGAAATTCTTACTTTTGGGATGCAGAAATGAAGCTCAAGTTTACCCAGCTTCGAAGGGGTAACCTGGGAGTTGAGCACAAGTCTGCTTGGCTTTGGAAGTCTCATACTGGACCATGAGTCCCTGAGTGGGCCAAGCCAAGCTGCTTTTCTGTTCCAAGAGAGGTATTCACACATCCCCTCCTTCGTCTGGGGTCAGTCCTCCTCTGGGATCTGGGTGGAACCTCCAGCCTCCTTAGGAATCCTGCTTTAATTAATTATCCCTCTGTGTACACACATCTGCCTCTCGTGTGGAATCTTTCCCTCGGTAGAAAAGCATGCTCCATCCTAAGAAGACCACCTGCTCACGCCTTGGCCCATGTGCCCTTGACACGGCCCCTCCCTCTCCCACAGCTGCCGTTTATTTGATCACATCGGATGAGAGTGGGATTGCCTGTGAACTGGCTCTGTGTTTGCTCCCTGAGTGACCTTTGGGTCTTTGTACCTGCCCTGGAGGGACCATCACAGCCCAGTCACTGCGGTTAGCTCAGTCTCTGCACAATCCCCCTAAGACCACTCCCACCTGCCTGCCCTTGGGTCAATCTTGAGGAGCAGGTAGATTTTGGAAAGTCAAACATGGCCTTTGCACTCCTGGCTTGAGATGTTGGGAAAGTTGCAAGAGAGAAATCTTGATTTAAAGAGCATTGTTCTTTCCCTAGCCAGGGAATATCTCTTTCCACATCCTGGATGTTCATTCTTTCTTGATGAATTCTTCCTTGATGTGCTCAGCCTTCATTAATTTTTCTTTTTCTGTACAACTAATACCGGTTCTTTGCATATCCTGCTTTGCATTATTAGCTAGGTTTGAATAAACACATTTGTAAAATCTTTGAAGGCTGGTATGTCTTCTGGTCTTTGATTCCCTCCCAGTTACCTAGCCCACTAATTACCCTCCATATGATGGGCACTTAGAGTTGTTGGAGGATGGTTTAATTTATTGTTTTTACCAACCTTTGGGGACAAATGAACTATAATAACAGATAACCCAGACAACCCAGGCTTTAGACGCTATCTACTGATTTAAGAGCTCAGACTGTGGTGATGACCCTGGGCAGTGTCTTGCATGAACTCCCCCTAAAACCTTATTTCTGACACCGCTATTGTCTGAGGCATCTGTCTTAGAATTTTCTGGTGTTTGTGTATTCAGGGAGCATCACTGTTCCCACCATAGCTGAATTATGGGGTTTCCTGGTGTCCAAATTTTAATACTAAGTAATAGGGCTGGGATGGCTTTGCTTTTGCCTGCCAAGAATTGCTTATGCCTCGTAGGAATAAATTTTCCATGAAAGACCACCCCGATACCCATAATCAGTCCATGTCGTTTGGGTAGGCCTGATGTTCCCTCTTGCCCCAGTTCTGGGTATGTGGAGGTCACAGGACCCAAGTCAGGCGAACGAAGCTCAACTTTTTGTGGCATGACCAGGAAGGATGCCTTTCCTGTCTGCTGGATTTGTAAGAATGGAATCAGCAGGCTGCCATGAAGAGAGAGCCTTTCTGAGAGAGATGCCAACACACAGTGGAGTGAAGCAGAGAGTTCGAGACAAAGCCAGGTCTGATGACATTGTGTGAGCCCATGGATCCACATGTGCCTGAAGCCTGCATACCCCCGGATTAATAGTTACTTGAGACAACTGGTTCCTCATTTTGCTCAAACCCGTCTGTGTGCATTTCCATCACTTTAAACCTAAAGAGCTTTAACTCATAACATATCTTTCCCGTTTAAGTTAGATTGTTAGAGGGGTACAGAGTTTGCAGGGGAGGAGCTCTGTTAACTTTGATTTTTTTCTATGGGTTCCCTGCTTGCCTCCATACTTTGACAATGTTCCAGTGTGGAAAGGGAGATGAATCGGAGCAACAGACCCATGTTGTATGCGAACCTCCTTCCCCATCCAAGGAAGGCTTTATTACTGGGTATATCGGTGATAAATATGTTTGGCTTTAGGTACTAGAAAAAATCCAGCAAGACAGGCTTAAACCAATGGACATGTAATCTTGTCATGTAACAAGGATTCTGTAGGTAGGTGGTCGTTGGTGCAGATGAGGAGAGTAATCATGTCAGTCCAACTTCTCTGCCAACCCCATGGTGTTGCTTATTCTTCTTCCTTCATACTGTTGCCTCATGGTCATAAAGTGGCTGCTGCCTCTCCAGACATCATATCCGTATTTAAGACAAATGAACATGGAAGAGAGAAAGGTGGTATGACCTCCATGGCTCCCTTTTCATTTGAAAAGTGGAAGCTCCCTGAATCTTTGTGTAGATTTCTCTTTGTGTCTTATTTGCCAGAACTCAGGAATGTGATCCCTCCTAACCTTCAGGGAAAGCTGGGGAAACATACGTTCAGCTAGATGTATTGATCCTCCTACCAATATCTGTGTTCCTTTAATTCAAAAGAAGTGAGGAATGGATCTTACCTACTCAGCAAACATGTGTCTGTTCTTCCTCGACTCCGTTAGTGTGACTTCTCTTCCAAAAGGCTCCTCAGACTTTTGCAAAAAGACTCCAGCAGGCCTCCCTTGCCAGGTCGTCAGACCTGTCTGAATCCCAGCTAAAAGTCATTCTGAGTCCCCTCTATATTTGACAAAAGTGGACTCTTGACAAGTGCAAATGTTAAATTATAAATACCAGTTTTTTAACTTGCTGTGTAAAAAAGGGTATAATAAAAATTACTGCAGAAGTTACCGTAAAATAAAAGACGAAAAGTGCCTAATGCCGTGCCTAGCATGTGGTTGGCATCCAACGAACATTAATTCCCTTCTCCCTCTCTCTTCCCTATCAGTGTCCGCCTGCTTCCTTTTACCCCCTTATGTCAGTAGGAAAGGTCATTGCAATGTTCACTGGGCACTTCAGCTCTTTGGTTCATGACCCTGAATGCTCAGAAAAGGACGTTAAAGAACGCATCCATGTCCAAGACCAAAAGAAGCCACAAATGTCACATATTTTTATTTTAATTCAATTCACAAGTTGTTCAGCCAGAAAACTTGAATCTATAGCAGACCAGGCCCAATTTGTTCAGATGCTTGCTTCATGGATCTGCGCATTATCCTGTAATAAGGTACTCGATACTGTTCGCTTGGCATGCAGCAGAGGTTCCAAATGATGCAGAGACACTAAGAGGGCATCCAGTCTGCAGCGTGACAAAGGGACCTTATCCTAGTGTTTTGCAGTGGCATCCACTCTGCGCAGAGGCAGGGAAGATGGCGGCCTATGTGGCGTAGTTTGATAAGATCGATGCAAGGACCTCTCCTTCACCTTTACTTTTTCCTCCTTGAGAGATCATGTGCTGAAGTAGAAGAAGCATCCAACTGACGGTCAAAATAGGGGTTTGAATTTTGGTTCCATCACCGATTAACTACACGATCCTAGGCAAATCGTTCAACCTCTCTAATCCTCCACCCTTCCTAGCAAAATGGGTTGTGAAAATTAAAGGAGAAAACTTCTGTGAGAGGATATGGTACATGGTAGGTTTCAATTACTGCATGTTTTTTCTCCTGCCAAAACAGTAAGAGCACCTACTGTGGACCAGGTATTTTCGATATGTTAGATCATTAATTCTCACCATAAAATGAAGTGTGGGTAGAATCTCCAGCTACAGATGAGAGAGAGCTCCGAAGCCCTGAAAGTCTAAATAACCTGCCCCAAACCACACATTGGCTGAGTGGTGGAGCCAAAATGTGTACCCAGGTTGGTTTTATTCCATATCTTTCTATCCACGGACATACCGCTTATCAGGGAGAATTTTTACTATTCCTGGCCTAAAATCTTTCGACTCTATCACATTTTCATTTTCATAGGAAGTAAAGCCTTAAACTAAATGGAAAGCCTTTGTAGTGGCATTCCAGGCATCAGCAAGTTAGATGAGGAGATTAACCCATCAACCAAAGTAAATTTGACCTATAAGACGTCGATGGGCACTTTGGTAAACCCACTCTGCCCAATGGATCATGGGAAGTGAGAGTCCACACAGCTTCCCTTGCCCCTCAGGCCTTTCCGAGGGGTCCACTCCTCTTTTCTCTTGTAGACCCTGGCATGGGGCCCACCCTCCCTCGATGAAATCCCAGCAGAGAAGGGCAACATTTTTCTTTCTCTCCCGTCTGTTGCCTTCCAAACAATACAAAATCCCTTTTGATTTCTTTATGCCACAGAGAAACAGAAAAGGGTTAATCCAAAGGTGAACTACTTGATAAATGATGTAATGTTAGGAAAACCCCCAAAGCTACAGTGGGCATCATGCTGACACGTGAAGGTTGCTGGTCTCATTTCTCCAGTCCCCTTGCCAGGCATACTCTCAGAGCCTCCTTGGGAACATCCAGCGTGGTTTCCATTCCATTTATTCTTTTCCCCTTCCTATTCTCTGGGAGAATATCTCCCAGCTTCACTGACGTCAGGCCAGGCGTGGCATCCAGTAGACCTGGTTTGAGTCGTAGCTCTGCCCTTTGTATGACTTTTGGTATTTCATCCCTCTGAGCCTCAGGTTCCTCCTTCCCCAAATGGCATCTCCTCCTGGCTTTGTTATGAAGATCAAATAAGAACACACGGGAATGTCCTCAGCCCAGTGCCAGCACATGGTAAACAATTAATAAGTGTGAGCTACTAATAATAACTACCATCCTGTAGGAAAATCCAGATGAACGTCTCCATTCCCTCCTCCCCCCCCCCCCCCCCCGCCCCGGGGAACTACAACAACAAAAACAAAAAAGAACTGGCCAACCCGGACCCCACCCCAGAGTTTGGAATCAATCACTATTCTATATCTTCATGACAAAGGGAAAGAATCATATTGAAAAAGATAAATCATTTCATTCATGGAAGAAACACATACGAGTCAGAGATGGAATGATTGAAGGACTAGAGGAGAGTCTGTAAAGAGACTGAGGACATAATATATTGCCACAATGACATTGGGTAAATTATTGTGTGTGTGTTTTTTTTTAAAGGAAGTCAGTAGACAATCGAGTGAAAGATTTGTCTGGATTTTTTCCTCTGCTTTTTCTTCTTTGATCTGAGATCAACGGGGCTGTTCTATGAAGAGCTGATTTCTGAGGCTGCTGATGAGCTGCAGGTGGCTTTCAGAGGCATCATGGGATCATTTATCATTCTCCATGACATATTTGGCCAACTCTCAGGTGGAAGTTTTGAAACCTTTTTGGCTGATTTATGAATGCAAAATGTGACAGGTACATCCTAGGTCTTTATTTGCGGCTACAGGATGGCCCTGCCTGCTTTAAGCATGAACCCACTCAGATACTTATCAAAACGTTTAGGGCTGCTAATGGGGACGGTGTCTGCAGACCACCCCCGAGGTCACCCAAACACTGCAAATCATTTACAAATGAACAGCTGTGTTCTTTACACAACATGACTGTGTGGGCAGAGACCAAGAAAAGCATATATTTTCAAAATGTCCCTGGTGAGTGGGATGTTATTTTTGTGACTCCTGTAAACCATTCAGAGCATGATTATTTCCCCATATGCGTCATATATATTAGTAGGAAAGAATCAAGGAGAATCAATGAAATACTTTTTACTTTTTGCGGGACTCTTAAGTCCTACCTGAATTTGCTAATACATGAGTTCTGGCCTTGAAATTTCTTGAGATAATCCTTTAGGTGAATTACTCAGTAATTTAAAATATTTACTTTAAGATTTTTCAGATTAGAATGACTTTTATATTTTCCCGACCCCAAATTCCCATATTCTTTGAGCCCAAACTAATAGTTACAGGATCACCATCGCCTGCTAAGTATTTTTTTGGATCAGTCCGTCCAATAGAACTTCCTGTGGTGACAGGAATGTTCACTCTCTGTGCTGTCCAATAGTTAGCAACTAGCCACGTGTAGAACCTAATTTTTAGTTTAATTTTAATTATTAAAATTTCAATTTCAGCAGCACATGTGGCTGGTAGCTACTTTATTGGGCGGAGCAGATTCGGAGCGTTCATGGGAGGGATGTCAGAGGACCTGGGTGTTCTGAGCTTGGCTGAGGTCAAGGAGAAGAGCCTCACGGCCTCTCTGGGTCAGGAACGAGAAGCAGTGTTGCAGTGTGCCTACTGGCTCCCACCTCTCCAGCCTTCTCCAAGGCCCAAGCCTTGTCTCACAGCCCTGACGCCTTCCCTGCAACCCCTAATGCGATGTTCCTCCCTTCTGGGTACCTGTAAATTATCATCCCTGCCCCTTTCCTGGTACTCTTGCGAGGCTGCCTTGCATAGCAAGCTTTTATTTATTTATTTACTTACTTACTTATTGGACGCACCATGTGGCATGTGGGATCTTTGTTCCCCGACCAGGGATCGAACCCGTGTCCCCTGCACTGGAAGCGTGGAGTCCACTGGATGGCCAGGGAAGTCCCCATAGCAAGCTTTCATCCTGTAGGTCAACACTCTATGTGCCCCTAGACTGGAAGGTCACTGGAAGGTCGTGTCCCAGTACAGGGAGAAGAACCAACCCAGGCAAAAACAAAGCAGAAAGACCACATGCCAGGGCTTTTGAAACTCACCCGGAACTCATCTTGACCCACGTTGTACCCTCTTCCCTCCCTACACCACATTTATTTCCCCTTGCTTTTTAGGAGGTCATTTTTTTTTTTTTAATCCCATCGTCCTTTCTCCTGTTACTGTCTGCTGGCTTTGACCCTCCCCCTCAGTTCCCACACTAGGACCTCTCTAGTTTCTGGTACCTTGTGAATTTCCCACTGTGCTTAGTGGGACCTGACCCCTTCAGAGAACACAGGTGTCCTCCTGAGGTCTGAGCCGGGGCCAGACCCTGCCGAGGTGCCTGGGACTCTGGGGTTGTCTGCCTCCCCCCTTTGATATAGGGGCCCATAAAAACTTGTTGAGAACTTAAAAGACAACAATCTTTTTTTAAAAAGACCTTTCTTTTTTGTTTTGTTTTGGATTGCGTGTTTTACCACACGCAGTTGCTTTGAAAAAGCAAAACCGAAAGAAATGGTAACATGGGGGGATCTAAACACCCAATCTGTTTTCTCCGCTTTGACCTGCAGTGAGGTTCCTGAGCCATCATGTTCTTTGTGTCCAGCAATAGTGTAGCGTGTTGTGGGAAAGGTAAACCCTTACGTAAGATAAGGAAGCCCATTCATTTGTCTTCAGTGTATGGGCAGGGTAGTCCCAAGGGAATGAGATTTTCCACTGTTAAGGGTCAGGAAAGGTGTTCATGGAGATGAGAGGGGTAGTGTTGCCAGGTTGGAAGGGTGAGCATATCCTCGAGCTGTATTTTATCAGACATGTGACCAGAGGGTCAATGCTTTCGACATAACATGGAAAAGTGCTATCAGAGGCTTCCCAGGGCAATTCTTAATCAGGGAGAAATTTTTTTTCTGAAATTTAGGTAGCATTTAATCCTTCCTTTGAATGGAGTGCCCACTTGTAAGGCACTAGATGGTCTTATATAAAATATGTACATGCACACACACACATAGATGTATGTGCTCATAAAGATATTTACTGGAGTAATGGATGACTCTTAGCACACTCAGGGGTGCAGAAAAATGTGTTCTCCTTATTCTGCCTGTTACTGATAGGCTTTCCCTATGAGGCCCCTTCCTATGGGAGGCGGGGAGCCCAGAAGGGACTCAGCTTAGTCTAATCTGGAAGTCTTATTCTGAGCTGATAGTTTGAACAGTCTCTCCAGGTAATTTTGTTCCTTTGGGGTAAATGCTGCCTTTCCTTTTCCACCCCTCCCCACCTTGAACCACATGGCCTTTGGGTATATGGAGAGAGGGGTGTGGCTTAGGTGACCTGAGGGCAGTGGAGGGAAGATGGGTACTTCTGCATCCACAGAGCATCCTCTGGGGGCTCCCTGGCCTCTGGTACGGTGAGGCAGGACTGGCACGTCTGGGACTGGTACCACCGACAAGGAACTGATGAGGTTGTCCAGGTAGGTTGATGGGCTGGTGTTCATGCTGCAGTCATTGGCTCCCACCTTTTGCCTCTGTTTTCAAAGCTCCAACACATCGTTAGAGACCCCAGCCTTCTGCTGGGCCATCTGGGCTTGCAACATCTCCAAGACCCCCACTAGGGCCTCAGAAAGTCACAGGAAGCCAACTCCTGCTGTTAGAGCTGGGCAGCCCATCCAACAGTGGTCTCAGGGGCTATTGGGGGTGTCTTAGTCAGCTCAGGCTGCCATAACAAAATTCCTCAGACTGAGTGGCTTAAATGGCAGAAATTTATTTCTTCAGAGTTCTGGAGGCTGGAAGTCCAAGGTCAAGGTGCTGGTAGGGTTGGTTCCTGGTGAGACCTCTCTCCTTGGCTTGCAGATGGCCGCCTTCTCACTGCGTCTTCATATGAACTCTTCTCTGTGTGTGTACAGCCCTGAGGTCTCTTCCTCTTCTTTTGAGGACTCTGGGAGTGACCTTAATTACCCCCTTAAAGGTCCTCATTCCAAATACTGGCACATTGGCAGTTAGGGCTTCAGTATCTGAATTTATGGGGGAAACACAATTCAGACCATAACAGGGGACTTCTTATGGATGCTTCTTCCACTGCACCTGTAGGAGCTGCCACTGGCTCTCATGTCTTTCTCCCTGTGTCCTCCACACCCATCTGGAGGTTTCTAGGCTGCCTGCGACTTCCAGAGAAGTATCAAAAATGAAGATACTTTGCCGTCCTTGTCTCTCTCTCTCTTCCTTGCCACAATCACTGAAGAAATTCTATCATCTGGGTCTTCCAGTCTTCATTCCTGATAGGCTGAAAACATCTAGATATGTCTTTCTTTTTGAATAACGCTGGCTTTCCAGTTTCTTGCCAAACTAAAATCCATTGTGACTTTTCTCTGTTGGTAGCCCACCCGGAAGCACCGAGACCCATGGTCCGGAAGTCCCAGGGACAAGGAGGGTCACAAGGCGAGAAATGTCTTTGAAATGATCTTTTAAAAAGTCACGTATCGACATTATATTTATGCACAAACACGATACTTTCAATGCTACATCTTTTGCTTCCCTCGAATTCAATGGAATTATTTGTGTAACTATTCCAAGTCCTGAGGGATAGGGGTGTCCTAAAGGAATTTGCTACATTTGTTTCTGGGCTCTCCCCTGTCCCTCGGGCTCCTCGAAGTGAACTGGGCTGTGTGTTAGGTGGCACCTTTTGCGGTTCTTACGTGTGAAAACATGAGGTCTCAGGAGAACACGGCATCCCGTACTGTCAGCCTTCAGGGCTCCCCACTTCTACCTATGTTGTTCTCACCCCCAGGCCCACGGATGCCTCCGCCTCCTGACTTGACATTTAAAAAGAAATGATTGTTTTAAATGGTACCATGTCCACTTGGTTCAAAATGCAGAACAGTAAAGGTGACTGTGAAAAGGGTTTCTTCCACCCCGTCTTTATCCCCCATCTGCCTCATCCTCCCACACTGTCCCAAATAGGTAACCATTTGTATCATCTTTTAGTGTGTGTGTGTGGGGGGGAGGGGGAGTTTGAAAAGCACATGGAGCAAATATGAATACAGATTTTTATCTTCCCTGCTTTCACACAGGAAAGGTAACATACTCCACAGACTGTTTGGTACATCGCTTTTTTTCATTTCAGTTTTTGGAAAATTTTCCATATTAGTACATAGAAAGCACCGTATTTTTCTTCTTTTTTAATAAAATGGTTGCCCAGTATTCCATTCTTTGGCTGTTTTAGCTATTTCACTAGTCGTTAGCTATTCAAATGATTTAACCATAAACTATTCAACTAGTCTTCGCTTAAGAAACGTTGGATTATTTCCAATCTTTGGTATAAACAAAACTGCAATGGATAACCTCATGTCATCTTGTACCTGTGCAGTTATGTCTATAAGGTAAATTCCAAGAAGTGGGATCGATGGGGCAGGTCTATATTCTTCAGTGGTTTTGCTAGCTACGGCCAGTTGCTCTCTCCAGAAGTTGTACCAAGATGCACTCCTACCAGTAACCTCTGAGATGCAGACTTGATCCAGTCACGCATTTCTCAAATAACTTAGATTTCGGGTCTTCAGTGTGACAGGCACGGAGCTGAGTCTGATGGAGGCAGCAGGCCGGGGAGGAGGCTTCCCCTCCCTCCCCTGCCTCAGCACTGGACTTAGAGACCTCCAGTTTTGGTCTTATGCGTGGAAACGCCCCCATGTTGGAGGACTGTGAATCACCCAGGTCGAGGGGACTTACCCCAAACCTCCCGCTCTAAGCCCTCACAGCTGCTTCTTGTGGCTTCTTTTTTATTTTTAATTAATTAATTTTATTTATTTATTTTTGGCTGCGTTGGGTCTTCGTCGCTGCACACGGGCTTTCTCTAGTTGTGGCTAGTGGAGGCTACTCTGTTGCGGAGCCTGGGCTTCTCATGGTGGTGGCTTCTCTTGTTGCGGAGCACGGGCTCTAGGCATGTGGGCTTCAGTAGTTGTGGCACGTGGGCTCAGTAGTTGTGGCTCTCGGGCTCTAGAGCGCAGGCTCAGTAGTTGTGACGCATGGACTTAGTTGCTCCACAGCGTGTGGGATCTTCCCGGACCAGGGCTCGAATCCGTGTCCCCTGCGTTGGCAGGCGGATTATTTTTGCGGTACGCGGGCCTCTCACTGTTGTGGCCTCTCCCGTTGCAGAGCACAGGCTCCGGACGCGCAGGCTCAGCGGCCATGGCTCACGGGCCCAGCCGCTCCACAGCATGTGGGATCTTCCTGGACCAGGGCATGAACTCATGTCCCCTGCATCAGCAGGCGGACTCTCAACCACTGCGCCACCAGGGAAGCCCTGGAAGGCGGATTCTTAACCACTGCGCCACCAGGGAAGCCCTCTTGTGTCTTCTTGATGGCTTCTGACCCTGACTGCCCATCTGTTCTGCCGGGGTTCTCTTGGTCACCGCTCCAACCGCACTCCTGTGTCATTGTTCAGCCTTGGCCTCTGCTTCTCCTCAGGGTGGGAGATGGTCAACCTTTCTGTCTGGGTGTCTCTGGCAGGAGGGCCGGCGAGGACCTGAGAAAACAGAGTCTGAGCAACACACACCAGAGCAAGTGTCCTGGCTGTCTCCACCTTAGGCTGTTGGAGCTGCCTCAGGCCTGTCTGGGCTCGCCTTCCAGGTCTGTGCTTCAGCACTAGAGGAGGGGTCTCAAACTTAACTGCATACGGGGCCAACCAGACAACGGCCCTGGGCTGGGTGTGCCTGGGAAGAAGCAGAGAGCACTAGTCGAAGGCTCTGGCAAACTGCCCTCTTATAAGCATCCTGGGCCCAGGAAGCCAGAACATTCGGTATTTGCAAGAGAAGCTGGAAACCTAGATTTTTGCATTAAATTCTACAATCTGCAAATGTTGGCAACTAATTCCTGTTGAAATAATACCACTACTCCTAACAACTGGAGGGACTCCATATAGCACATCCGAGAGTCGGGTTTGGTCTGTGGCTACAGTTGGCACCTCTGGCTTAGCTCAGTGTCTGGCTTCTCAGTAACGTCCCAGACTTTTCGTGTCCTCAGGCCAGGACCCACTACCAGCCTGGACACAGCGCTCAGCTGCTGCCATGTGGACCTGCTGTCCCCAAGGTGCTGTTTGTTAAGATTATTGGCTGGAAATAACTTTTTCAGGGTGACAGTCTCTTCTATAAAACCTTGACTGCTTTTAAGGTCATCAGACAAAACGTGGACCTGCTCGCCCATGCACCGTAAAGCCAATCTACTGGCACTTGGTTGTGGTGAAGGACAGTGTAGCGTTCATTGCAGGGCACCCGGCAAGGAGTCCACGTAGCTAGTGCTTAAAAGACCCCAATTCCCCGAAAGCTTTCAGAGAAAGGTTTATAAAGACAGGGTGAGGAAAGGGGTTTGTGGGGTGTGTGAGCAGCTCATGGACATTCTTCTGATTGGTTGGTGGTGAGGTAATTGGGAGTCAGCGTCATCAACCTTCTGCTTCCAGCTGGTCTGGGGTCTGCGTGCTTGTGGGGAGCATACAGTTAACTTCTCCCACCTGGTGGGAGTTTCAGTATCTGCAAAACAGCTCGAAGGACATGACTCAGAATATCATCTATAGCCCTTGAGGAGGAACTAAAGGTCCTTGACTCTGTGTAATGGCTAAACTATTATCATTTTGTCTTGCTTGACCGTTTTCCTTTCTTTCTGCATTTCTCACTTCTCTGATGAAATTTGTTCTTTGGAGCTCGGGAAAGGCCTAGGAGGCTAAAGTTTTTCACAGACAGGAGGCAGGCAGAGGACATGGGTGGAGGGAGTCTGTTCTGGGAAGGCCCCGTAGAGTCCTGCATGGTTACAAAATTACAATAAAAAGTCTTGTGACTTCCAGGAATGTTTACCTGGGAAATCCCAGTGCCCCACCCACCCCTACCATGTCTGTTTGCGCTGAGGCTTGGTTTCTCCTCTTGAGGGCGTACAAAGGGTCTCTCCCTTTTGCATTCACGAATAGTCAAAGACTGCTTCTCAAAGGCAAGATCAACATCATCTTACATGTCTCTGGCCACCTTCACCACTGCTTTCAGAGCCCGAAGCCATCTTGTCTTGAGCCACAGCCTCACCTTGGTTCTTTCTAGAATAGTCTTCTGACGAACTCTTTGCTTGATCCTGCCTCTCCTCTTACCTCCTCCCTGGAGCAGCGTTTTCTTTCTTCTGGGAGGTAGAGCCCAGTAATGGAAAGAATATATTGATTCTGCAGACTGTGTTCTCTCTCCAAGCCTCAGTTTCCTCAGCTGTAAAATGTTGTCATTAACAGCACCCTCTTGGCTTCTCAGAGTGGTAGTGAGAATCGAAGTGCTATATGTGGAAATGCTCTGTAGACTGAAAAGGGTTACAAAGAGTACATATTTTTCTTCCTTATTTGTATATGTGGCCCAAGACTGTTACAGCTGCAAAAAGGAAACATTGAAGACATAAAAAAGGGACTCACCATCTCATTATGCTAACCCACGCAGTTACTGTTTTCTGGTATTTTGTATTCTCTTCCTGTTCTTATCCACATAAAAGCAATCAGAGGTGATCCTGAGCTGAATCACTTCTCCCTCTAGGCTGCTCTCTGCCCTTCTGTTTTCCAGCATATGGGAGGGAGCAGAACCAACCCCTTTGGAGGATGCTGGGTGAATGATTTATCTCTGAGTGTTTTGAAAGAGATCAGACATTTTATGCAGAACGATCAGCCTAATGCAGAGTTTGCCTAACACCAAACAGGTATACAAGAGACAAAGAAATAAACACTCAAAAAAGACTTCACAGCGATGACTAATTTTTCCAAGTATCTCATAGTTTTTAAAGCGTTTTCATATGTATTAACTCTTTCTAACCTTTTAACAGTGCAGGCAGGTAGATAGGACAGAGCCCATATATTTATTTCTATTTTCCAGTCGAGGACGAGAAGCCCAAAGAGGCTAGGTGATGTGTTCAAGGTTATGGTTAGTTTGTGCTGGGGTTGGCCTGGGAACCCAGATGTGGTAGATTCTTTTCTTGATCTTTAAGTTTCTGTTGATTTAATTCTTCATTATAATCTCTGTGCTCAGGGACTATATACTAGTACTCCTTTTGTATCCATCCCTCCATGGTATCTCTCAATAAATACTTACTGATCATTTGTTTAATAAAGTATACTTGGAAGCTGCCTGTATGGTTATCTGAATCTCATAACAATTGTCAGATATAACTTACTATAACCCTTTCTAATGAACCCCAGTGGCTTTGCATTTGCTTGGAAGAAAAGGGTCACCGACTTGAGATCTAATAATTCAGATCTAACAGTACCCTACTTTGTATGTTATTGTAAAATTTGCCAACTACTTTCGCATCTTTTATTTCATGGTCCTCACTGCATCTCTTTGCGGTAGTTATGACAGCTCTGAGGCCCAGATGCACCTGGGTCTGCCACCCTTCTGGGCTCCCATTTCACTTGAACTTCCAAATAAGAGGACTCGAGTCTCCTTTCTGTGTGGTGCAGAAGGGGCCACCCAATGGTTTCATGAATTTCCAGGGGAGACAAGCTCAGGACAGAGGAGTTTAAGAGATGAGTTCTGCCTCAGAAGGGGCCCATGTGAGGGAGGTTTACAGCCCCCCGCTCAGCCTACCCTGCTGCCGTCTGCTTGCAGGATGCTGTATGACCCACAAGAGTGCTGTGGGCCAGCCCGTCATCCTGTCAACAGCCTTTCTTCATCCTGACAATTTACCACTCATACCAGACTGATGTGTATTGCCGACTTTATTGAAGTTTGGGGGGAAATGGAAGGTAATTACACTGCAGGTAGGAAACCACTTCAACTTGCATTCAGATCTTCTTGTTCATAGAAAGCTACTAAGCACTTTTCACTGCGAGGGATTTCTTACTCACTTGCTGCCACACTGTCGGAGCTTTCTCGCTACCTACAAGGTGTCCACCTTTCCTTTCTGATGACGCTCCACCCCTTTATTCTGGGCTTAAATTTTCTCTTACTTTGATTTGCAGAACAATTCCTTTTTCCACTTTTTTTTAACCTTCTCTCTTCAGACAATGCTCTGGAAGTTCTCACCTTTGATTCTCAAGGAAGCTTATTACATAATTTTCCTAAATAGAGAACTATCACCCCAGATCTGAATTCCTGATTATACAAAAGTGGCTGCAGCTGATTTTTATGGTAAGTACTGGTTTTCTTTTTCCTTTTCATGAATAACTATTTCCATTTAGCAGATGAGGAAACTGAGGTTCCGAGACTATAAAAGACTTATACAAGCACCAGAGCCAGCAGTGGTGGCGCTGAGACTTCGTTTTTCTACTCTACCCTTCTGTTTTACAAGAGACTTCAATGTTAACTGTTTGTTGTCATGATATCAAGCTGTATCTTAATTTACTTTTCTCCATTAAAGGTGATTACCTCGAAGAACACTTTGCATTGACTTTCCATTGCTCAGAATTCAAGGAGCAACATCTCGACCCTAAGGAGCAATGGATGTCATGGCTGTTGTTCACACAGCTGAGTCAGGCTGTTTATACTCCTTGTAAAAGTAATTGTCTCATTAATCTTCACCTCAACCACCTAGCCCTGTTGCCAAGGTCAAAGATGCAGGTGAATTGCAAATATGTCCTTGTGCACACAAAACACAGTGCCCACACCAGTTTTGTTTGAAGTGGCAATGAATGTTGAGGGCTCAGATGCTGGAGATGAGAGAGATGGGAGGCCCACCTTCTGAAAATATGCAAGGTGGCCCGCTTTTCGTAATACTGGAAACATATGAGTGTTACCCAGGCACGGAAAGTCCTGTCCATCTAGGGAGGGCTGCTTTCCCATGGAATTTAATTCTACCAGATCTACTCAGTGTTGAATTAAATGGTAAACTTTTACTCCATTACTAGGCCAACATTTATTTTTTAGTGGTCATCCTGCTGTCACAGAGGCAGTGACTTCAATGCAAAAGCATCCACACAGACAAGAGTTTTTGCTTCAGTGCGTAAATTACATCACCAGGTAATAACTGGAAAAGAAAGTATCAGGGCAGGTCACTGATTTCAGGGCTAAGCTTAGGAGAAAAAAATGAGGAAAAGGATCCTTAGAGGTAGATTATACATTTTTTCGGAGAGAGACACAAGTATCTGCCTTTAATTTGGTTTTCTTATTCCACAATTATCCATTGGGCCAGGTACAGTGTTAAATACAGGAGAAGCAATGGTGACAAGATGCTGAGCTTGATTTATGGAGCTGAGGGTAAACAGGTGAATACATTATGACTGCTCAGATGTGCTGACAGGTGGTGGGAGAGAGGTAGAAATCCAGGGTGCTGTGACAGCCCAGAGCAACACAGTTTTGGTGGGCAGAGAGAGCTTCTTTGAGGAAATGTAACCAAGTAGGACCCTATGGTGCCTTCCTGGAACAGACCGCCATCCTCCATGTCCTCTGCTTGCCTCTCATTTGTAGAAAAACTTTAGCCTCCTAGGCCTTCCCCACGTTCCAAAGAGTAAATTTTATCAGAGAAGTGAGAAAATGCAGAAAGAAAAGAAAACAGTCAAGCAAGACAAAATAATAATAGTGTAGCCATTAAACAAAGTCAAGGACTTTCATTCCTCCTCAAGGGCTATAGATAATATTCTGAGCCATATTCTTTGATCTGTTTTGCAGATACTGAAACTCCTACCAGGTGGAAGAAGTTAAGTGTATGTGCCCCACAGACCACTGGAACCAGAAGGCTGATGATGCTGTCTTCCAATTACCTCACTATCAACCAATCAGAAGAATGTCCATGAGTTGATCTTATACCCCAGAAACCATCCCCTCCCTCACCCTGTCTTTATAAACCCTTCCCTGAAAGCCGATGGGGAGTTCAGGCCTTTTGAGCCCTAGCTACCTGGACTCCTTGCTGGGTGTCCTGCAATAAATGCTGCACTTTCCTTCACCGCAACCTGGTGTCAGTAGATTGACTTTACTGTGCACAGGTGAGAAGACTCAAGTTTGGCTCAGTAACAAATGCAAGCTGGTATTTGAAGGATGAGTAGGAGTTTGAAAGTGGGTATCCCAAGCAAATGGGACAGCAAAGTTCAGAGGTTGGAAGAGGAGTGGTGAGTGAAAGAAACTAGGCGTGGAGCTGGTCGAGAGCAAGGAGAGAAAATGTGGGTTAGTTTTGGACATGTTGAGATTGAGATGCTTTTGGAGCATCTAAATAAAGATGCTCAGAAAAAAAATTGAGCAGACTAAGGGTAAAATGTGGGCTGAAGAGTCACGACCACTCAGCCCTGGAAACATTGGGAGTTGAAGCAATCACCCAGGATGTGTTAGGTAGACTGGGATGAGGAACCCCGACATATAAGAGATGAACAGAAGTGAAGTCCCCAAAGGAGACTGGGGAAAGCAGGTCACAGAGGTGGGAAGTGGAATGGCATGATGCTGCCCTGCTTGTTTTTCACTTGGGGGAATGAGCACTGCATGATCTCAGTAAGAACCTTCAGATGGGCCGGCCCAGGAGATGTCACAAGCCAGGCAGAGTTGGTGGGATGCAGCACACGTGGCATGCAGAAAACATGGCAAATCTGCTGACAAGATTCAGCTTCATTTTGAGACCCCAAATGAAATCAGTTCATTGATTTCACTGATGAAGAAACTGACAACCATCGTTCGGTGACTTGCCTGGTCACTGACCTTGGGTTATTGTCAAAGCAGAGGGAAAACACACGCCAGTCCTGAGTGCTTTCCCATGCCCCACACTGCTTCAGTTTAGAACAGACATCTGCAGCCCCAAATTCTGTGCCAGGTTTCAGGTGTGATGGGGAGGATGCAATGCTCATTTATCTGTGGGAATAAAATCATTAAAACTCTCCATGCTACACTGAAGAAATAAGGTTTTTCATGCACCCCTTTCTGTTTCTTTTATGAGCAGAGGATAGTGTGTTTGCTTTTCCTCCACTTGGTAGAGATGGTATCCTCATACCCGAGATTCAGAAAGCAGTGAGGCAGAACATTCCAGAGGCTACCAGAAACCACAGCTGGAATCCTTCGATAACACAGACCTTCACATTAGAAAGAGAGTAATACTCCCACCCAACTCCACTAGAACTTTGGGGGCTAGCACTGTGTAAAAAGTGTTTTTAGTTTCTTTTCATGGGAATGCAAGAGGTTGAGGGTGACCAGGTGCTTCATAGTAGGGCAAAAATAAAACCACACTTATCTTTTACATCTTGAGGAACACCTTCAAACCCTTCATAAGCCACCGCAGCTTTGGAGTAAACAACAAATGATTTTCTCTCGAAGTCTGCCAAGCATAGCTGGGCCCCTTTTCGTCCTCTGAGGTTGGGGGGAAGGGGCAGAGCTTTGATGGCCTGGAGAAACATGAATGGACACAGTAAATTCCTTCATTCTTTCATGCTGTGAGTAACAAAGATTCCACTGTATGGAGTTGCTAGATCTGGCCCTCCTTACAAAAATCCTTCTCTAAACTGGATTTCTCTCTGGCCTCAGGCAGGACAAGCCCATTCTATACACTGCCCTGGGCACGGAAACAGCGCACTTTTGTCTTTCCTTGTGCCCTCTCTTCCTCTCTGATTTCTGTCTAATTCTTGTGCAGTTGAGTTTGGGCCCCAGGAACTTGTGAAGCTGAGGAGAACTCTCGTTTAGAAGTGAGCATGCAAATGGCCGTGGAAATATCCTCCCTTCCTCCGTCTTTCCTTCATCCTTCTCTCCTCTTACCAGGCAAGGGCTCCCTGCCCTAGGCCCAGAGAGTCCAATATTATGGCACTGGGTTTTGAGAAGAGTTTTATTGTGAGATCAGCCAGGAAGAAGATACGAAGCAAAGCTCTCAAATTGTCTCCTGGAGCCAGGGTTCAGTGTGAAATGTAAGGAGTGGCAGGGGGTAGGAGGTGGGGTGGAGATTTCAAACTTGGAAGCTGATTACCTTGCTTCCCTTTCTATCTTCCTTTCTTCCCCTACTTGCTTCTCTCTCATGCTTTCCTTTCTAACTTCCTTTTTTATCCCCTTTCCTTGCATCTCTAGTCTTCCTTCCCAATTTTGTCCTCTTTTCTTGCTTCCATTTTTAACTTCCTTTTCTCCTTTTCCTTTTCTTTTCCCCTTCCTTTCTTCTCTTTTCCCGGCTTCCTTTCTTACATCCCTGTCATGATCTCCTTTATGCTCCTGTTTTCTCCCTTCCCTTTTCTCATGTCCCTTTTCTTACTTTAATTTTCTTGTTTTTATGTTTTTGCCTCAGTGCTTTTGCTTCCCTTTTCTTGCTTTCTTTTCTCTCTTTCTTACATTTCTTCCCTTTCTTGCTTCCAGTTTTTGCTGTCTTCTTTAGTTCCCTTTTCTCATTTCTGTTTTCTTTATAATTACTTGCTTTTCTTTCTTTGTTGTTGATTCCTCTTTCTTGCTTCCACTTCTTGCTCCCCTTTTCTTACATCTTTTATCTTGCTTATCTTTCTTGCTTCCATTTCTTACTTCCTTTTTCTTGCTTCTCTTTTCTTCCTTCCCCTTCCTAGCTTGTCTCTGTTACTTCCATTTGCCTCTTCTTTGTACTCACCTCTCTAGTTTCATGTCTTTTTTTTCCCCTTATTTTTTCCTTCTTCTATCTTTCTTCCTTCCTTTTCTCTTTCCCTCTTCTTGGTTCTTTTTTCTCCTTTCCTTTTCATTTGAATTTTCTTCTTTTTTTTTTTTTGATTCTCTTTTCTTTCTCCTCTTTTCTGATTTCCCTTTCTAGTTTCCCTTTTCTTGCATCTCGTTTAAAATTTCCTTTTTTCTCGCTTTTCTTCCTTCCCTTTTTTGCTTCTCTTTCTTGATTCCAATTTTTGTTCTCTTTTCTTGCTTCCCTTTCTGATTTGCTATTTTCCTTAACTTTTTCTTGTTTCTGTTTTATTTATTTATTTTTGTTTGTTTGTTTCTGTTTTATAACTTACCCTTCTCACTTCCATTGTCTGCTTCCTTGGCTTCCTTCCTCTTTCTAGTTTTTTCTTCCTTCCTTCCTTCCTTCTTTTGCTTCCTCTCACTTCCTTTTTCACTTCCCTTTCATCTTTTTTTTTTTTTATTTCTCTTTTTATTCTTGCCCATTCTGGCTAAGCTTTCATGTTTCCCTTTCCTGGTTTTCTTTTTTCTTCCCTTTTCCTCTGCCCTTTCTTTTTTCTTTCTTCCCCCACATTCCCTCTCTTCCCACTTTTCATCCATTTTTCTTCCTTTTTCTTTCACTTTCTTCTTCTCTTTTTCTTTCTTTTTTCATCTTTTTGTTCCTTTACTTTCTTCCTTCCTCTTCTCACTTTTTGCCTTCTTTTCTGTCCACATCCTTTTCATCTTCTTTTTCTCCTCCTCCTCCTCCTTCTGCTTTTGTTTCATTTTTGTCTTCCTCAGTCTCTGAGCTCTGATAACTATGGGACTCATAGTGCTCTTATTGAAAGAGCACCTACCTCCCAATAAGCTAGAGCAGCATCAACTCCTGCTTCCACCCCTGTTAACTGTGTGAAGCCAGCAGATGACTCCATCTCTCTGAGCACAGTGTCCTCATCTTTAGGTAATCTAGTCACTTGAGTCACCCTGTCTGTGTTAGAATCAAATTAGCCTGAAGCTCATTTACTGTGCACTGGGAGGAACCACACCTCTTTGGATTTTAGATGCAAGGGTTGCTTTGGCTTTCCCAGTGGACTCTGAGTTTTGTGTCTGCTGTGTTGTTCAAAGGATGGCTCTTTTTACAGTCCTACGCCTTTTCTGTTCTAAACTGCAACCCCTCACATCCCAGGCTTCCTTCGGCAAACACCTCTTGCACGGTGTTTTTATATGTGCTGGTGGATTGGGGGCAAAGAAGGGTTTTACATCTCCATGCAACAGTGTGGGTTTTGTCTCTCTTTAAAGAAGAGGTGGCAAACTTTTGGTAAACAAGCTACATCTGGCTAGAAAACAAAGGCAGTCCAGAGACAGATTAACTGGCCCAGTGTTGAACACAAAATTTTTAATTAGGTCGAGCATTTGAAAATTACTTGATTTCATATGAAGACTCTGTTTTCTGGCTGCTCTGGTTTCTGCATGATTGGGTGCATCTGAGGGTCATTTGCTCCCTCAGAGGGCCTAGCTGTCCAGTTCACCACACCCTCCCCACCCTCTTTCTTCACTCCTTCTCTCCCTTGCCCAGTGCCTGGAAGCATTGGGGGGAACACTTCTCCACAGCATCCTGTTTGTGATCCAAATCCTCTAAGATCCATTAAACACTTCCTTCCTGGCACATTACTACCCTTGAAGACACGAACCCAGGACAGACTGTATCTTCTCAAATGGAGAGGAGGGAAAGAGCTCATCAGGAGAAAAATATTATTAGGGAAAAAAAAAAAAAACATTTTGCCCTGAGTTATTGCTTGAAATAACAGCATCAAACCTCACCCTCTTGAAATAATATTTTCCTGTTTTCCAGATATCTTATTGGGGTAAAATGCTGTTCTGGGTGGGATACAAATACAGGGAAGTAAAATTCTTAAAATACTTAAAGTTTTTAATTAAATATTTATCCTCACTAATTTTAATATTCTTTTATCTTGGTTCTGGTTAAATTCATGGCTTGCTAAATCCTGGCTTGTTGCCTTCAACCAGTTAGCCAAAATTTTCTTAAAAAAAGTGTCCTCACGTTGTTGAAGTTGGGATTTCCCTTGTTCTTGTGTAGCCTGATAGCCATGCCCTGCACAAATACACCAGTCCTTCCTTGGGTACGGTGTAGCCAACTACACCCTAGTGCTCTCCATCCTCCTTTCCTTTGCCTTTGGTTCCCCTCTCCATAGCATGCACCACCATCTAACATGTTGTATCTTTTACTTTGGAGGGAGTATTGGTCTCCCTCTGTTAGATGTGAAACCCATGAATGCAAGACATTTGAGGGTTCTGTTCACTACCAGATCCCAGTGCAGTCCTCACTAGGCTCTCAGTAAGGATTTGTGGAGTAAGAGAATCCTGGGCAGAAAGGGAGACCATCTTTCCATGTCTCTACCACAGAAGAGCCACTCAGCTCTGTCAGTCAGGTCCCAGTTGGAGACACCTCGCCCTCCAATCTAGGTGATAAGTGGAGAGTTTACACATAGGGGCACTGTTTTCAAAGGTGCAGGTGGGGCTGAAAGACATTAACAAGGTATAATCTGGGACTACTGTTGACTAAAAAAAAATGTACAACCTAAAAGTTGAGAATTATGTATATTTTATTTGGTGGACTTCCTGAGAACTTAAGCCTGGGAGACAGCCTCTGAGATCGCTCTGAGAAACTGTTCCAAAGAGGTCAGGGAGGAGCAGGATACACAGGAGGTTGAACAGAAAAGATTGAACATGGTAGTTGAACATCAAAAGATGCTGGGCTTCCCTGGTGACACAGTGGTTGGGGGTCCGCCTGCCGATACAGGGGGCGCGGGTTCGTGCCCCGGTCCGGGAAGATCCCACATGACGCAGAGCGGCTGGGCCCGTGAGCCATGGCCACTGAGCCTGCGCGTCCGGAGCCTGTGCTCCGCAACGGGAGAGGCCACGGCAGTGAGAGGCCCGTGTACCACAGAGAGAAAAGAAAAAAAATAAAAAGAGTATTGCTAATGAAAGAAAAGCAGATGTCTCAAGTTAATGAATTTATTGCTTTTCTGTGTATGAGAAGATGCAAGAGTCTAGACTCATTGAAATCATTCCTTTGTTATGCATTTTAACTATCCAGGGCCAATATCCTGTTTTTCTCCATCTTGAATCCCCTCAGAGTACACAGTTGGGGGCGGCTGCAGTGGCTGATGACATGATGGTTGCAACATCCTTGTTTACTGATATGGCAGGAAACATTTTTCATCCACACTAGCAACAGCCTTACCACTCCTACCTGGAAGGAACAAAGGGAGAGAACTTCTCCCAGATCCTAAAGCACAGCTACTTGCAGAGGAATGCGTAACAGTAGTGTGGCCTTGGAAGAGAGACTCGGGCAACCTGAGGAAAGGTTCTGATTTCCAGCCCTCACCTCCAAGCTGATCAAACCCAGTGGAATCAGAAGACAAAATAACCCATTAATGTGGTCAGTAAAGTCAGCCCCTGGGGTACAGAGTCTGGTGCAGATTCTGGAGGATTAGTGGAAAGCAACCGGCATAAAACCTCTCCTATTAATAAAGATGCAGACGTAGAGAATGGACTTGAGGACACGGGGAGGGGGAAGGTGGGACAAAGTGAGAGAGTAGCATGGACATATATACACTACCAAATGTAAAATAGATAGCTAGTGGGAAGCAGCCGCATAGCACAGGGAGATCAACTCGGTGCTTCAGGACCACCTAGAGGGGTGGGATAGGGAGGGTGGGAGGGAGACGCAAGAGGGAAGCGATATGGGGATATATGTATATGTATAGCTGATTCACTTTGGTATACAGCAGAAATGAACACAACATTGTAAAGCAATTATACTCCACTAAAGATGTTAAAAAAATTTTAAAAATAAAACCTCTCTTATTGTGTTCCCAGAAGACTCATCTTCTTTATCAAGCATAGCTGTGTTTAGCCACCAGCAAAGGGAACTATTGGGATGCTGGAAGGGAGCCTCTTGGTTCTAGGTAATAGTGAGTCAGGAGATGAGTAAGTAAGCAAAAGTCAGAGTGCATTAGCTAGGTGGCTGTTCAAAGTCTGTGTAAACAGCAAATTGGCGAGCGGTCCATAGAGGCTGAGGAACAGGGTGAAAACAGAGACCAAGAGCCTGGAAGCCATCAACTGCATGGGGCTCCCAGAACAGGGGGATCCCAGAACAGGGGACTCCACGGCCTGTCCAGCCACCAGCCTGCCCACAGACTGATGGCTGGGCAACTTCGATGTCCATTGCGCTGCTTTCCCTGGTGCTTCTCCATCCTCCAGCAGCCTGAGGTTTTCTACCGTGTTGCACCTGGAAGGCAGAGCTCTGAACATGAAGGTAGGGGCTGGCAAATGTGTTTCTGGTTGAAAATCTGTCAAGAAAAAAGGCTCTTTCTGTGTGGGGGTAGGAGGCTGAGGATGCACATCAAGGGACTGTCCCACGATTGCCAAGTGAGTTTAGTCTTCTCAGTCCAGTGTCCCTAACTTCACAGCACTGAAGTCACTTTTTTCTCAACGACATTCAGGCTGGTGGCTCTTTCCTCTTCTCAAGGCAGAATTCATTGTTTCTTCATCTTTGAGGCCTTTGCTCTCATGTCGGGGCACCTTCTCCTTGTAATAGAATCGGTTGTCCGTGGGTCTATAGTGCCAAGCATGTGCACATTCACACACACACACACACACACACACACACACACACACACACCCATACCTCCTTTGAGGGCTTTGTTCATCTCCATTTTCTGATGCATGATGCCTGGAACATAATAAGATATTGGTAAATGTTTGTTGCATGAATAAGTGACCTAATGAGAGCTGACCCACCTCGGATTACCTCCGTCTCTGTCCACTGGGCTCTAGTTCCAGTTCTTACCTGTCTGCTCCCTGTCATGAAAGCTTACATATATGTTTCGCTGCTTCTTCAAGGTCCTCCTGTGTGACTGGCTATGTAATTTGATATTCCAAACCATGGCAATGAAATAGTGGATACAATGGCTTATGAGTTTCCCTGTACTGGTCTTGTAGACAAGTGTTTTCATTTTTTAATCCACATGAAATTATTTCCCCATGTGCCCTCTTCAGCCATCCAGTTGTTCTGCAGTGTTTCTGGTCAAGGGCACTTGTAATTGTCTCCTAAGTGACATGCCTCCGTGGGCTACCTGTGTTTCCTACTTATGGTCATTCTTGAGTTGACTCTTCACTCTGATTGCCCATCTTCCCTCTTCCCCCACCTTTCTTATCCCTGCAACATTTCCCAAACCATAGCAGCTACCTGGGACATGGTAGTTTTGTACAGAGCTTCCCTTCTTGTGGCTTGGTGAATGGAGGCTGCTGTTTCCTACCTTCCTAAAGACACTGAACGAGGTCTTCTGGAATCTCGGAAGGTGGTGGGGGAGAGATCCTTGTGTATCTGTGCGTGTGTGTTAAGCCTAAGCTACTCGTGTTCTAAAAATCTGATTGAGACCCAGGAGTAAAGCTCAGCACATGGAGATCAAAATAAACAAAATGAGTGCTTTCCTTTCTAACGTGGTATCAACGTTGGTGTCTACCCAGATCGGAGTCATTTTTGCAGATGTCTGTGCTCCCCCAGTTCGCCAGCATTCCGCCACCTGACAGCTGATCATTCAGAATTTGCTGATTCAGAGGCTGCTTATAGCTACTGAAATTTTTGAAATTTATTTTTTAATTTTTTTAACATCTTTATTGGAGGCTACAGAAATTTTAATCCACTCGCTGTGTATAACTGGTAGCTCCTCTGCTTGAATATAATCCCCCGCAGCAGCTCTCAGCCCTACACGTGCTAGGTTTTTGACAAGTCATTTTTGCACGTGTAGGATTAAATTATTTCACAGGGGAAAGAACAGAACTAGAAATGGGAACACTGAGGGCTCCAGAAAAAGGGAGAGCAAGGTGACAGCAGCCGTTTTATCTCTTCAGACGCTGCAGGAATCTCTATAAGTTGGCTGGCTTAGAGAAATACTCTAATGTATCAGAATATTTTCCTAAAACTTCAAAGACCACAAACCTAAAGGTCTGAACCAAAAAAAGAGCAATATAGAGTCAAGCCTCTGGAAAATTCTTCAGCGGTAGAAATCCTAGTAGATATCCTTCCTCTGATTCTCAGAACCCCTTATTTGCGGAAGCACCTGGCATGTTCATCTGTCATTTTGATTGTCAGTGGTGTCCTCTAAACTCTGGTTTCTTGATGATAGGGATTAGACTTTATTCATTGCAGTGATAAAGTGTGTCGGTCAGAGTACTGATATACTAGCATTTTTTAAAAGACACAAAGCACAGCACAGAGAAACACCACAAGAGAAGGGGAGTCTGGGCCCCCTAAGGGTGTACATGTGAAAGAACCAGAGTGTAGCTGAGGCCAGTAGACCTTGGCAGGCCATGCTGGGATGGTGTCCTGCTTTAGAAACTTGGTGAGCAGGGGAGGGTACAGCAAAGCAAGCTGTAACCCTAACCTAAGCCAGGAACATCACCTTGGTGCATAGAACATGGTCTAGGTGTCCAAGAGCATCACTCAAAGTCACCACTGACCTGTATGGGACCAGCATTCATTCTGTGACTATATTTGAGGTGGTGGTATCAGTGGGCAAATTGCACCTTACAGTTGTCTCTCTATTTGGCTTTTGGAAGTCACATGGACCCCTCGCGTCTGAAAGAGGGTCTAGGATATCAAAGAATCATAGTAAATGTGGGTCTTAAGAAGGAACGTCTGGATTTCCTATTGGTAAGAACAGGTTAGTGTACTGGTGGTTAACTGGAAAAACAAAAAGAAGCTTTTTTTGTATATAAAATCTGAAGGGTCTATGGAACATCAAGGTGGGGGCTCCAGAAGACACATATGGGCCTAAAAACAAGGAAAGTTTGGGGGTAGAAATTCAAGTCTGGAAAGCATATAGATAAGACTGTCTTATATTTAGCTTAATAATCCAGTACCTATGTAGCAGGGGTGAAAATCAGTATTTGTTGAATGCACAACTTGATGAGTAAGTGAACGAGTCAAGTATTAACTACGAAGTAGTATAATTAATTTTTTAAAGCAAATATACTAGGACCTTGAGTCCAGGTTTTTCTCTACTTCAGAGTAATCATCTTGGATTTATTCCTGCAATGTCTTTATTGCCCAGGGAAGTTTCAAGCTCCTGTAGGAATTAACTGCATTCAGAGCACATGTTTTTACTTATCTTCAGTGCTGATGACTTTTTATCTTGTGAGGGCGACTGTGATTTTTGGAAACAACTGAAAGCAATTCGTAGACACGTTTGGTGAATGATTTGGGGGAATAGGAGAGAGAACACAATTTTGGTCATTAAGAGTTCTAAACTTTAACATTACAGAACTTAACTTCTAGTTCTGAAGTCAGTTTTAAGGTACAAGCGCTAAAATGTTTGACCCTAAAAACCACAGCCTACCATGGTGAGTACTTTGAAACCCAATATTGTATTTATTGTAGTATAAAAACCTAAGACAAAAAAATTTTATTTAAAATATATCTATTTATTTATTTATTTTAAAATTACTTTAAATATAAAGTTTAGGTCTTCATTGTTGGCCAAAAGTATGCTTTCATTGGAATTCACCTTCTCTCTCTTTTTTGTCCCAATCCATTTGTCATTCCTTGAGTCATAACAGCTGTAGTGTTTAAAATGCCCTGTGAGTAGAGATAATTACTGCTAACAATAGAACAGACTCTGAGAACCAACAAATTGCAGGACATGGGGTTGATACCTCGCTACACTTTGATTCCTATAACTTTTGTTACATTATCTAAGCCCTGACTGGGTCTGACTGGGAGGAAACAAAGCCTTTGGTTGGATGTATTCTGTGCGGTTAAATCTTCATTAAGAGGATCTGACTCCAGTATGGGTGGGACGGTAGAAAAAACCCAATGGTGTACTCGGGAGACCTGGCTTCTAGTTCTGTCAGTATTTAAAATGATATTACTTTTCCTTCTACTGTAACTACTGTTGCTGCTACTATTACTACTACTTCTGTGTTTTAGATGGGCACAAAAAGTTTTATATACTTTGTCTCAATCTTCACAACAGCCCTGTGAAATAGGAAGACATCAGTGGACCCATTTTCAGGTAAGTAGAGTGAGTACAAAGTAAACTTTCAAGTAGTCAATCAAGAATGACATTGGGCGAATCACTTTAGGTCCTGGAGCTGGACTCTCTAAGATGCACTTACATTATACGTTTTATACTCTTTTCTTTTCATAGGGTGCAATATGTCATTATATATCAGAGTGTAGTTCTGCATTTCATGAGTTCCTCAGAAACGGGATCCTGGGGAAACACTCTCAGCTGGTAAGAGTTATAATATGTGCAACAAGCAAGTTACATAAAATTAAATATTTAAGGAAAAAGTGAAGTCATGAAAGTGTTCGTTTTGAGCATATTTTAGTCTTACTACTTCCCCCTCTCGGTTGGGTAGAACCGTTACTCTCATTGGAGAAGTTGCTATGGAAACAAATTTGCACAGTCTCCCTTTGTCATAGTATTTTTCTCAGGCATTCTCTATGTCTCAAAAATCTTAACAACAGTGAAACATACATTCAACCCCAGAGGATTAAAAAATAGGATTTATATTTCTTCTCTCCACCCTCACCCTCCTCCCTTCAAAGGCGTGCCTATGGGCAAATTGGTGGCTCACAAATTCTACCAACAATGGTCTATTTTCCGCTCAGACAGACGCTGACAGAGGGGCTGCTGTGTTGATGAAGGAAGGGCCGTGACTGCCAGTCTGTGACTCTCCTGCTGACTACAGTCCCACCTGCAGTGGACACCGGTGCTCTGTCCAGCTTTGCAGGATGAGAGCCATTCATTGCACTGGGAGAAACATAAGGAACACAGAATTACTGTTCATTAACATCACACTGATCAAGCAGGTAGCAGAAATAGGGAGAGAAGGATGCTTGTTTTAATTTTAGGGTTCTGATGGCACTGACCAAATAGGCATTAGGGAAACTTGGGAAGAATCTGGAAACACTGCGTCTGTGGGATTCTTAATCTTGTCGGTGAATTTTCATTATGGTCTGATGAGACTACTGTCACATCAAGTCTATTCATCACAGGCTAATGGGGTGTTCCACACAAGGGTTCCTGCTGCTATTGCTTGTCTAAAAATTATCTCAAAACTTAGTGATGTAAACTGGCAACAATTTTACTTCGCTCACCAAATTATGAGTCCGAAATTCAAGGCATTTCAGGCTTAGAAGCTCTCACTTGGGACCTCTCATGTGGTTGTCAACAGAGGTTGGCTGAAGTTGCTGTCATCTGAAGGTTCAGCTGGGCTGGGTGTCCAAGATGACTCAATCACAGGGTGGCTTTTAATGCTGTCTGTGGGCTGGTCATTCAGCCATGGCTGTTGATTGATAGCCTACAATGTGACCTCTCAGAATGGGGGTTTCAGAACAGCTAGATTTCCAGATTTTTCTGGCACTGACTTCCCCCAGAGAGAGCGTCCCAAGAGAAGTAGGTGTAAACTTCACAGGTTTTGATGACCCAATCCAAGTCTTAGAGCATGACTTCTGTCATACTCTATTTGTGGAAGCAGTTGTAATCCTGGGAAGACACTGGAGAGAGGGATGGAGACCCTAATTCTTGATGAGAAGGCTGTCGAAGAGCTCATGGTCATTTAAAAAACCTTCTAAATAGATGAATTTTCTGGAAAACTGCTGAAGACTTCAAGTGCCAAACTTTTAAAGCTTAACTCTTTCTTGATATCTCAGATCTTCATTAAGAGCATCTGTTAATGCACTGTCTGGAAGTAAGTGTCATCGCTAGGGCATATTGAATAGAATAAAACAATTTTTTTTAAATTACCTTTTATTGAGTGCTTACTCTGTTCCAAGTATTTTACATGTTTTTTCTCAGTTAATTTCTGCAATACTCCAACGGTAGGTAGACACAGTGTTTGCTGCATTTTAAAGGTGAGGAAACTGAGGATCAAAGACAAATTGTCCAAAGACATATAGCTAATAAGCCTCAGAGGTAGGTGGCTAAATCTGGAGTGCCAGATTGTAAAACCCAGATTTTTTTGTGGGGAGTGAAATTGTTCTTTTTTTTTTTTTAATTGAAGTATAGTTGATTTACAATGTTGTGCTAGTTTCAGGTGTACAATACAGTGATTCAGTTATATATATATATTTCAGATTCTTTTCCCTTATAGGTTATTATAAAATATTAGGTATAGTTCCCTGTGCTTGGAGGGACAAGGAGGTCCTTGTTGTTTATCTATTTTATATACAGTAGTGTGTATATGTTAATCCCAAACTCTTAATTTATCCCTCCCCACACTTTCCCCTTTGGTAACCATAAGTTTGTTTTCTATGTCTATGGGTCTATTTCTGTTTTGTAAATAAGTTCATATTTTAGATTCCAATTATAAGTGATATCATATGATATATGTCTTTGTCTGGCTTACTTCACTTAGTATGATAATCTCTAGGTCAATCCATGTCGCTGCAAATGGCATTATTTCTTTTTATGGCTGAGTAATATTCCATTGTATATATGTACCACATCTTCTTTATCCATTCATCTTTGCATGGACATTTAGGTTGCTTCCATGTCTTGGCTATTGTAAATAGTGCTTCAATGAACATTAAGGTGCATGTATATTTTCAAATTTTGGTTTTCTCTGGATATATGTCCAGAGCTGGGATTGCTGGATCATATAGTTGTTTTATTTTTAGTTTTTAAAGGAACCTCCATACTTTTCTCCACAGTGGTTGTACAAATTTACATTCCTACCAAAAGTGTAGGAGGTTTCCATTTTCTCCACACTGAGGGTGTTTTAAAAAAAAAAAATCCTTCTTGAAGGAGATAGGAGCCTTCTCAGGTCCAGACCCCTCTTCTTGTTCTCTTTTCTGTCTTAAGGACAACCACTTTCCCCTCTTCTGTGATGAAGCCACTACCCTCCCTATACCTTGGAATCCTTTTCCCTGAAAGACTGATTGACAGAGATGTCTGTCTCCTTAGTTCTCCTTCCAGCTTGTTTTGCTGCCCCAAAGACAAACTCAGAAACCCTTTTTGCTTTAAGAGTTTACTGCTGATCATCATAGAGAAGACAGCCAGAAGACAACAGCCATTTCACTTTTGCAAGCTTAATAGAGGCCACAGAGCTTTGGTCTCTGGCCTAAAGTTCTCGATTGCTTTGTTGCTATAACTGGTAGGTCTGAGACTCCCTGCACTCATTTCTTTCTTTTTTTTTTTTTTTTTCCCGCACTCATTTCTAAACAAGGCTACAATTCCACTCATTGTACCCAGATGGAGACTGACCTCCAGGCTGCATCTCCCCAGCCTATGACTGAAAGCCCTTCCTGGTGTTGTCTCAAGGGAACTTGTTACTAGGTCACTGCCAGCTTGTGTCTTTCACTCCCGCCTCCCCATCCTGCTGTCTGGCCATGTCTCTGCTGCCAGTGACGCTCACTGGTGCCCTCTGCTGCCACCACCGATCCTGCCTCAGACGGAGGCAGTGGGCAGAGAGAGGTCATTGCTCTCCCTGTTACTGCTCCTTTCCACGTGAGGGACAGGTCTTTGGATTTCTCACTGCACAGCCAACGCCAGGCTCCTTTTGATAACAAGTTAGAGGTTTAGGTATACGAGAAGGGTCATTCACCTCAGTAAGAGCTAGGAGATCTTATCAGATGAGCGCCACTCTGAGGGTCCCTAAACATAGACTACCTTTCCCACAAAGGAGCAGGGCCCTCCTTGGCCTGGGTGCCACCCTGCATCCTACACTAGGGCCCAGCTCGCCCCCTCCCTGGGAGCGCTCTGTGGTGTCTGCACTTCAAAGTTCTGGTCCCAACAGCCCTGAAGACCAGAGAACACAGAAAAGATTTCCTCTCCCCTGAGTCTTTATTTTCTGCCATAAGGTTGATTTCTTTCTAGGAAGCTTGATGGTAAGAATATTCAGTTCTTTAGGGGAAAACCACGCCTCCACTTTGGTGTCTTTTTTGGCTTCTCCTCACCCTTTCTTCTTGTCTGACTTCTGAAGTTTGGAGAGTGGCTGTTTGGGGATGAGAGAAACCCATGTCACTGAGATCATGAAAGGAGTTTCATCACCCACCTCCAGGCTCTGCAAGGGGAGCAAGGACCTCACGAGGAGGGAGCAGGCCATGTGCCTTGTATGTTGTCTTCATCTTGACTGGGGAGGGGAGGAGGTTAGTCAGGGATGGATGTGGAGATTTCCCTCACCTTAGGTCAAACTTTAAGAAAACTAGTTAGAGAGCTTTCTATACATCCCTTGGAAGTAGGGGATATGAGGACATCTAACTTATATAACATGTGAGGCATCTAACTCATACCCAGGAAAGCTTAGAGTTGTACCACATGAACTCAAAGTCAAGGTGGTCTTGGAAACATCCTGCAGTCTTGAGGGGTGTGGGCAAGGCTGTGTGCATATGTATTTCCTGTGGGTCTACTGTGGATTCTTTGAAAAAGAAGCAGGCATCTGTCTTCTTATCCTACTCAAGAGGACCATTTGGAAGGGTATGGTAACTCCCACTAGCAAGAAGAACCCTAGAAAACCAAGAGCTGAGGGCGCATCAGAAGTGGACAGTTGGAAGAGACATCATTTGTGGCAGGGGAACTGCAGATAGGAGGACCCCACCCCCAGCATGGAACTGGTTCTCTGAAGACCCTTCCCAGTATCTCATGGGAGATTTGGCACTTTTGCAATGGGACACATCCAGAAGGCTCAATGTCCATCACAACTGTGCTGGCCACGGAATACTGTGTTCCTTCCTTTTCTCCCAAGCCCAGGCCAACCCAAGAGTGGCCAAATATCTCACTTAGTGCGTAAGGAAGGAGGTTACGGGGAAAATAGTAAACTTCTTATCCAGTCTCTCCTCTCTACTGCTGGCTTCCAAGTCTGGAGCAGGGGACAAGACAAACCAGGAAGGCAAGAAGTGCCTATTTTAAGGTGTTGAAACGTTCTGTAGGATACTGTAATACTGCATATGACATGATGCATTTGTCAAAACCCAAAGAAATTTACAGCACAAGAGTGAACCGTAATGTACACAAATTTAAAACTAATTCAGGATGTTAGAGGATTCCAGGAAAGAATGTATCCCATAAAAGAGAATCTAATTATATTATAATGAAACAACTCACTGAAGGGGATGGGGGGAAGATGCTGAACTAAGTAACTTTGGAAATTAATGGAGTCTGTAAGACTAAAGGCAAAAGGAACTGCACATAAGAGATGTATTCTAGTTGATAAAGCTGTTTTCCACAAGGGTACGGGTTAACAATTCTGATACTGCTATACATGTATAGTGGAGTGAAACAATCAAGCAAAATGGATGGTGGATGGTGGGATCAAGGTTTCTCACTGTTGGAATGGAAATTTACAGCTAAACAAGGGTGGGGGCGGTTAGAATAATCCATGTGGGGTGATCTAAAGGTACAAAATTCTGGTTATAAAGTAAACAAATCCTGGGGTTATAATGTACAGCAAGGTGACCATAGTTAACAATACTGTATTGTGTATTTGAAAGTTACGAATAGAGTGGATCTTAAAAGTTCTCATCACAAGAGAAAAATTGTAACTCTGTGGTGATGGATGTTACCTGGATTTATTGTGATGATCATTTCAAGATATATAGAAATATCAAATCATTATGTTGTATGCTTGAAAATAAGGTAATGTTATATGTCAATTATATCTTTTTTTTTTGGCTGTGTTGGGTCTTTGTTGCTGCTTGCAGGCTTTCTCTAGTTGTGGTGAGCTGGGGCTACTCTTTGTTGTGGTGTGCAGGCTTCTCATTGCAGTGGCTTCTCTTTTTGCGGAGCATGGGCTCTAGGCATGCAGGCTTCAGTAGTTGCAGCATGTGGGCTCAGTAGTTGTGGCACATGGGCCCTAGAGCATGCAGGCTTCAGTAGTTGCAGCATGTGGGCTCAGTAGTTGCGGTATGTGGGCTCTAGGGCGTGCAGGCTTCAGTAGTTGTGGCTTGTGGGCTCTAGAGCACAGGCTCAGTAGTTGTGGTGCACGAGTTTAGCTGCTCCACAGCATGTGGGATTTTCCCAGACCAGGGCTCAAACCCGTGTCCCCCACATTGGCAGGCAGATTTCCAACCACTGTGCCACCAGGGAAGTCCTGTCAATTATATCTTATTAAAAATTTAAAAGAAGAATAATTCATGTGGATTAGAGTTGGAGAGATCAGTTAGAACTAATGTTTAACTTGATGTAGCTATAGATACTTACATATAGAAATGTTTGTACATAGTAGTAAATACACATATATTTCTTTGCTCTGTCCTCTAAGAAGGCCAGTAGCCATGAGCACACCAAGTGCCCAGATTTTGGTTTCTAATATCACTCTCCAGTAAGAGGAACCAGGGCTCCTTGGAGAAATGGCTGATTCTAGGACTGGGACAGGAAATATCCAAATGAACTGGAAGCATCTTGTAGTGCCAGAAAGTGAGGACGTGCACAAGTAAAAGCAAAACAAAATGTTAACTCATTGTTGGGGTACCATTGGTGGAATATGTTAAAGGGACCCAGGAGTGAACTGAAAGAGCTCCCAATGGCCAAAACCGGAACAATTTGAGTGACAAAATAAAGTAACATTGGATCAAAAACCAAAGTACGGGCTTCCCTGGTGGCGCAGTGGTTGAGAGTCCGCCTGCCGATGCAGGGGACACGGGTTCGTGCCCCGGTCCGGGAAGATCCCACATGCCGCGGAGCGGCTGGGCCCGTGAGCCGTGGCTGCTGAGCCTGCACGTCCGGAGCCTGTGCTCCGCAATGGGAGAGGCCACAACAGTGATAGGCCTGCATAACGCAAAAAAACAAACAAACAAACAAAAAATAAACAACCAAAGTACAATATATATACTATGTATTATAATGTATTTATAATGTATATATATCCATGCACCCCCAAATCGCTGATGCATTAATAAATGGGGAGAAGAGACCATTCTCCTGAGCATAAGAATTCCAAATAAGTTATGTAGATATTCCACCCTACAGGAGCATAACTCCCCACTCCTTAATTGTGCATAGCGACTTCCTCCCAAAGAATACAGTATGGGAAGAGGGGGGGAAAAAAGGGGTTACTTCACAGTGTAGAAACCTGACAAGTACTACCTCAGCCAGGTGATCAAGGTTAACATCAACAGTATAGACCATGTTGATCATATGCACACTTGATACGATGTGCTGAAAGTGGCACTTTACCTCTGTGATCTTCCTCCCCCAAACCCATTACCTCAGTCTAATCATGAGAAAACACCAGACGGGGGAGGGAGGCATCCTACAAAATCCCTGACCAGTACTGCTGAAATTGTCAAAGTCATCTAAAACAAGGATAGTCTGAGAAACTGTCAGTCTAGAGGAGCCTAAGGAGATAGGACAGTGACTAAATGTGTTGTGGTGTCCTAGATGGGATCCAAAAACAGAAAAAACGCAGTAGGTAAAACTAAGGAATTGGAATAAAGTACGGACTTCAGGTAATAATAACAACAAATTACTATTACTTCATTAGTTGTAGCACATGTAACATACTAACGTAAGATGTTAATAATGGGGGAAACCGGGTGTGAGAGGTAGATGGGAACTCTCAGTACTAATTGATCAATTCCTCTGTAAATCTAAAACTGTTTCAAAAAGTAAAGTCTATTGATTAATAAATAAAGCTATGGATTCTATATTTAACCATGATCTTATCCCAGGTGCAGGGAAGAACAAGTTGACAGAGCTTCAAGTTAGAAGACCAGAGTTCAAGCTCTTCTTTGCTGTTAACTCTCCTGTGACCTTGTGATGGTCATTAAATCTCTCTAGAGCCCAGTTTATTTATTTATAAAACGGTGGTAATATTATTGTATTCACCAGGGCTCTTCAGAGAAAGAGAGCCAATATGATGTATTATATATACATATCTATAGTACATATATATACATACACATATATATAGTACATCCTATTGGTTGTATAATATATCATAGTATAAGGAATTGGCTCATACAGTTATAGAGGATGTCAAGTCCCAAGGTCTTCAGAGTGAGACAGCAAGCTGGAGACCCAGGGGAACTGATGGTATAGTTTCATTCTGAAGCCCGGCAGGCTCAAGACCCAGGAAGGATCCACATCTCAGTCCAAATCTAGAGGCAGGAAAAAGCCAATGTCTCAGTTTGAAAGCAGGCAGGCAGGAGGTATTCTCTCTTATTCAAGGTAGGATTTTTGTTCTCTTCAGACCTTCAACAGACTGGTTGAGGCCCACCCATACTAGGGAGAGCAATCTGCTTTACTCAGTCTACCAATGTAAATGTTAATCTCAGACAAAAACACTCTGAAAGAAACACCCAGAATAACGTTTGACCAAATATCTGGGCACCCTGTGGCCCAGTCAAGTTGATACATGAAATTAACCATCACAACTGTCTTCTCACATAGGCCTTTGTTATGAGAATCAAATAGGATAACTAACGTTGTAGCACTTTGTAAAACCATAAAGTACCCAGCTATCTGTCTGGAACCACTGCGTAGAATAATGCATGATTACTTTATAATTCCAAACCTTTTCCATTAATATGTTTTAGGAGTTTTGATATTTTTATATAACGACCCCTTTGTTTTTTTGATGTTTTTATTTCCCGTGAGCGCATCTCTGACCAGTACCCGCCTAGCCAGTATTTTGGCAGGCTCCTCACTCCTTGAGCATCCACACTTACGCTTTTTTATTTTGTCAGGGGTCTATTCTGCCCTTTTCTCACTGGAGGGCAGACAGGAGAAAAAGGAAGAAAAGGCAGCATCGAATCACTTGGACTCACTGTAGTGATGCAGCTGTGATTCTGAGTGTCTTGGGTCCCTCATGCCCTCAGGCTCTCTCGGGACACTCTGCACCTGAGTACACAGGACTCCCTCTGACGTCCTGGCTGGACACACAAGTGAGAGAGCTACTCTGTTTTCAAGTCTGAAGTCTACACCTAGCTGATGTCATTACAAAATAATTCCCTTTCCACTGGCTGCTCTGGTTTTCAAGTAGGAAAAAGTTGTCCCCCTAAACGGCTGACATGTGTGACTCTCCCTCTCAGATGGCATGCTTAACAATGTTCCCAGTCTAGCTTCATTTGGGTCTCAGCAGGATCCTGGGACTAGTGGAGATTGACAGCATAACTAATGTTGGCGTCTCATCAGTGGCCAGCTTCCCCAGTGACGGCACCTCCAAGTCTTCCCTTTACGCTTGCGAGTCCAGCTCACGTTAGACCACAGCCAGCTGCTCATGTCTCTCCTAGCAGCTGCTAAGCATGCAAATGAGAACTGTTTCAGGAAAACAGTTCTATGGCTATTATGGGCCTCCACTCTTATCGCAGAGAGGAAATGCTTATCTCTGAGTCATAATTCAAATGAGAGAGCTGCATAATGTGTCTCTCTCCTTTAAATTACAGGGAATCAGTGGTCTGTCCTTCTGAAAGGCCCTCTCCCTCTGCCTGAATGAAAATGATTCAAAGTGTACAGGGAATGTCTAATGATGCTTGCTGCTAACAGGACTCTCAGCATCCTTACCAGGCAGGGTGGCCAGCAGGAGCCTCAGATATTCCAGATACTGTTGTCCCTTGAGATCTCCTTGAGGTTCCTACATTAATTAATCTATTCCTGACATTCACATCAGATAAATATCAGGAAGAAAGACTTTGGTAAAGAAGGGTTTTGAAACTGTCTCCCATGAATGAGAAAATTAGAGTGAAAGTGCCCACCTGTTATCTTTTGTGCGTGAACTGAACTCTTTATGCAAAGAAGATTATAAGAACGGCTGCTCTTCTGCAGAATATTTCTCAGCCTGAGGGCTAGATATCAATTTGCAGGGATGTGAAAAATCTATGATTGTGGCTACTTTGCTGATGTGTTTTTTTCTGCTGTACCTTCCAGAAGGATCATGACTTGACTCTACGTGGAAAACAATAGTTCTCAGGAAGCTCCACACTACTCCAATTGTTTTATGTATGAGGGTTGGTTTAAAAGCGAAGTTACTACTCATGTTTGGGGGAAACCAAATTTTATTGTTTCAAGTCACTACTGCAAGTCTTTATATAGCGTGTCATTATTGGTGAAACCCATTTCCAGAAGCTCCGTCATGGAGGGGGCTCTGATATGGGTTAAGAACAAATTGCAAGCTCAGGGATGTGTATGAGGCTATCTCTTTAGGGGAATAACTTCTAGGAGGAGGAGAAAGAAAGGAAATCTACATGAAATGATGAGGGACAAATGCTTTTTTTTAGAAATTGGCATATAATTGACATATGAAATTGTATTAGTTTCCGGTGTATAATATAATGATTTGAAATTTGTATATATCGTGAAATGATCATCACAGTAAGTCTAGTTAATATCTGTCTCCACACACAGTTACAATTGTTTTTTCTTGTGATGAGAACTTTCAAGACTGACCCTCTTAAGCAGATGCTTTCTTGGAATTCTCTTCCTGGGGTGCATTCCGATGTCGCTGGAACAATGATCCACCTTTGGAAAGCTGAAAACGAACTGGGGTGGAGCCTAGAGGTAAGCAGGCATGGAGTAAACTGTGGAGGCTGGCCCCTGCCTCTAGCTTAGGTAGAACAGCCCCTTCTTGTGCCCCACTTGCCTCGGCAGCTTACCAGGTAGATATCACGCTGATGCTCTGGCCCCAAAGCCTTAGCAAGTGTTTACAAAGCAGGGATTTCCCTGGATGCCTTAGACCTTTAGAGAGAGGTTGCCTCTGGCCATGGTAGGTGATTAATGAAAGCTTAGAAACCAGGGGAGGCTCACTGTTTAACATCTCTTAATAAAGTGCCACAGATTTACCAAGTTATGGGATACGGTTTTGGTGCTGAGAGATACAGTGTGGATTGAAACTCACATTTGCTGGTTTTCCACTTAACCAAGCATCCCTCACACTTGTTCTCCTTCTTGAATCTTTGCATGGCCTCTCAATACTCATAGTGGATGAACATGTTTGGTCTATATACCTCAACAGGTTGACAGAAACAGTTTTCATACTTAAAACTCGTGACATACTACACACTTTGTCTAAGTGTCATGCTTAAGAGCTCAGCTATTTTAAATGAAGGGTATACTTCGATGTAAGCTAAGACACACAGTCTACCCTGTGGAGTGACTGCAAGTCACCTAATGTTATATTGGGTTCACTAGTGTATGAAGTACTATGTTGTATTAATTAATCCAATCCCAAGTTTCACAGGATTAAGGAAACAAGAGACAGGGAAACAAATTTGTGGAACTAATTATTCAAAAGGTACACATATTGAAAACAATTTACTGAAAATTAAAAAAATTTTTTTTAAGTTTTGGGGATAGTAAATAAAGATCTTACATCTAAGACTCATGGCATGATGGAGTTGTGAGGAGAGTTTGGGAGGAGAAATTGTCAGTAAGGCATCTGCCGTATTCCTTCATAATGTACCATGGATCCTTTCTTGTGCAGCATGGACCACAGGTCTGCCCATTTCATTTTGTATTTTGAGTCTTAATGCTGTACCTAGATGGTTAAGAAGACATCTTAGTAACTAGGAGAAGACGTGCATTCTCAAGTGCTATTTTGGACAAAGTCCCCAGCCCTTTCCCCATGGTTGTTACACATAACCTAGTGATTAATTTGGGTTTTGTTCCTTTCCTTGGCCTCTGAGGAGGTGCTGGTAACAAGGATGACTCTCTAGAAAAGTAGCAGAACAAGGGAGAAGGAGAAAGACACAGATATTAGATGATTCACTCCCGGATCCTTTGAAATATTGACAGTATGTTGCATTCACGTCCTTTCCTAAAATAGAACTTAGAGTGACTTCATTGAGGCTGGCCTCAATAAGTCTTCCTCAGGCTCTGGCAACCATCCTTAAGCACTTGTGCTCTGCCACACACCTTTGAAAACCCACTCCCAGCCAGGGCAAGGAGACACCGTGTTCTTAACATACCCCTAACATCCATGAACAGTTTGATCTTGGTTGTTTCTCCTACTTCCTGAGCTCACATCTTATTCAGATGCTATCCAGCTGTCTGCCAGGACTCTTCTTGGTGTCACTTATCCTGACATCTGGAATGATGGAATTCTTCATCAGCTTAGCTATGTGTGTTCACAGATGTGGACTGCTTGTGTTGGCTGCTCTAGGGACCAGTCACAGGCTGGTCCTCATTTCAGGGTTTCTTGGCTTTATTGGAGGCCATTTTCCACTGCTCTATTTTCAGAGATTGGCATGAAGACATGGTAGATTTGGAAGACTTGGTCGCTCTAGAATTTCAGTTTCCACTTTTTAATGATGTGTCACAGCTATGGGGTTAGATTAGCTGTTGGAATTTTATGGCGTGTGAGATTTGAGACATCAAGGGAAAGGAGGAGGAAACAAAATAATTCGTTACAAGTTCATCCTCTTAACTTTGACCTCATTGGGTCCATAAAGTTGAGATTGGCAACTACCTTCACTGCTGTGGGAACTAGGTTCCATCCAGCTGTTGTCCTTGTCTTGGCTGTGTCTCCAGCAGGCCACTCGCCCACTCTGGGTCTCCACTTCATTTTCTACTAATGGGGACTTTGAACTGGATGTTAAGATTTTAGCTAGGGAACCCTTGTCTAGGAGCTTGTTGAACCCGCTCAAATTGGACTCATAAGTATGGATGTTGGATGTATTTTTTGGAGGGAGAGTGTCCAAAACTTTCACCCAATTCTAAAGGGCCTGTGACCAGAATAATATTATGAACCACTGTATTGGATGTTATCCATGGCCCATTCCAGCCTGGATATTCCAGGATTCTGGAATACTTTAGAACAAAGAGAAGTGGATGTCAGGCCATGTTCCTACCCACTGCCTGTTACAGAGCCTCATCTAGCTACTTCCATCCATGCTGACCTCTGCCTTTGCTAATCTCCTATAGGCTTTAGTTAAATTTCAATTATTCATTCACTCACTCACTCATCAAATATTTACTAGAAAGCCAGGTAACACATATGATTGAGCACCTACTACGTATCAGGCAGTGTCAAAATGAAGCTGACTGCTCAAATCAGCCACACTCAATGAGACAAAAAGCATTTTTGGAATCCCCACTATCCTTTCAGTACCAGTGAAACCAGTGGGTTTTAATTGTGGCTGCGCATTGAGGATCATTAAAGCACTCATGTCCCAGCCTCAGCCTAGACCCATTAAATCAGAATTCCTGGGGGTTGGGGCCCAGACAGCAGGGTTTTTAAAAAGTTGTCCCCCTGGCCCAGCTGATTTCAAAGTGTAGCCAAGGTTGAGAACTGGTGATTGGGCTGGTGATCCCTGGCCTGGAAATGACATGATTAGGCTAAGAAAGCCCAGTTAGGGAACTCATACATGATGGTTTATAATTTAATTGGTTGGCATAAACTCCAAACCGTGGCTGCAAGTCCTTAGAAGATCTGGCCCCTGTCCACATTTATTAATTCATTCCACAATAATTACTGCATGCCCAATTTTGTGTCAGTAGATGATATAGGCCAGGGGTCCCCTACCGATCTGCAGCCCATTAGGAACCGGACCGCACAGCAGGAGGTGAGAGCCGGCAAGCGAGCAAAGCTTCATCTGCTGCCCCCCACTGCTCCCCATCGCTCACATTACCGCCTGAGCCACACCCCCGCCAAGTCTGTGGAAAATTGTCTTCCACGAAACCGGTCCCTGGTGCCAAAATTGTTGGGAACCGCCGATCTAGGCAGTCAGGATAGAATGAGGACAAGTCAGACAAATTCTTTGCTCTTTGGAGCTTACATTCCAGTGAAAGAAGCAAACCATTAACATGTGAACACATTTATTGATAAGAGAGTCTCAAACGGTGATAAGGCTGTGTATCAAACAAATCAGGTTAGTGGACCCCAGAGTGATAGGGTGGTGGAGGGCTAATTTAGGTTGACTGGTCGGGGAAGAGATCTCTGAAGAATTCGACTTGCAGCTGAGGCTTCAATGCTTAAAAGGAGTCAGCTTTGTGAAGATCGGAGGAGAAAGGACTCTAGGCAGAGAGAATAGCATGTGCAAAGGTCCTGGGGCTAGCTGAGTAAAAAAGGGAAGGGACAGAGATGAGGTCTGAAGGTGGGCAAAAGCCAGGTGATTTAGGGCCTTGTAGGCATGGTTTGGGTTTCCTTTGAAATTCCCTGAGGAGAACTTGCACTAAGGCCCCGTTTCAGAATTGAGCATTTATTTTTAAATATTATTAAGTACAGGCAGTCATGATCAAATCTCAATTCCCGTAGAATCCTGCAAAGCAAGGACAAGGTTCCTAGGTGCACAAGCTCCACATGACATGGTGGCATGAAAAAATGCAGATGACTGTATCATGCATGATTCTCTAATTATTGCTACGCTAGTCTTGTTTTCTTAATTTAATTGTGAGATCACTTGGACAGGCTGATGAGCCCTTGAGCTGGTTGATTATTGCCCCCAGCCATTCACTGGGATGAGCTGGTGGATTACTGCTTCCAGCCATTCTCTGTGTGACTAGCCTATGCCACCCATGGGAGAAGTAGACAGCCTTGCCTAATTGACTTTGGGCTTGGCCACGTGACTTGCCTTGGCCAGTGGGATGAGCAGACCGGACATTTGCTACTTTCAAGCAGAGTCAGTGAATGTGTGTTCTGCTAACTTCCCTCTACTGTTCTGAAACTCCTGCCCATTTAATGCCCACAGAGGAGTTCCTCCTTCATCCTGGTCCTACAAGGAGGAGACACACATTGCTGAGCAGAGTGGAGCCAATCCACACCCAGCAGAGCCGATCAGAGCTGTGGTCAACCCATAGCCCTCAAGTAATGTGAGCAAGAAATAAGCATTCGTCCTAGTAAGCCACTAGGAAGTGGGGTTGTCTGTTACTGCAGAAAAAACTCACTAATACAGTCCAGGTGGTACTGAAAACACAGCACTCGTGAGATAGTCCTGAAATATTCACTGGCTGATGAAATGTCACCAGGAGCATGGATGCTGGAGTCAGACTGCTTGGGTTTAAATCTCAGCTCTGACACTCATGAGCTGTAAGAACATGGGTGAGTTACTCAATCTTGCTGTGCCTCAGCTTCTCCATTTGTAAAATTGGGATAATAGTAGTACCAGCCTCAAAAGGTTTTTGTAAGGATTAAATTAGTTTACATATATATATATTACTTTATATATACTTATATAGCACCTTTTCAAATACAAGTAGTGCTTAGACAAAAACACTAATTCAAAAAGATACATGTACCCCAATGTTCATAGCAGCATTAGTTATAATTGCCAAGATATGGAAGCAACCTAAGTGTCCATCAATGTATGACTGCATTAAGAAGATGTGATACACACCCACCCACCCACCCACACACACACGAAATATTATTCAGCCATAAAAAATAATGAAATTTTGTCATTTGCAGCAACATGGATGGACTTGGAAGGCATTATGCTAAGTGAAATAAGTCAGACACAGAAAGACAAATACTGTCTGATATCACTTATATGTGGAATCTAAAAACTACAACAAACTAGTGAACAAAACAAAGAACAAAGATGCAGACTCACAGATGCAGAGAACAAACTAGTGGTTACCAGTGGAGAGAGGGAAGCGGGGAGGGGCAATATAGAGGTAGGGGAATAAGAGGTACAAACTATTAGGTATAAAATAAGACACAAGGATATATTGTACAACATGGGGAATATAGCCACTATTTTATGATAACTATAAATGGAGTATAACCTTTAAAAATCGTGTATCATTATGTTGTGCACCTATGACTCATAGAACATCGTACTGCAACTATACTTCAATAAAACTTGAATGGAAAAATACGTATATATACAGCTTAGAACTGTGCCATGGTACACAGTGTTTGCTGCTATTATTATTATTCAATACACATCCTAGTTTCACTTTGACAGTGTAGTGATCTTTATTATACATTTAAAATTTTTCCTTCATTTTATGCATTATTTAAAGTGACCTCTTACCAACCACAGTTCATTTTATTAAATTGATTTTGTGTTGCATATCTAAGAGCTTCCCCATGCGTGTAATATTCCCCTGCATTCAGTGGACCTGCTTTTATTCTCATCTCCCAGGTCGAAGATGAAAATATTGAACAGACCCATATTTTATATATATACATATACATATATATATACACATACACGTATATGTATATATATATATATATATATATATCTATCTGGTACTTCAGCGAGTGGGAAAGTACTTTTATTAAGTGGAAAATAATTAATTAAAAAAAACACAGAGTGAAATGAAATATCAAGCAATTGAGGACATTCCAATATTGGAAATTGGGAATACATGACAGAGGAAGAGACACTGATATTTAATAAAAGTGATGGACACCCACTAAAACCAAAGAGCAAAACCAAGAATCAAACATACATTTTCATTCTGGAGAAAAATCAAAAGCTCTATAAGTCAGTAAGTCTGTCAGTACAAAATTTACTTTCATTTCTCTTGCTTCATTGGTGTTGCCTATTCATTTAAGCTTCTACTGTATAATGTACACCTTTTTTGTACGGCTCACTGTGTCTCAATTAAGCTTCCACAGCCCACCCTAAAGCCTAATGCAAGCTAAAGGTTTTTCCTTTATTTCTTTATCTTTACTGGGCACCAAATCTAAGCCATCTATCGGGGCTTTCTACTCAGTTCCTGAATAGACATTTGTTACCTAGAACTCTTCCCCAGTTTCCCAGAATTTTCAAAATATTCACTGCCCCTTGAAATACTTTTAAATCCAAAAATATAGACCTTTCAGCCAGAACTGTTACTGCCTTTCCTCCTCAGAAGCCTCCTACGAGGAAGGGATTCATAGATCTGTGCTTCAAATAAGGAACGTGAGGCCAGCCCCAGCCAGCTAGTGGTGGAGCAATATACAGTCCTCGGCTTTGTGATGCCACCCCCAGGCTCCCAACTCCATGCCACCTGACTTATTAGTGTGCATTGAAAGTAAATTCTCTTTACCTATGTTACGAGTTTATAAACACTCGGAGGATAAGAATGACTTATTCTATTCTTCGGTTCTTCTCAGGGTACATAGCACATCGCTAAGCCCAGACCAGGCACCAAATAATGGGGACAGACTGAAAGGGGCTTCCTCGGCTGTGCGCAGACACCTCGCATCCTGCCACACGCCCCCCACCCTCAGATTTGAAAAGATGAGGTTGGAATGCAACATTCCCGCTTTCCCACAAAGGGGAGCGTGTATCTCCACTCAGAAAGGATAAATGAAATGGCATTTGGGAATAAACTTGGACCTCTCTGCCCCTCCCTTTTGAGGGCTTTGCTGACGATCGCTGCTCTGGGAAGCTGGAGATGTGGTAACAGAATGACTACCATCTTGATGCCACCTCTGCTTTCCTTTAGTTCTCGCGACCGCTGCTTTGTTTCACCCGGACTGGACCATTTCACCTCTTCCTGAATGGTCCCCCTCCCTCTACTTCTCCGGGATATCCCACGTAATACTGCAGACGTAATCTTGAATACGTCACTCCTTGGCCTAAATTTCTTCAGTTTTTCCTCTTTCACAGAAGAAAGCATGCCCTCTTCAGCACCGCCCAGAAGGCCCTCAAAATCTAGCCTCCCCCAGCCTTTTCCCACTATACCTTCAGAAACCCAGTCAGTCCACAGATAGGAAGACTCAATATTGTCCAGATGTCAGCTCTCTCCAACTTGGTCTATAGGTGCAATGCAATCCCAATAAAAGTCCCAGCAAGTTATTTTGTGGATATTAACAAACGGATTCTAAAGTTTATATGAAGAGGTCAAAGATCCCCCAAAGCCGACACCATATTGACGGAGAGGAACAAAGTTAGAGAACTGACACTACCTGACTACAAGGTGTACTAGAAACCCAGTCAGGTTGTTTTCGGGTCCCAAGACTTGTCCTGTGCTTTCTTGCTTCCCTTGCCTTTGCTTGTGTGTAGTGAATGGTGCTCTCCCCCTTGTAACAAAAGATATGTCCATCTCCTAATCCCTGGAATCTGTGAATGTTACTTGATTTTAAAGAAGAGTCATTTCAGATGTAATTAAATTCATGACCTTCAGATAAGGAGATCATCCTGTATTATCTGGTGGGCCTTGAATCCAATAAGAGTCCTTATAAAAGTGAAGCCCAGGGAGATTTGACAAACAGAAGGGGAGAAGGCACTGTGACCGCAAAGGTAGAGATTGAAGTGAAATGACCACAAGTGCAGGGATGCTGACAGCCACCAGAATCTGGAAAAGGCAAAGAACGCGTTCTCCTTTCAAGCGTCTAGAGAGAGTACAGCTGTACTGACCCTTGATTTCAGACTTCTGGCCTCTGGAACACTGAGAGATAAATTTCTGTTGTCTTAAGTCACCCAGATTTTGGTAATTTGTTACTGCAGCTGCAAGAAACTAATATATTGAACCCCATTTACTGACTGAAACCTTATTTACCCTTAACAGCCCAGCTCAGTTGTGTCCTCCACAATGCAGCCTTCCCTGCTCTCTCAAGTTGATAATTATCTCTTCTTTATTTTCGTGTTATAATCTGTGCCTCTCTCATAAGGTTGAAACCATCAGTCTTGCCATCCAACATAGCTGGATGGTTACAGGTAGGTTAAAAATCCTACCTCTGCCTCTTGTTACCTGTCAGTAGATGAATGGAAGCAACTTAGCCTCTTTGAGCCTGTTTCCTTGTCTATAAAATGGGTATGGTAATAATACCAGTTTTTTTTATACATATCAATGTTGTAATATATGTAACATGCTGGCATTGAGTGAACATTCAACACTGGTAATTATTATTATTAAGTATTATTATCACCATGGCCCTTTGTAGATCCTTCCATGCATTATATCAATAGTTATATACTAACTATATGTAATAATAACATAATATATGATAACATTATATTATATATATAATATATATGATAACTCTCTTCTCTCCTGCTGGACCACATTCTTCTTGTTGGCAAGTATCAAGTCTTATTCATCTTCGCCCTCCCCCCACCAAATGATTGTCAGGAGGCCTTGTAGGTGGCCAGTCTTCAATAAATATTTAATACATTTGATTTTGCAAAAATAACCATATCTCTTTGTCTTGTTTTGTCATCTGTCAAATGGAGATCAAATCATACCAAAGTCACCTTCAAGACCTCTTTCATTTCCAACAGCATCAACCCATGGGCCCATGTTCCAACACCAAGTCTGCTCAGTGGGTACAGCATGATTCTGTGTGCGTGCATGCGCGTACATGTGGTAAGGGGATAAACTCGAAAGCAGCCAGCCTGAACTGAATAAAATCTGCAAAAGTGTACTGTGTTTCTTCTGGACTGCACTTCCTGTTCTAACTCTGGAGATGGTATGCTACTTCATTCAGTAAGTCATTCTTTTTTTCTAAATTTGAAAATTATACTTGTCTTGAACATCATTAATAAGGGCACGTGCTCTAGATTTAAATTGCTTGAGTTCAAATCCCACATCTGCCTCTTACTCTCTGTGTGGCCCTGGGGAAATGACTTAGCCTCTCTCTGCCTCCATTTCTGCATCAGTGAAATGGGATGCTCAGGGTTGTTGGGTGGATTTACAGGTTATTACAGGTACTTAGGACTTGGTGCATGATTAGCAGTCGATAAATGTTAGCCATCACTGTCAAAACCACCATCATTATCATCGTCACTCTCAACTCATGTTTACTAAGAACTGAGCAGGTTAACATTGTTTTCTTCTTGTTCATGAATTTAGCATATCTTATTGTGAGGGCCTGGTTTCTCCTTCCTCCATTCTTAATTGTCCATTTCTGAGCAACTTCCAACCTATACTGTTAGGACTTATCTCTGTAATTTGAGAGAGAGCCTTAGTAGGGGGTGGGCTGAGAGGAGAGACTCTTGTCTTTAAGAATTTGCTGTTCAGACTCCATGACATAAATCACAGCAAGATCCTTTTTGACCCACCTCCTAGAGAAATGGAAATAAAAACAAAAATAAACAAATGGGACCTAATGAAACTTCAAAGCTTTTGCACAGCAAAGAAACCATAAACAAGACGAAAAGACAAACTTCACAATGGGAGAAAATATTTGCAAACAAAGCAACTGACAAAGGGTTAATCTCCAAAATATACAAGCAGCTCAATATCAAAAAAACAAACAACCCAATTCAAAAATTGGCAGAAGACCTAAATAGACATTCCTCCAAAGAAGATGTACAGATTGCCAACAAACACATGAAAGGATGCTCAACATCACTAATTATTAGAGAAATGCAAATCAAAACTACAATGAGAAATCATCTCACACCAGTCAGAATGGCCATCATCAAAAAATCTAGAAACAATAAATGCTGGAGAGGGTGTGGAGAAAAGGGAACCCTCTTGCACTGTTGGTGGGAATGTAAATTGGTACAGCCACTATGGAGAACAGTATGGAGGTTCCTCAAAAAACTAAAAATAGAACTACCATATGACCCAGCAATCCCAGTACTGGGCATATACTCTGAGAAAACCATAATTCAAAAAGAGTCATGTACCGCAATGTTCATGGCAGCTCTATTTACAATAGCCAGGACGTGGAAGCAACCTAAGTGTCCATCGACAGATGAATGGATAAAGAAGATGTGGCACATATATACAATGGAATATTACTCAGCCATAAAAAGAAACGAAATTGAGTTATTTGTAGTGAGGTGGATGGACCTAGAGTCTGTCATACAGAGTGAAGTAAGTCAGAAAGAAAAAAACAAATACCGTATGCTAACACATATATATGGAATCTAAAAACAAAAAAAAAGGTTCTGGGGCTTCCCTGGTTGCGCAGTGGTTGAGAGTCCGCCTGCCAATGCAGGGGAGACAGGTTCGTGCCCCAGTCCGGGAAGATCCCACATGCCGCGGAGCGACTGGGCCTGTGAGCCATGGCCGCTGAGCCTGCGCGTCCGGAGCCTGTGCTCTGCAACGGGAGAGGCCACAACAGTGAGAGGCCCGCGTACCGCAAAAAAAAAAAAAAAAAAAAAAAAAACGGTTCTGAAGAACCTAGGGGCAGGACAGGAATAAAGACACAGACATAGAGAATGGACTTGAGGACACTGGGAGGGGGAAGGGTAAGCTGGGACGAAGTGAGAGAGTGGCATGGACATATATACACTACCAAATGTAAAATAGATAGCTAGTGGGAAGCAGCCGCATAGCACAGACAGATCAGCTCGGTGCTTTGTGTCCATCTAGAGGGGTGAGATAGGGAGGGTGGGAGGGAGACACAAGTGGGAGGAGATATGGGGATATATGTATATGTATAGCTGATTCACTTTGTTATACAGCAGAAACTAACACACCATTGTAAAGCAATTATACTCCAATAAAGATGTTAAAAAAAATCTTAGTTCTTCTGAAATAAAATCCAAATTATTTGTCCAAAAATAAAAAAAGAATTTGCTGTTCAGGATGTCCTCACAATAATGTATATCTTAATGGAGGAGAACAGTTAAGTTTTTCTGCTTCTGGGCTGAGCTGCAGAAAAGCCAGTTGGGAGGCGACCTGATTCAAAGCTCCTGGTCTACCCATTCCCACCACTAGATAGTGCTGTGACCATAGTTTTAGATTCTTCATTATTGGTTTGGAAAAATGAAAGCAGCTCGCAAAACATACAAAGAGGTTTCTCAACACGATTACTCAGTGTGAAAAGGTACCACCCAGGATTAAATTAAGAGCTTTTAGAAACAGTTGGTGGGTGGAACAATTTTAATCTTTTTGGTGTTTTCTTAATTCCTGGTAAGATGATTAGCCAGCAAGCAGAAAATTGGTGAAAGTCCTCAGAAAAGGGTGAAGTTGCTGCAAATAGTTCTTTTAATGAACAGCAGTCACCTTCTTCCCACACCCTTCTTCTCCCTTTTAATCATGAAATATAATCTTCCCACCTGCGCAAATGGAACTTTGAACTTATTTTTAAAGATGGTTATTAAGTGATACCAGCAAAATGTGTGGATTAGATTAATACCCAAATAGCTGAAATGAATTAAGCAATTAAAGGTACTTTCCTTCATGAGTTCCCTTCTGGATATAGGCATTTTAGTTAGAGTGCCTGGAATTTGCAAACGAGAAGATCACATATGTGAAAGTAATTTGTAAAATATAAAGTATAGTTAAACTTTTAATACTACATTTAATTACATTTGTCTCAGTGAACACGTGGGAATTGTTTATTGAATTGTGATTTTGATAGTTGCCAGGGAAAATTGTGTTCAGGTGAAAAAATAACCACAATGAGAGATGGAAAGGATAAATCAACAGTATTGCCAAATGAATTAGACATATAATAGCAGAGAAATGAGAAAGCCACAAAGAAAAGATGCATCTCTGATTTCTGCCTTTGAGAATTTTCAGAGTAAGGGGAGAAATAAAACCGCATCTATGAAGAGGCATTTGGTAAGATATATGGAAGCAAATGTCAATTAGTTTAGGGCAAGGTATAGCATGTATCAATTGATTGTAGGCTGCATATTGACCTGATTAGAAGGAAAGAGGCTTAATGATGGAAAGTTTCACAGTATGAATGGATTTCAAGTTCTATAAAATGAAAGAGAGAGGCATGGTTTAGTGAGGCCTGGGAGAATGGCATTTGGGGAGGAATATTTGTGTTGGGGAGAAACATGGCATCTCTGAAGATTCAGTGATGAAGTGAAGACAGATGGGAAGAGAGTCCGGTTGAAATTGTCAAGTCTCCACAGTAGGCTCGAGCTTCAGGGTGAACACCCCCTTTCTCTGAGCATGCCAGTTCACCTGTAGAATTAGGAGCATTGTTCCCGTTGGTTTTCAGCTCTCTCACTGCTCCCATGTCACTCTCCCTTCTTAGAAGCATGGAGCCTTGCACATAGGAGCACACATTCAATATTGAGTTGATAGGTGGAGTGCTCAGTGACTTTTTGTAAAATAGATTTTCTTTAGAAATGAGATTCAAGGTAGTTTTTTTCAAATTCTGTCCTCTCCAGGTTGTTTCCATTTAGGAAATCAGTATGAAGCGTCTCCACACAATTGCGAACCAGGGGTGGAGGTACTTGAAGGAAAGTATAGGAGAGGAACTGTCAGACCAGCGGAACGTCTGTTTCAGAAGCTGCAAGACCGGGCTTCCCTGGTGGCGCAGTGGTTGAGAGTCTGCCTGCCGATGCAGGGGACACGGGTTCATGCCCCAGTCTGGGTGGGAAGATCCCACATGCTGCGGAGCGGCTGGGCCTGTGAGCCATGGCCGCTGGGCCTGTGCGTCCGGAGCCTGTGCTCCACAACGGGAGAGGCCACAGCGGTGAGAGACCCGCGTACCAAAAAAAAGAAGCTACAAGACCATGATGCCTCGTCTTCTCTGGGCCTGTTTCCTCATCTGTGAAATGGAAAGAATATTGCCTGATGCTGCTGACCACATGGCTATGGAGTGGTAAACAGAAGTGAAAACTCTGAAAAGTGAGGAAGAGGATGCAAAACAAAGGTGAATATCATATTTATAAAAAGCTGTGATAGATATTGACAATGTCTTCATTTAAATGCCTCCTAACAACGTCTATAGGAAAATGCTCATCTTAGCACTGAATCAAATGTAGTATTTTTATATGCTTTGGATCCATAACCTTATAAAATTTGTACTCACTGAGCACTTAGTATGTACCGCTCAAGGCTCCTTTCTTTTACCAAAGAGCAGAAGAGATGCAAAGATCCTTGAATAAGCTCTTCGATCTTTTTATTACTACATGATTACTTTGTATTTCTTTTTTTCCTTTTTAGTGGTGGAGAAAGAGAAATCTAGAAAGTTGGTCGTAAGAAAGGCATGATTGTAAATTTTTAAAGTGTGTTTGGGTGCTCATTAAAGGTATCCAATTACATCACTGCCGAGTGAGTCAGCGCATAACTGCAGTGTGTTTCCTACAGCATCTCAGGGCTGCACATGGTCCTTTATTGGTCTCCTGGGTGCTGTCTGGGGCCTATCTCTTTAAGCTGGCAGTGCCCAGTGGAGCCTTCAGAGGCGGGGCGGCGGGGGCTGCTGCTTCACATTTGGCTGCCGCTGTTTTGAAGGTGGCTGCTGGTAGATTCTAATTAACTTCGCTTTTTAATTGTGCAAGTTTTCAGGGTTTCTGAAATGAAGGGCACTCGTTTAGGAACATGAAAATCAACCACTTTCTGTTCAAGTCTGCGGGGTTTTATCCATGGGTCGGAAGCACACTGATTTTCAGAGGCGCTCAGGGAAGACCCTCCCTTCTGAGCCGCAGTGGGGAGGGTGCTGGATTTGTGGTACAGTCCAGGGTCAAGAACAAAAGGCTGAATAATCAAACACACAAGCAACCTAGAAGCGGGGCTTGGGGGCATTGGGAATGCTGGAGTTGATGATTGTGGGGGAGCACACTGAATGGCAGGAAAGGGGGTCAAGCCTCTGGAGGTCAGCACCTGGGGAAGCTCACAGCCCAGACCCAGGGGCTAGAACAGCACAGGGACTTAGATCAGCTGACAGAGGGTCTCTGTGGGCCAACAATATCTGCTGGACATGGTCCCCGTGGTTGGCAGGTCAATTCCCACTTTTGGCTTCCTTCTAACCTGACACCTCCACCAACCACTCTTCATGAAGGTAGAGGAGGTTGAAAGCAAAAGCTGCTTTCAGATGTCCGAGGCTTGATGCAGACATTCTCTGCCTAGGATGCCGTGCTCAATCCATGCTTGTCCAATGCCTACCGATGCTCCTGGACTCAGTATCTATGTTTCCTCTTCCAGGCAGCTTCCCTGGGTTGGTCCCTAGCCTTGGTGCGTCTGCAGGGGGCATGGTGCATTCCTTTGTAATGTCTCACTTGCCCCATCACCCTTAGGCTCTGAACTCCTCTACGGCAGGTGCCCCCTGGCCTGGCGTGGTGCTTGGTGCAGAGATTGGTGCTTGGTTCTCAGCCCAGTGTTTGCTGAGAATACACCAAGGCGTCTAAACCAGGGTTTTCAAAACTGCAGTTATCTTGATGCCACCTTCACAATTTTTGCCATGCCTGAAAGACCCCTTGTAATTTAATTTGGCATTTTCCCTCAAATCGATTTTAAATCAAATTGTCTCTTAAAAACCTAACTTTGTTGTAAGCACTAATATTTGTGAACTGACAGGCTTGCTCTGCTGTCAATAAATATTCTAACGTGCATTCAAATGAATGCGTACAAATTAAAGTACAAAGTTCTATCTTTATACTCATCTCGCACGCCACTTAGGCTGTATCCACGTTTCCCGGGGTGCTTACACTAGCCCCGGATGACCGAATTTCCTGCTACTGCCCTCACTGATGGTATCACCATCACTTTGCTATTGCCGCAAAAGCCAGGGACCCTGTCACCCCGCTACTACCCACTTGCTTGCTCTAGATGCCCTCAGTCCCACTAGACTTGCCTGCCTTTCTGTGTAAAACAAATCTAGCCAGTGTCTTATGCCTGCATGGCCTTGCTTTTATATGTGAATCAGGGATTTTAATCTGTATTAGAGGTTATTAAGGTGATACAAATGAATGGCAACCATGGGCTCCAGGAAATGGAATTTTTAGGCACAAGTTGCTGATTCTCTAAGGAAGACATCTGCAGTGGAGGGAGCTTTTGGGCAACTCTCATTACTTTTATACCATCACCCTTAGGTGAGAGATGTCTTAAGTCTTTGATTGAAAATTACTTACTACATGATTGAAACATTTTCTATTTCCAGATTAAACCATCTTAGCTTCCCTAACGTTTATTCCACTAGTTATTTTGTATCCCCTTTTTTCCCCGATTTCCCCTTATTCTCCTTCCTGGGTTTTTCTTGGTGGAATGGAGGTAGCACATTGATCAGTGAATTCTGGGGAAATAAAGGACTCAGTGCCTGGGTTTGTGAGTATAATTGTGCCCTCTCTCCCGAGCATGTGTCTCTGTGTATTAGAAACACAAGGGCTTTATAAACCCGAGTGTCACAGGAGCTAATGGGAGGAGCATTCCTCTGGGGTCATGAGAGCAGGTCCAAACCTTGCCTCTGTGAGTCCTAACTCTGTGACTTTGAGTCAACCTTTGATCATCTCTTATTCTTAGCTTCTCATCTGTAAAAGAGGGAAAGTGATATTTCCCACATCCTGTTCAGCCACGGTCATGCTCATGGTGAGGAGTGACACAGGGTACGTTGTCCTGTCCCTGCCAGCATCATCTCAGAGCCTGAGTCTGGTTGTGCTGGAAATGTTGGCTGACGTAGCCAACGGCCACCCATCTCTCCTCTGTAAGAGAGGATGTCCATCTTATAGTGTCAGTGCTCTTGTGGGTGCTTCAGACACTGTGGGAAACCCAGGGGAAGATGTGAAAGAGTCTGAACTGCCACAGACCTTTGGAGTCATTGCACATTACGCATAGATGTAATGCAGTTGACACTGACTGCCGTGTTTCTCTTATCCTTTAAATTGGATGAACTGAACCCGCAATGTTTGGCCATTGCCTTCTAAGGTCTCCTTGTTTTGGTTCCATTGCTTTAAAGAGTCTGCAGGTCCAGTTCTGAGCCAAGTCGTGGGCAGTGGCTGCCAGGATTGTCTGAAAGCCAAGTGTGAGCCTTCTGTGAGCCCAGCGAGGCCACAACACCTCATTTCCAGCAGGGAGGGAAACCCGTTGCCCATAAAACTCAGTGCAAAAGAACAAAAAGGGACATTGAAGTCAGTCTAGCTCAGAGGGAGTTTCAGTGGAGTCTGGCTGATAGAGGCTCACATTCTGGAATCTTCGGTCAGATGGTTGCTCCAGTCACAGAGGTGACACTCCGAGGTACTCAGTGACCTCATTTTGCTCTGGAGAGACAAGGATAGGTATCACAAGACTCTCATCTGACCAGGTCTGAATGGCAGCCTCTGTTTCAAGACAGATGTCTGACAGGACTGGCCGGGGTGATGTAGGATGTCAGGAGAGCCCTGACAAGTACAGGGGGGCCACTCAAACAGTGCTTTCCTCTGTGCCGGCTGGAACCAATCCGAGGGATCTGGAGGCACTTTTCACGAGCCTCTTATTCCTCCTCCTTGCTTCCCACCCCATGCCAAATGATGTAATTGTGATAAATAACCACAGTGAGCATCCCAGCCGGCATAAATTCATCCTTGCTATTTGCGCTTAGCTTGAAACCTTTGTCATCACAGATCACGCCTAATCCAAATACATGCCTGAACTGAGCTCTGGACCTGCAATGTTATTAGTGAATTATGTGGGTTTGGATGAGGGTAATATATTGTTAGCAGGCTAGTCAGCTGGAGGAGGGAGCTCTGGGTGTTCCCATAGGACCTGAATGAAAACACGATGTCTAATATTTCAGCAAATGCCCCCCTCCCTTTCCAGAACCATTGCAACACCCAGCCATCAGGGCTGCTACTGGAATCTTGGCACATTCTTTCTGCCTTCTGCCTCGTTGCTGGGAATCATTTGTAAAGTTATGTTGTGGCAATGTACTCGAATGATACTAATCATGTCCAACTATGTTATTTCTTTCACACGAGGGACTGTGTGTTAGTAACCAACTCAGAGCTTATTCCCCCAAATCCATTTATTTCTCTCTGTGACTTGAGGAAGGCATTTCTTCTTTACAAACCACACATTTTGATTACAGTTGACCCTTCTCTTGTCTAGAATAAATTCAGACCAGGAACCATCAGTTTGAAAGATATTTCCAAGATCATTTCTTGGCTTGAGTTTATCTCTGTAGAAAGAATTGAATGAGTAGGGAGTGTAGAATGAGTGTGCTTTGAAGCAGCATTGAATCTGATTTCATGCAAGTGGCCTAGTTATATGAAATGGCTATTGTCTTTTTCTAATTAAAAATTTGGGTGGGGGATGGAAGAGAGCTCTTGAACATTGTAAAAACTTTAATTAGTACCAAAAGATAAACAGAGTGAAAGTGAAACTTACAGTCTTGACCCTCAGCCCTGCAATGACCCTGCCCCAGGCAGCAACTGTTACCTGTTCTTTGTTGTTATTGCAGAGATAGTCTATGCATGTAAAATGCATAAGAGGGCAAGTTCTGTGTCCTACATTTCGTCTTGCTCACTGCTGTATCTCCAGCTTCCAGAATAGTGCAGGATCTCAACAAATATTTGTCGAATGAATAAGCAGGAATGCAAGCACTAGAACACGCACACAATCGGTACTATACTATTTACACTGCTCTGCACGTTTCACATGCTTTATAGTTACACCTGTAGATTTGCCTCATTCTAACAGGTGCCTTGTATTCCATTGTAGGAATGTGCATAATCTATTTCTACCAGTCCACTACTAATGGGTATTTAGGTTGCTTCCATTTTTTCTCTATTGAAAAAAAAAAGTTGCAACAGTATCTGTGTATCTATGTCTTCATGTACATTTTGAATTTCTCCATAAGATAAATTTCTGGTTAGGCTCTGAGATATCTGTAAAATAAAATTTTTGGAATTACCTGATCAAAGTATATGCATATGAAGTGGCTACTTTCTAAGTAACTAGCCATTGCATACTCTAAGGAGAGTTTCCTGTACTCATTGGTAAATGCAAAACTTTTTCTGCCCTGTTCCCTTTGCCTGAAACCCCCTTCTCATGCTCTTTAATTGGAGAATTCCTAGTGAGCTTTTCTGAACCATTCAAATGTTACTACGTCTGTGGAAACCTTCATATCTCATTAAATTATTATTTATTTATGCACCCGTCTCTCGAAATAGACTGAAATTCCCTGATGACCAGGGCTGTGTCTTATTTCATCTCTGTATCCCCAGTGACTAGCATAATGCCTGCCATATTGTAGGTACTGATGAAGATTTATTTAATGGTGAACATGACAGTGAATTTTAGAAAGTCAGTGTGGAGAACTAAAGTATAAGTATTCCTCAATGTTCAGATTTTGACAGTGGTCGAAAGAAGAAACATTCGAAGTTAGTACTGTGAGACTCAAAAACAAGACTGGAAAGCTAGGTGACCCTTAGATCCAGCCCGGCCAGGGGAGCCACCTAGCTGCTCAGCTTAGGTGGGCTTGGGAGTCAAGAGCACAGCCTGTCAATAGGTTAATGTTGGGCAGCTGGCCTAGAACCCCATGGAGTCCAAACCCAGGCAGTTATGTGAGCAGGACAGATGAGATGAAAATAGGGTTAGGAGTAAAGATGAGTTGTCAGGGCTCCAGGGAGAATTGTCTCCAAGGACCAAGTGCAGTGGCTTGGGTTCAGGTCTGGTTTTTTCAGCCAGAAGAAACAAAGTCATATTCAAACTATTTCAAAGAAGTGGGTGCTTTTTGAAAAGAAGCTTATAGGGTAATACATGTAGTAGAGATCTCCTAGGAGCTAAGAAAGTGTATTCGTTATCTATTGCTACATAACACATTACTCCAAAACTCAGTAGTTTAAAATTACAAACATTTATATATCATAGTTTGTGTGGGTCAGAAATTCAAGAGCAGCCTAACCGGGTGGCTCTGGCTCAAGATCTCTTATAAAGTTGCGGTCTAGCAGTCATCTCAAGGTGGTTGGCTTCCAAGTTGACTCGTGTGGTTGTTGGCAGTTCCTCACCGCTATGGCAAACCTCTCCACGGGCTGTCTGAGTGTCCTCATGACATGGCAGCTGGACTCCCTCAAAGTGGGTGATCCGAGAGAGCCCAAGACAGAAGCCTCAGTCCTTTACAACCTAATCCCAAGTCTTAAAACCTAATAGTCTTGAGGGCAGTTCCCAAGATGAAAGACCCTGAGCTCACCTCTTCTCACGGGCATACCAAAACTACAACTATTTAGAGAAGAGCTACTGATGAAAAAGACTGGAACCCAATGACTAAAGACATAAAGAAGGAAACACAATGAGACGTGTATGAGGAATAGAGTTGAGGTATATAGTCAAGGCCCATACGCTTGGGTGGGTGACCCACAAATGGGAGAATAATTACAATTGCAGTGATTCTCCCCAAGGAGTGAGGGGTCTGAGCCCCACATCAGGCTCCCCAGCCTGGAGGGGAAGAAGAGGCCCCAGAAGGTTTGGCATTCAAGGCCAGAGGGGCTTACTTTCGGGAGACTCAGAGAACTGTGGAAAAGAGAGACTCCACTCTGAAAGGGCGCGCACAAAATCTCACATGCTCTGGGACCCCAGAACAGGAACAGTAATTTGAAAGGAGCCTGGGTCAGACCTACCTGCTGATATTGGAGAGTCTCCTGGAGAGGCAAGAGGCAGCAGGCAGCTGGAGCTCACCCTGGGGACACAGGCACTTGGGGCAGCCATTTGCGGGGGTTTGTTCTACCATGTGGACGCTGGTATTGGCCAGCACCCTTCTGGAATCCTCCCTCTAGATTATTAGCCTCAGGACCCAGCCCTGCCTCTGCCACCAGCCTATAGGCACCACGACTGGGACGCCTCAGACCAACAACTAACTGGGCAGGGCCACAGCCTCACCCATGAGCAGATAGGTTGTCTTAAGACCCCCTGAACCCACAGCCATCCCTGGACATGACATTGTCCACCAGAGGACCAAGGACACGGCCCCACACACTGGTTTGCAGGCACTATACCCGGGACCCACAGGGCCCCGTAGCCAGAGACCCCAGGACCCCGTAGCCAGAGACCCCAGGACCCAGATCCACCCACCAAGGGCAGACACCAGCCCCAGAATCACCTGGCCCCAGCCCTGGCCTCCAGTAAGCCTGTTCTAGCCTCAGGAGCAGCCTCACCCATCAATAGGTAGACACCAGGCCCAGGAAGTCTGCAGTCCTGCAGCTTGCAGTGGCAGGACTCAGCTCACCCACCAGCAGGCCAGCACCAGCTCTGGGACTGGCTGGGCCCTGGACTCAACCACCAGCAGGCCAACACAAGTTTCAGGATACCACAGACCCTGCAGCCAGGTGGTCAGGAACCGGTCCCACCCACCAGTGGTCTGACACCAGCTCTGGAACCCCAGAAGCCAGCCCTGCCTGCCAGTTGGTTGGAAATGAACCCAGGACCTGACATCACCTGCTGGTGGCCAGGCACAAACCCTGGGATGTCCTGAACTCCTAGAAGAAGACATAGGCAGAACATTTTTGACATAAATTGTAGCAATATGTTTTTGGACCTGTCTCCTGAAGCAAAAGAAAGCAAAGCAAAAATAAACAAATGAGATCTAATTAAATGTAAAAGCATTTGTCCAGTAAAGGAAACCATGGACAAAACAAAAAGACAGCCTACTGAATGGGATAAAATATTTGCAAATGATATGACTGATAAGAGGTTAATCTCCAAAATACACAAACAGCTCATACAACTCAGTATCAAAGAAAACAACCTAATTAAAAAGTGGGCAGAGGATCTGAATAGACATTTCTCCAAAGAAGACATACAAATGGCCAAAAGGCACATGAAAAGATACTCAACATCCTTAATCACCAGAGAATCGCAAATCAAAACCATAATGAGTTATTATGTCACACTGTCAGGATAGCTATCATCAAAAAGAACACAAATAACAAATGCTGGAGAGGGTGTGGAGAAAAGGGAGCCCTCCTACACTGCTGGTGGGAATGGAAATTGGTGCAGCCGCTGTGGAGAACAGTACGGAGTTTCCTCAAAAAACTGAAAATAGAACTGCCATATGACCCAGCAATCCCACTCCTGGGTATATATCTTAAAAGGAAAACACTAATTTGAAAAGATACATGCACTCTAGTGTTTATAGCAGCACTGTTTACAATTGCCAAGGTATGGAAGCAACCTACGCGTGCACCAACAGATGAATGGATAAAGAAGATGTAGTGTAAATATATATACAACAGAATACTACTCAGACATAAAAAAGAATGAAATTTTTCCATTTGTAACAACGTGGAAATGGAGAGTATTATGCTTAGTGAAATAAGTCAGAGAAAGACAAATACTGTATATGTTATCACTTATATGTGGCATCTAAAAAAATAAAACAAACTAGTGAATATAACAAAAAAGAGACAGATTCACAGACATAGGGAACAAACTAGTGGTTACCAGTGGGGAGAGGGAAGGGGAGAGGGGATTCAGAGGTACAAACTACTATGTATAAAATAGATGAGCTACAAGGGCGTATTGTACAGCACAGGAAATATAGATAACATTGTATAATAACTAAGTGCACTGTAATCTGTGAAAACTGTGAATCACTGTTGTACCCCTGAAACTAATATAATATTGTAAATCGACTATACCTCAACAAAAAGAATAGTCTTTCATAATCTAATCCCAGAAGTGATATACTATTACTTCTGCCATATTCTGTAATTAAACACACCGACTCCATGGAAGAGGGCTCCATAAAGGTGTGAATGCCAGGAGGTGGGCATCATGGGGTACCATCTTCAAGACTGGCTATCAGAGAAATGAACTGTACAGCATCAGACCTCACTGCAACTAGGGCAGGAAGACTATAAGGTACCACAACTATTTTTTTATTGACTCTTTTAGGAGCTCTTTGGTCTTTTCCTTATGGCATCACTGCTACTTTCTGCACATCTTCTGCACATTCATTGCACCCTCCACCAATTTTATTCATTGACTTCCTCTTATTACACCCGTTGGCTCACGCATGGTTCTACCAGGGCTTTCTGGTCCAACCCTGTTCACGCTCATATGACTTTATTTCCTCTTCCTAACTGCTCGATGCCTTGTTTACCCAATTCTAAATTTCTGCAAGATAAATCTGATTGTTCCAGCTCATCTTTTTACATCAAATCATACGTAGGGGTTCAGCCTCTAGTGGAAAACACTTGGGGTAAATGCCCATCCCCTAGCCTTCAGCCACTGTTAGGGACTTGCATTAGATGGTCTCCCACAGGAGCCCTAAGACATGAATACCTATGGCTGGGGCCAAGTCTCCTGGAAGCCTTGTGGACAGGGTAAACACTGACCAATATCTTTAATGATTAAGAACACAAACTCTGGAGCTTTCCAAAATAGCGCCTGAATCTTTGGCCCTAATTTACTAGCCATGTGTCCTTAGGTAAGGTGTCTATGCCATCTCTATAAAAGGGATGTAATAATAAGAGTAGAGTACTTGATAGTGTTGTCACGAAAATTAAATGAGATTATGCACTGGCACAGTGCTAGGAACATAATAAGCTTCAATAAATGCTAGCTGTCATTTCTATTGATACAGTTTATTTTGGGTGATGTTTTTGGAGGCCAATGGATAGAGGAGGAGGTGTATCTCTATCAGTTTTAGCCATTCATTCATTTATTCAACAGGTATTTATTGATAGTTCTTCTTCCTTTCTGTTGGAATTTGCTGTTTTGGTTATAGTATATGCATTGAAATTGTATGTATGAATGATTCATTATCACATTATTCACAAAAGCTCTTTCAAGGCTTTTACTTTTTAAAAATTCTCTACAGATGCCCAGTTCCCCTGGAACATTTTCTCACTTTTCATAGATAGCATCTTGTCTCCTTTCCTAAGAAGAAGTAATAGTAGGTAATGGAAAGAATCCTGGACTTGTCACAGGAAGATGTGAATTTGAATCTTGGCTTTGCCTCTGATGCGTTGGCAAGTTACTTGTATTCACTGAACTGGTTTTCTCTTCTATAAAAGGGTTATAATAAAACTTACCTCGCCTCGCCTCACCTAAAAGGCCATAGGGTGTGGTGGTTAAGAATAGTCTGTGAAGCCAGATCATCAGGTTCAAGTTCCAGGTCTCTCTCTCACAAGCTGACCCTGCTCAAGTTACCTAACCTCTTGGTGCCTTGGGTTCTTCATCTGTAAAATGGGACGATAGTACCAATGCCATGCCTGTAGGGTTGGGTTGGGAGGGTTCAATGTTCTGATGTAAGTAAATCACTTAGAACAACCTGGCAACAGTAATTGCTGCATAAATGTCATCTCTTTTTGTGTAGTTTTGCTCATGGCTCTAAGAACCAGTAATAATAACATTTTGCTATCTTCATCAGACACAGGAGTAAAACAAGAACAAACATTCGGAGGTTGCAAGTCAGGAGTTCATCACGTCTCCCCCAGGGATGTTTTGCATCATAGTCTCTTCTTTCTTGCAATGTAAAACAAAAGTGTCCTTCTATGTTGCCACTACCAGTTTCTCTCTCTTTATCACCAGCTTTATGAAAAGGGAACCACAGTTACACTTGCATTTTTAAGAACTTCCATCTCCATTGACCTTCAGGTTTGGTTTCTAGCCTCCTACCTATTTTCACTTATTCCTCTTCTTTGCCAGATACCTATTTTCACTTATCCCTCTTTGCCAGCATCGCTTCCTTGTCGGGCTCTGAGTGCTTCCTCTTCTGGCGTAGCTCTGTCTGCCTACAGGGCTTCATCCTTCTGAGCACCCAATTGGAATTCCATTCTATGCCCCAACACCTTTTAAAAACTTTTGGATCACCCTTTTCTTTTCTTTTTTTCTTTTTAACATGCTTTTCCTTTGTTGTATCCTCAGCTCCCAAGTCTGTCCTCAACAGCCTTCTCGGCGAATGCTCCTCTCGCCTTACAGGTCAATCCTCTCCAATGGCTTATACTCTCATCTCTGTGAAGGGGGCTTCCAACGTGTAGTTCTGCACCCAACTTTCCTTTTGAGTTCAAGTTCTTTGAGTTTTAGACTCAGAATATCTGAAACAAAATCCACCTTCCATTCGAGCTTCTCATGTCTCCTTACCTCTGCAAATGGCATCACTCTTGCACTGATCACCTGAAGTTCTGAGTCATCCACTCATGGTTCGTTCAACTATTTCAGTGTCTATTGTGTGACAAGCATTTTGCTAGGCATGAGAGTGCAGAGATGTATCTGACACAGTCTTTGGGCTAGGGAGAGAGAGATGATGTGGTGGTGGGAGACTTTGGTGAGTGTGGGCAGGGCTCAGAGGAAGGAGTGCCCGATATGCCTGGGGAGGGATTGGCGCTTAGAAAAAGGTACAAGGAGGAGGTGAGCCTTGATCAGAATATCACAGGTGAGAGTATTTTCAAAAAGAGCTAGGAAAGTCCAAACAAAGGAGAGTCTGGGCCAAGACAAGAGAAGAGAAACAACCAAGAGCTGTCAACACCTGAGCACCTCCCCAGCTATAGGCACTCTGCCTGGGCTGGGTTTCCTTGCAGACCTACAGAGATATGTCTCTGCCCTTTGTCTTTGCCTCTCTTTCCCCAGTTACTTATTCAGTCCTCCATCTTTATTATTGGTTTGATTTTACTATTAACCTTTTCTTATGAAACATTTAAAACACATACAAAAATAGATACTCTAATAACCCCTGATGCACCCATCACAGTTTCAACAGTAATCAACTCTGTATTCTCACCTAGATCCTTCCCATCTGTATTATAATGAAGAGTCTCACACATTATCTCATTTTATCCACAAACATTCCTAAAAGATAAGGAATGTTAAAGAAACATAGCTGCAACGTATTAATTACAGCTCAAAAAAGAAATTAACAGTAGTTCCTTATCATATACTCAAATACCATACATGGTTTTATTTTTCAGTTTGTTTCTACCAGAATCTATATAAAGTGCACATTTGTGACTGGTCAATAACTTTTTAAAATTTCTCTTAATCTATAGGTTCTGCATCCATTTTTTTCTTTCCCTTGCAATTTATTTGTTGAAGAAACCAAGTCTTTTGTCTTTAGATTTTAACTACGGTCTGGATCTTGCTAATTGTATCCCTGTGATGTCGTTAGAAATGTTCCTCTGTCTCTTGATTTTCTTATGAATTGATTGGTAGATCTACAGATTAAATTATTTTTGACCAGATTCCCTCATAGCGGCCTGGGAGATACATAATTTCTACTTGCCTCTCTTTTCACATCATTGATGCTGAGGAGCATTCATTCATAAGAAATGGCTAAATGGTGATATTCTAAATCCTGTCATTCCTTGTTCATTTATCAGCAGAAATACTTCTGTGAAGATAACCTTTCCTTTATTTAACATGTGGGTTCCCAGTGGTACATTTCATGGAGGAAAGACAGGATCAATGCATGATTCTTTCCCTGGGTTACTGGTTGGTTTCCCAGTATCTTCAAATAGCGACCAGTTAATGTTTTTCTTTTAAATATCATTATGATATTGTGGACTTAATACCTGTGATGTGTTTCAATACCCTTCAGTTATGATTCTGATTGGCTGCTCACATTGCTCTGTGTTTGGCTTGTGGTAGCTTCTTCAACTTGGCTCTAAGTTCTTTTTATACAACCCAGTCATCTTTGATAGCTTGTTTGTTATTTGACATAATAATGTACTCCAGAACCATCCTGTAAATCTCCTGCCCCAGACTTGGAGCCAGCCACATCTCTGAGGACTCCTGGTTTCTTGTAGTGGGAAATGTATTGTCCATTACTTTTAATCTCAACTGCTATGGCAAACCTGACCCACCGACTTCTGATTGCTGTATACTTCAAAATTATGCTGCATTTCTGCTGCTAGATCCTCCTGCATCCCAGAACTAGTCATGTCTTGCTTCCACGTATCCATTTCACGAGCCTCCCTGATCCATCATATCCACTAACTGGGCATTCCAACATTCTTCCCAGCCTGGTCCAACCTGAGCTCCTAGTTGTAACTCTGCTTCTCCCCTGTGTACCCTGCCATGTACCAGCCAAACTAACTCACTAGCTGTTTCATGTTTCTGCCTCCTACATTCCCACCTCTGTGCTGTGGTTCATGCTATATATTCACCTGGGCCACCTGTCCTCTAAACCTCTGTTTTTAGATGTTCTTGGAGACATGGCTGATTCCAAGTCTGGGACAGGAAATGCACAAGCCCTGCCTTAAGTGTCACCTCTGCTTTGGGGCCTGGAGTGATCACCTCATAATGAAAGTTCTCCTTGCTCTGAATTCCTGTGACTCTGTCTCATGGCACCAGACATACACATATCCCCAGTGGGGCCTTGAATTCCTAGAAAGCTGAGATCCTGGCTTATTTATTCTTTAAATTCCCAGGGCTGAGCATTTCCCCCTGACACACAACAGATACTCAAATCCATGTCTTTAGAATGAACAAGTGTTCTGATGACTAAACGAATTATTTCTATTCTGCTTGGTGCTGTGGTTTTTAGGTTGCTGTCGTGTTCTCATCTCCTTTCAGTCTCACCAGCCACAGTCTCCTCGAAGGTCGGGGGAGAGGTGGAACTTCCTCACTTTTGCCTCTCTTTTTGCCCCCAACACAATGCCTAGCTTAGCTTAGAGAAGCCACTCACTGGATATTGGTTGAGTTGAATTTATGGCAAAAGGAGAGGAATTTAAATCCAAAGACTCGCTCTTTCGTCTCAGCCAACAAAGATTTGAGCTTTTGACCCATTCTTTTCTGCCTTCCTGGGAAGATATCAGAGGCAAAGGAAGGCATAATTCCATTTGTCTGGTTTTGCCACTATTTATTTCCGGATAGGCCAGCTTAATATTGCAATTCTTTTGTTTTTTTTCCTTCTTGCTTTTCTTCTCGTTCTTTCTGAGGCATCGTGTGTGATTGAGGCTCTTCTAAGCTCACTGCAGAGGCTCAGCATGGCAGTAAAAAGCTTCCCAGAAAGCAGTCCAAGAACAAGCAACCAGTGACCCTGGGGATGACAGGCACAAAAATGCTATTGACAAAAGATGGCCAGAGAGCGGTTGCCTTTATTTGGACAGAGTGAGGAAAAGAACTCGAAGTGAGTCTGTTAGCCAAGCACACCCTGGGTGTTCTATTGCTCTTTTGGGGAGAGTCGCATGCCTGTAATATCTGGAGCTAGGGAAAGGATCCAGGGCTCTCAGCAGTTGCCGAAGGGACTTCTGACCGCAGTCATGAAGATGGGTGATATTACCTGGCCCACCATGTCATCCAGCCTGGTGGCCAGAGTTGGGTCTTGGACTCCATAGGTTGAATTTTTAGGCCATGCTCTTTCTGCTGTACCAATCTCTCTTTTTTCGTGAGTGAGGAAGAGCTCAGGGTTGCTTTTTTTTTTCCCTGAGAAAATGCAAAAGCCAGCAGAATATCATGGAACCTGGGTGTCCTGAGACCTGCTTTTTAATTCCCATTCTTTCAGTAACTAGCAGTCAGACACTAGTCCTCTAGCCATTCTTTCCCCTAGTCTCTTTATAGACCTAATATCTGGTCTCAGTTATCTCTAAAGTGCTTTCTAGTTCTAATTTTTTTAATTAAATTCATGACTTTCTTGCTACTGGAAATTCTGCTGATTAAAGTAATTTCTAAAGGGTACTCTAGAATACTGTGGCTGATGATTTTAAAGAAATCATCCACTCTGGAACTCTCAACTCTGACTTTCAGATTGTTCTTAAAACATAGAGTTGTGGGGTTTTTTTAATTAATTTATTTTTAAAATTTTTGGCTGAGTTGGATCTTTGTTGCTGCACGTGGACTTTAGTTATGGTGAGCAGGGGCTACTCTTCTTTGCAGTGCACGGGCTTCTCATTGCAGTGGCTTCTCTTGTTGCAGAGCATGGGCTCTAGGCGTGTGGGCTTCAGTAGTTGTGGCTCACAGGCCCAGCAGCTGTGGCTCGAGGGCTCTAGAGCACAGGCTCAGTAAAAACATAGAGTTTTGAGCAAAAAGAGAGGGTTTCCCAAACATCAATACATTGGTCTATGCCCAGCCCCACCCTGCTAGCATCCTCCTGCTGTCCTGGATGTAGAGGGTGCTTACCTGTGCTAAGGGTGTTCCAGTTACCTATAGGAAGAGAAAGATGTCTGGCCACCCAGGGCTAATATGAACAATCAAGTTCTTTTCTGGAATATGGCTCATCTCTATCACGGGACCAAGCCTAACTGCGGATTAGAGAATTATGCTTTTGATTTACACAGGTGGGCCTTGTTCTAGGCATCACCACCCCTCTATTTGCTGCTAACAATAAACAACCTGATTTTTACCAAGTCCCCCCAAAATAGGTAGGTATAGTCATTGTATTTTAGATCATGGAGTAAGGGCACCTTTCGTCATTGTTGCTCAAAGGTGTGGGCAAGCGTTTGTGGGCTCTGTTTTGGTGTGAACTGGTCAACACTGCTTTCTTGACTCTGGACTATCCTTTCAAGCCCCACCAGCCAGCTTGCAACACCACGAGGTGGACATGGGACCAGAATGCGAATGACTCAACACAGCTCTTTGTCTCCACAGTGAAGTCATGTATTTCACACGCTCCCCTGACAGAGACTCTCCACCCCACATTCCTCCCGCTCTGGGAAGGAAATGCTTTCTTTCTTAAAGAGAAAACTGCGATGGTCTAGGATAGCACTGGAGGCAGTTGAGGGGCTGCCTCTAACCTTCCCTCCCCTCCTCTGAGTACCACCTGCTTACCGGCTTCATCTCAGGCAGGGATGGGAGGTGGTGCTACTTTCTGTTGAATGCTTTGGCCAAAATGCATGGACAAAACCCTTTTGACTTCAAATATTTTCATGCAGCTGAAACAGGAAGATTTTTGATCATTTGGCTAGAAGGCCAAGGACAACTGAAGACCATGTCCAAAGTGTTCCCTGCTGTACTACATCCACAGGGACCTCTTCCTGGCTGTGGATCCAGCCAATGGAAGGAGCTCCATTTCAGCACCTCTAGGTTTGTCTACATTCAGTTCAGGTGATGATTCCTTTTCATCGTCCTGCCACCACGTCCCTGTGGTTGGTTTTCCAGTAATGATATCCAGTCTCTTCAGGTTTTATCTGCCCTAGACCAACCCCAGAGCACACTTCTAACCCATTTTAATGATGTCCTTTGAAACGGCACCAGCCTTCAGCTCTGGCCGTGAAGTGACCTTCTAGAATTGGGTTCACTTACGGTCTCACGTTTCCACTCATCCCTGTGCCCTTGTGTTTCAACTTCTGGTAACTGATTTTCCCACCCCTCCAATCTCTACAAAGGAGATTGGATGGGGCTAGCCTGGCTGGCCAGCTCTGCAAGGTTGCATTGGAAAGTGAGAGGATCCCTTGCCCACGACTGTGTCATATAGGATCAGAAGTGAAGGTCAGAACCAGGGTCTGACCTTGTAAGAGCAAGGAGATCTGATGCAAATTTCAGGAGCCACTGGGTATTGTTGGGTTGGGTTAGTGTCACAGAGTTATGTAATAACCTATATGGGGAAAGAATCTGAAAAATAATGGATATATGTATACGTATAACTGAATCACTTTGCTGTACACATGAAACTAACACAATGTGGCAAGTCATCTCTACTCCAATATAAACTAAAAATTAAATTAAAAAAAAGATGACAATGAGAAACAGTCAGCAAGAATGAACAGATGGCATAACCCCTAGGCAGTACGTGTTCCCTCAGCCCTGAATTTTGCACATTTCCATCAGAGTTTGTGTAGATGTGGTAGCTCCATTCACAAAGACTAGGCAGGTAAACCTGTACTTCTGGGTCAGGGTGCTGCTGAACTTGAATTTGTCACTGTGGTTTAATAACAAGAAGAGTGAAATCACAATGAAAGTACAGGCAACCCCATATAATATCTTTTTTCTTATTCTGGTGACCTCAATGAACTGGATGGAAAGGATATCTTTTCTTCCTTTTCTAGATGCCAAAAGTGTGGCCCTAGTTTTCTTTAGCAGTTGACTGTTTTTTTTTTTTTTTCCACCGAATCCCCTTGGCCTCCAAACTAAAGCAAACTCCGCTGAATGTTATTGTTGAATAGCTTGCAACATGCTTACAATACGTATGACTTTCTCTGGCTGACCTCCCGGAACGGGGCTGTTGCCTAGCCAGGGACCTGTTTAGAGTGGTAGGGGATGAGAAATTATAGACTGTCCAGCGTAAGCTCAGAGGTAGGCAGATCTGAGAGACGTTAAGAAGCAATGAGATCACAAAACATCTGTAGAAATATGAACTGACAAAAACTAGCCATTGTGGTTTCATAAGGGTAAATCTTGTTTGACAAATGTGGTGGGAAAAAAAGAGAGAATGAAGGAGATAATGTGGAAAGCAGAGGGTTATGAGACAGTGGACCTCAACTATTAGGATTTCCAGAAGACTTTGGATAAGGTATTGCTGAATAGGGGCACACACTGGGTGGAACCTCTAGGCTTCCTAAAGGGGTGTACTTCAATCATTGCAATAAAGAGCTCAAGTCAAGCTGTAATTATCCCCTTTCTTTTCCTAAGGGTACTGTCTTAAATCCTCAGTTATTATACACTTGGGTAGTGAGACTAGAGCCAAGTAAGGCCGTGGAGTTTGAGACCTCCAACTTTCTCTGCAAGGTGGTTAAAATAATAGGTTGGCTTGGGTATGCCTGTTATTCAGGAAAGACAACTGGACCTCTTGTGGAGGACCATCAAGTCATCAGTGAAACAAATTTTTTAGTTCAGTGGTCAGCAAACTACAGCCCACAGACCAAATCCACCTGTGTTTGTAAATAAAGTTTTATTGGAACACAACCATACCCATTCACTCACATATTATCTATGGCTGCTTTCATGCTGCAATGGCAGAGTTGAGTAGTTGCTATTATATAGCCCATAAAGCCTAAAATATCCACTCTTTGGCAATTTACAGAAAAAGTTACTAATCCCTATTTTAGTTTACCTGCAACCCTCTCCAATCAGCCATTTTAGGCCGTCCCATGGTGACTCTCTCTCACTTCATTTTCTTTTACTCTTTCATAGCACATGTCATTATCTAAACTATCTTGTTGAGTTTTTTACTTGTACGTTGACTATTTCCTCCAAACAGAAAGAAAGCAGACATCTTGCTTTCTGTTCTGTTCATCATGATGTATCCCCGGCTCCTGGCACATAGAAATTGTTCAATCACTAGTTATCACGTGAATGAATGAATGAATGAATGAATGCAGGTGAGAAAAAATGGTGAGGAAAGTGGGGGTAAGAATGAGAGAGTGAAGATGCTTAGTGACCTATAGGAAACAGAATAATCATATATTTGTGCTTTCTGCTTAACTGACCAGAGAACAAACATTCGTTAGTCCCACGTTAGTTAGAAGAAACATCCACATTGATCTACCCACTCTGTTATGTCAAATTATAACCCACTGTAAGTTAGCCAACACATATATTTCCCTCCATGGTTTATAAACTCTTCCAGGCATGGATATTACGTATTTACCAGGGGTGGCCTAGTGCCTTCCTGGTCCTCTTGTGACTGTCTCATTGCTGCGCCCCTGACGTCTGGGTCATGCCCCTGAGATGGGAAGACTGCTCACTGCGAGATGGAAGGAGGCAAAGGGAAATCAAGACCACGGGATCCTCTCAACTAAGCCTGTTTGCTATTTGGAACTTGGGGGTTACCTACGTTATATTTATTTTTACTTCTAGAAGGAATCATTACAAAATTGACTGCTGCAACAGGAATAAAGATGCAGGCATAGAGAATGGACTTGAGGACACAGGTGGGGGGAAGGGTAAGCTGGGACGAAGTGAGAGAGTGGCATGGACATATATACACTACCAAATGTAAAATAGATAGCTAGTGAGAAGCAGCCGCACAGCACAGGGAGATCAGCTCGGTGCTTTGTGACCACCTAGAGGGGTGGGATAGGGAGGGTGGGAGGGAGGGAGACGCAAGAGGGTGGGGATATGGGGATATATGTATATGTATAGCTGATTCACTTTGTTATACAGCAGAAGCTAAACGCAAGAGAGAGGGGATATGGGGATATATGTATACATATAGCTGATTCACTTTGTTATACAGCAGAAGCTAACACACCACTGAAAAGCAATTATACTCCAATAAAGATGTTTAAAAAAAAAAAGCTTACAGGAAGGGAATAAAACCTTGTTGCTCCAATTTTACATTGAGCACGACTCAGAACTAAATTTACCTTTTGCTCTACATCTTCAATTTTGTGTGTATATTTCTTTTTCAGATTGTTATTATATATATATGCATTTACATATATTCAGTATGGATATGTGGATTCAGTGAGGTCTAAATGAATACAAAAAATAGCAGTTATTTTTAACTTTGGTGTTTTGAAATAACTATGATGAAATTTTGAGGAAAATTATGTCTTGGCAGACTTATGTTCCAATGGCAATGCTAACGAAAATATACTTAAATAAATAGCATCTGCTTGAGATAGATTATATGAGATTGAGATACTGTGTTTTTGTTACTGTATTTCATACTTGGCTTTATGGATGACTAAAACAGAAATGAAAATTAATTCTAATCTACATTAAAATAAATGTTCATTTTCCAAACAAAATAAGTGGCAACACTACTTGCAACTGAAAAACAAACAAACAAACAAACAAACCAAAATTGACTGCTGCAATTATATACTCTTGAAATCTAATTATTAAGTCAAATGGAGCTTTGTGGTCTCAAGAAAACAGTAATGTAAGCCTCTTAAGAGTTAATGATAAAAACCCTACTATTTCTTGAGTGCTTGGAGAAAAATCTGCAAGACAAAAGGTCATGGCTCTAGCTCCTGAGTCCCAGTCTTTTTCCTGGAGCTTTGCTCAATGGATCTCTGAAGGAAGCAGAGTTCAGTGGGTAGTATGGCATTTTGCTAGATAGGCTGCCATCTGCAAGAGAAAAGAGGTGCTTATCAGCATAAAATTCTCTTTATTCTGTGAATGTTTTAATTTGTCTTAAAACGACTGTCATGGGCTACTGTCCATGGTCAAACTAAAAGGACTGAAGACCAAATTTAACCAGGTTCCGCTGGTCAAAGGTGAAACAATTTGAGTATCAAATAAGGAAATTAACTGCAATAGATTGATATTCATCAAATATAACGAAATACACGAGTTCAAAAGGGCATTGGGGAAAAAAAAAGAAAATGAATTGCTCACCATTGGAGGATACTAGGTAAACATTTCATTATTATGAACACTAAAGGGGAATTACTAAATATTTATGTCATCTGTCCTATATAAACTGTACCACTAAATAATCAAATACATAGTAGATAATGGGAAATTTATAGAGGTAGCCAGCTAGTAAGTGAAGAAGAGACAGCAGTATTGGAATATCACCATGATGGAACCACTAATGAATGTGTGAATTTCGGCATTGAGCATGAATGGCTGCTAACATCACAAAAAGACAACCACTCATTGTGTGCCTCCTGATCAAAGAACACACCACCATCTTTGAAACAGTCTTGCCAACAGATGAAACTTGAATCTGATCAAGCCTCTAGATACAATTAGCAATTTACAGAAAATGCAGAGGACAGCGGATCAGGGTAGAAGACACCGCATGAATGCAGTTGGCAAAAGTCCACATTGGGAAGCTCTGTAAATCAGTGATCTTGTTTCTTCAACAATAAATTGTAAGAAAGAGAAGATGAAGGGGAGCTATGGATTGAAAGAAAGTTAAGAGACATCAACCAGTCATAATGTATGGATCTTATTTGCATCCTGATTCTGTAAACAAATAAACAATTAACATTTATGTTTCAATTAGAAATTTGAACACTGAATAAATATTTGATATTAGGAATTATTATTACTTTTTAGGTGTGATATTGATATTATATTTTTAAAAGAGTCCTTTTAGAGATACTTAAATATTTTAGATGAAATGATATGATGTCTGGAATCTGTTTTATAGTAATAAAGGGCAGAGGGTTTGGTGAGAATATTAGATGAAGCAAAACTAGTTGTGAATTGAAAATCGTTGGTTGATGAGTTCATGGGGTTTGTTATACTGTTCTCTCTACCTTTATGGAAGACTGACATGTCCATTACAAAAAAAAATTTTAAATGACCATCTTGGCAAAAAGAACAGTGGTCATTCATTCAACTAGTTCTTTTAATGGTAGATAGAGCTGACATTTGACTATATATCGTTTATTGTGAAACTTATCTATGGGAACCTATGCTATATAAAGAAATAATGTTTTATGTATAATATAATGTTTTTTACATTATAACATTAGGTTATAATATGCACTAGTTAATCACCAGGTTATCTCAGTGATTTTAAAATAAGTAATTATTTAAAATGATTTGCTTAATGTAATACACGTTACTATTTCATTACCAGGTAGCACATAAACAAGGGCAATTACCATGGGGGAACACACAAGCCTCACTGATTAATTTGTTCTTTCTTTTGAAGACCATTTCCCAAGAGTCTACTACATGCCAGCACTAGGCTAGGCTCTGAGGATATAAATCATCAAAGTCCTGGTCCTACCTTGGAGAAACTCATTTTCTAGTGGGTGAAACAGACAAGTGAAAACCACAGAACTACAGAATAGCAGTCACGTGAGCCATGGCTCGTCCACCAAGGGAGTGCAGTTCACCTGTCCTGGAGAGAAGGATGGTGGCTGGCAGGCTGAGCCTTCGGTAGGTGGGAAGCAGGGGAGGAGGTGAGAAGGTAGGAGGGCAGTGATAGCTGCAAGGCACCCTGGGAGGATGTTTACCTGCCTTTTGCTTCATATAGTGGGATTGTTGTGTGCGAGGGGAAGAGCAAAAACAGATGCGACTGGTCAGGGAAACTTTAGTGGTCCATATTTTGGAGGATGTGGAATAAGCAAAAGACACACTGCTCTGTGCAAGGCCCATAACATCTCATCCCAATGAGTTCCTGTTCTGCTCTTGACCACGACAGCTGACATGAAGCAAAGCCTCTTTCTCTCAGGAGCTGCTCCTCAAATTTCCATCAACACACTCCTTTCTCACCAAGCTTTCTCCTCTGCGGCCTTTCCTTCCTAACCTCCTGGTCTGTCCTCTCTCCTAGCCCAGGCTTCTTTTTCTTGCTTTTCAGTACAAATCTCAAGAGGACAGACTCTGACTTCTTTGCACTGCGTTTAGCCACAGCTGGAGACCGCCTGCATTGGTGTTTTCCAGCGATCTTCATGGCCTTTCTTCCAGTTCAGTTTGTCAACTAGAAAGGACTTTGGGAATGAAACATTTTGAATTTTTTTTTTAACTTGAAGAATGATCTTAAAGTGGTAGCATGTATTATGTGATCACTTATCTCTATTGTTTTGGTTTAACTTACCCCTTTAAAGGATGGAAAAAAAAAAAACTTAAGTAGTCCAATGAGGGTAATTCCTTGTCATTTACTGAGAGCTTTTTCTTGGTCAAAGCAAAACATTAGCATTCTTAGCTGTTCACTTATTTATACTACAGGAAACCAACAGTTATGCAAAGCCACTGCCAACATAATCACGAGCTGCTGTGTGGAGTCTTAAGTACCTCATGGAAAAATAACTCTGAATTGGAATTCTTCCCAAAATCAAGCTTCGTTCATGCTTTGACAACTGAGGTAGGCAAAAAAAAAAAAAGAAAAGAATCTACAAAGCAGTTATAAATATGAAGGTCTGTTAAACTTTTCAGCAGCGTGATTTAGTGTAAAAAATGTAAGCTATTAGCACAAATGCTTTTGCAAGAGTACTGCGGCTGTGTCATGTCTTTAATTTACCTGAAATTAATTGTAGGATTAAAATGCTTTATAGTTTAATGAACAAAGAGAACACAGCCTCAAGCATGTTTCATAACCGGGTTGTACCTTGTATTTTAAAACAGTCTGAAAATGTGGGAGACAAGCTGTGTGTGTGTGTGTGTGTGTGTGTGTGTGTGTGTGTGTGTGTGCGCGCGCGCGCGTGCAAATACATAGAAGCTGTTTGGAGCACAGTGGATATTAGGGCAGAGTGTGTGGTTTGTTGACAGAGTCATTCTCAAAACTATACATTTCAATCATATGGCAATTAAGTCTTGGATGGGCACATTCTGGACCTTTGTCTTTAAAAGGAGTTCCTGGGATTTTTGGTGGTTGTTCTTTTTATTGTTTAAATAGATTTTGCCACGAGCGCTTCCTGAATACATATTTTTTTTCTTTATAAGTGAAAGGCAGGAGCTATGAATAAGAGCAAGAACTTTGGAAACGAGAAGGGTTTATAAGGTTATTGGGAACTTTTCATCCTTACTGAGCAAACAGAGAGCAATGGCAGACACCGCCTTTTTGAAAGAAGTGGTCCCTCGTTCTGAGAGCTGACGGGCAGAGATTGGATTTCTAGGACTCACATGCCTGGAGCACTTCAGGGGGTAATCACTGTGTTCATCGGTGAAGCCTTTGCCAATTTAAAAAATTGTCATTTGCCATCTGCCTCTGCAAGGATTAGGTCACTAGCTGCTGCAGCTGCTGACCTTGAACATACCCTGAAAGGAGTTGAGGGTGGAGATCTGGAATGTGGCCCTCTGTGCTCTGGGAAAAACTGGCAGAACAGGCCTTCAGATAGTTAGATATTTTCAGAAGATTTTATGAGTCCCAATTCTTGCATCTCTTCATACCTAGAAAAGCACTAAAATCATTAACGGAGACATCTGTTCCTTGTGACTAGCAGCCAGCCTCTGCCAAAATGTGTGCTTGGTTGCATGTACCTGCCCTTCACCAAAACCACATCTATACTGACCTCCCCCTGCTACCTCTTCAGAGCAGCTTCTCAGAGCTATCTGAAAGGCTGTCTCCTGGGCTACAGTCCTCATTTGTAGTTAAAAGTTAACTCACAACCCTCACGGGGTGCATTTTTTTTCAGTGGACACCTTCCTACAATTTTTATCATCAGGTACTTGGCCGTAGTCTCTCATTTATACTCACACCTCTTATTCAGCATGCCAACTTCATTGTCTTGGTCTCTTAGCCGCTTCAGATGATTTGATCAATTTGCAATCTTAATTTCAAATTGCCAGAAGAAGGGGCAATGAGTGTTCAACGTGGCAATGATGACTATGGTAGCCAACACTGGCAGAGACTAGCAAGGCACCAAACATGGCACAAAGCACAGGACCAATCATTATTTCCTTTATGTGGGTAAGGAAACCAAAGCTTAGCATGGCCAAGTCAAGACCCAGGAACAAAGACACATGCGTGGCCAAACTGGGCAGCAGATGCTAGAGCTTGGCTCGTGGCCAGTGTGCTCTTGGGAGCTGCTAGTCTCCTGAAACCAGGAGATGAGTGATTTCTTTGCCAGGAGATGAGTGATTTCTCTCCAGATTCCTGGGTATATGTGAAATTTCCAAGATGTCCATGAATCCCATTTACATTCTTTTCATTCTTAAAATAAAAAACAATATTTCTAAACCTGCTGGAGCAAAAGAGATAGAATGTTTTTCCAGATAAGAATTTTTAGTGTAAAGGTGATAATGCTTACTATAAAAATTTAAACATTAGAAAATTATAATAAGTGAAACTTTTCTTTCTTACTTGCTTTTCATTTTTAACTTGTCACATTCCTCATCCTCCAACCACCTCTAAGCCCAGTTCCATTCACCAGATGTAAACAAGGTTAAGAATTTGAAATCTATCTCTCTATCTCCATCGCTAGTTCTTTCTCTATCTTTATCCTGCCCTCTGCCCTCAGTGGACACACTACTTGGCAGTGTTAAGTGGACAGACTAGGTGGCTAGATTCCCTGTATTCAAATCCTGATTCTGCCATTTATTAGCTAAGTGATTTTGTGCTAGCAATCTCTCCATGCTTCAGTTTCCTTATCTGTAAAATAGAGATAATAATATTATCTACATCATAGGTTTATGTGAAGATGCCATATATATATATAGTGAATATACAAAGCAGTTAGAACAGAGATCAGTACAAGATAAGCCCTCAATGTGTTCTATCTCTTTGTGTATATATGTATCTTTAATACACATGGAGGTGGTAATGTTTAAATTATTTTGCATTTGTACTTTTGACTTAACAACTTACTATTTTAGTAATATACAACTTTAAAAAAACCTAATTTACAATATTCCATCACATGCATGTAATCTGTTAGTAGACTTTTAGATACATCTGTTTCACTCTTATAAACAATGCTATAATGAAGTTCTAGGTACATAAATCTCTGCATTTGTCTGAGGACTGCTGTAGGATAAATTTCTAGAAATGGGATTGCTGATAAAGATGTATGCACTTTTAAAATTTTGGTTGAAACTGCCAAAGTGCCCTCCCCAAAGGCTATATCAATTTCCAAATCAGAACATCAATACTGGATGTGTCTGTTTCCTTAAAACCCTGCCAATGCTAATTATGAAAGTATTTTTTAATCTGCACCAGACTAATAGGTGAAGGTCTTATTGTTGCTTTAATTGCATCTCTTTGATTAGTAGTAAGGTTCAGCTATTTTAATGAGTAAAATGGCTATTTGTAGTAGTCTTTGTGAATTGACTGTTATTTTTCAAAGGGTTTTTTTTTTTTTAACATCTTTATTGGGGTATTATTGCTTTACAATGGTGTGTTAGTTTCTGCTTTATAACAAAGTGAATCAGTTATACATATACATATGTTCCCATATCTCTTCCCTCTTGCGTCTCCCTCCCTCCCACCCTCCCTATCCCACCCCTTCAGGCGGTCACAAAGCACCCAGCTGATCTCTCTGTGCTATGCGGCTGCTTCCCACTAGCTATCTACCTTACGTTTGGTAGTGTATATGTGTTCATGCCTCTCTCTCGCTTTGTCACAGCTCACCTTTCCCCCTCCCCATATCCTCAAGTCCGTTCTCTAGTAGGTCTGTGTCTTTATTCCTGTCTTACACCTACGTTCTTCATGACATTTTTTCCCCCTTAAATTCCATATATATGTGTTAGCATACGGTATTTGTCTTTCTCTTTCTGACTTACTTCACTCTGTATGACAGACTCTAGGTCCATCCACCTCATTACAAATAGCTAAATTTCGTTTCTTTTTATGGCTGAGTAATTAATATTCCATTGTATATATGTGCCACATCTTTATCCATCCATCCGATGATGGACACTTAGGTTGTTTCCATCTCCGGGCTATTGTAAATAGAGCTGCAATGAACATTTTGGTACATGACTTTTTGAATTATGGTTTTCTCAGGGTATATGCCCAGTAGTGGGATTGCTGGGTCATATGGTAGTTCTATTTGTAGTTTTTTAAGGAACCCCCATACTGTTCTCCATAGTGGCAGTACCAATTCACATTCCCAAAAGCAGTGCAAGAGTGTTCCCTTTTCTCCACACCCTCTACAGCATTTATTGTTTGTAGATTTTTTGATGATGGCCATTCTGACTGGTGTGAGATGATATCTCATTGTAGTTTTGATTTGCATTTCTCTAATGATTAATGATGTTGAGCATTCTTTCATGTGTTTCTTGGCAGTCTGTATATCTTCTTTGGAGAAATATCTATTTAGGTCTTCTGCCCATTTTTGGATTGGGTTGTTTGTTTTTTTGTTATTGAGCTGCATGAGCTGCTTGTAAATTTTGGAGATTTATTCTATGTCAGTTGCTTCATTTGCAAATATTTTCTCCCATTCTGAGGGTTGTCTTTTGGTCTTGTTTACAGTTTCCTTTGCTGTTCAAAAGCTTTGAAGTCTCATTAGGTCCCATTTGTTTATTTTTGTTTTTATTTCCATTTCTCTAGGAGGTGGGTCAAAAAGGATCTTGCTGTGATTTATGTCATAGAGTGCTCTGCCTATGTTTTCCTCTAAGAGTTTGATAGTTTCTGGCCTTACATTTAGGTCTTTAATCCATTTTGAGCTTATTTTTGTGTATGGTGTTAGAGAGTAATCTAATCTCATACTTTTACATGTACCTGACCAGTTTTCCCAGCACCACTTATTGAAGAGGCTTTCCTTTCTCCACTGTACATTCCTGCCTCCTTTATCAAAGATAAGGTGACCATATGTGTGTGGGTTTATCTCTGGGCTTTCTATCCTGTTCCATTGATCTACCTTTCTGTTTTTGTGCCAGTACCATACTATCTTGATTACTGTACCTTGGTAGTATAGTCTGAAGTCAGGGAGCCTGATTCCTCCAGCTCCGTTTTTCGTTCTCAAGATTGCTTTGGCTATTCGGGGTCTTTAGTGTTTCCATACAAATTGTGAAATTTTTTGTTCTAGTTCTGTGAAAAATGCCAGTGGTAGTTTGATAGGGATTGCATTGAATCTGTAGGTTGCTTTGGATAGTAGAGTCATTTTCACAATGTTGATTCTTCCAATCCAAGAACATGGTATATCTCTCCATCTATTTGTATTATCTTTAATTTCTTTAATCAGTGTCTTATAATTTTCTGCAAACAGGTCTTTTGTCTCCTTAGGTAGGTTTATTCCTAGATATTTTATTCTTTTTGTTGCAGTGGTAAATGGGAGTGTTTTCTTGATTTCACTTTCAGATTTTTCATCATTAGTGTATAGGAATGCCAGAGATTTCTGTGAATTAATTTTATATCCCACAACTTTACCAAATTCATTGATTAGCTCTAGTAGTTTTCTGGTAGCATCTTTAGGATTCCCTATGTATAGTATCATGTCATCTGCAAAGAGTGACAGCTTTACTTCTTCTTTTCCGTTTTGGATTCCTTTTATTTCCTTTTCTTCTCTGATTGTTGTGGCTAAAACTTCCAAAACTATGTTGAATAAGGGTGGTGAGAGTGGGCAACCTTGTCTTGTTCCTGATCTTAGTGGAAATGCTTTCAGTTTTTCACCATTGAGGATGATGTTGGCTGTGGGCTTGTCATATATGGCCTTTATTATGTTGAGGAAAAATTCCCTCTATGCCTACTTTCTGCAGGGGTTTTATCATAAATGGGTGTTGAATTTTGTTGAAAGCTTTCTCTGCATCTATTGAGATGATCATATGGTTTTTCTCCTTCAATTTGTTAATATGGTTTATCACATTGATTGATTTGCGTATATTGAAGAATCCTTGCATCCTGGAATAAACCCCGCTTGATCATGGTGTATGATCTTTTTAATGTGCTGTTGGATTCTGTTTGCTAGTATTCTGTTGAGGATTTTTGCATCTATGTTCATCAGTGATATTGGCCTGTAGTTTTCTTTCTTTGTGACATCCTTGTCTGGTTTTGGTATCAAGGTGATGGTGGCCTCGTAGAATGAGTTTGGGAGTGTTCCTCCCTCTGCTATATTTTGGAAGAGGTTGAGAAGGATAGGTGTTAGCTCTTCTCTAAATGTTTGATAGAATTCGCCTGTGAAGCCATCTGGTCCTGTCCTTTTGTTTGTTGGAAGATTTTTAATCACAGTTTCAATTTCAGTTCTTGTGATTGGTCTGTTCATATTTTCTATTTCTTCCTGATTCAGTCTTGGCAGGTTGTGCATTTCTAAGAATTTGTCCATTTCTTCCAGGTTGTCCATTTTATTGGCATAGAGTTGCTTGTAGTAATCTCTCATGATCTTTTGTATTTGTGCAGTGTTAGTTGTTACTTCTCTTTTTTCATTTCTAATTCTATTGATTTGAGTCTTCTCCCTTTTTTTTTCTTGATGAGTCTGGCTAATGGTTTATCTATTTTGTTTATCTTCTCAAAGAACCAGCTTTTAGTTTTATTGATCTTTGCTATTGTTTCCTTCATTTCTTTTTCATTTATTTCTGATCTGATTTTTATGATTTCTTTCCTTCTGTTAACTTTTGGGTTTTTTTTTTTGTTCTTCTTTCTCTAATTGCTTGAGGTGCAAGGTTAGGTTGTTTATTCGAGTTGTTTCCTGTTTCTTAAGGTGGGCTTGTATTGCTATAAGCTTCCCTCTTAGAACTGCTTTTGCTGCATCCCATAGGTTTTGGGTCGTCGTGTCTCCATTGTCATTTGTTTCTAGGTATTTTTTGATTTCCTCTTTGATTTCTTCAGTGATCACTTCGTTATTAAGTAGTGTATTGTTTAGCCTCCATGTGTTTGTATTTTTTGCAGATCTTTTCCTGTAATTGATATCTAGTCTCATAGCGTTGTGGTCGGAAAAGATACTTGATACAATTTCAATTTTCTTAAATTTACCAACGCTTGATTTGTGACCCAAGATATGATCTATCCTGGAGAATGTTCCATGAGCACTTGAGAAAAATGTGTATTCTGTTGTTTTTGGATGGAGTGTCCTATAAATATCAATTAAGTCCATCTTGTTTAATGTATCATTTAAAGCTTGTGTTTCCTTATTTATTTTCATTTTGGATGATCTGTCCATGGGTGAAAGTAGGGTGTTAAAGTCCCCTACTATGAATGTGTTACTGTTGATTTCCCCTTTTATGGCTGTTAGAATTTGCCTTATATATTGAGGTGCTCCTATGTTGGGTACATAAACATTTACAATTGTTATATCTTCTTCTTGGATCAATCCCTTGATCATTATGTAGTGTCCTTCTTTGTCTCTTCTAATAGCCTTTAGTTTAAAGTCTATTTTGTCTGATATGAGAATTGCTACTCCAGCTTTCTTTTGGTTTCCATTTGCATGGAATATCTTTTTCCATCCTCTTGCTTTCAGTCTGTATGTGTCTCTAGGTCTGAAGTAGGTCTCTTGTAGACAGCATATATATGGGTCTTGTTTTTGTATACATTCAGCCAATCTGTGTCTTTTGGTGGGAGCATTTAGTCCATTTATATTTAAGGTAATTATTGATATGTATGTTCCTATTCCCATTTTCTAAATTGTTTTGGGTTTGTTATTGTAGGTCTTTTCCTTCTTTTGTGTTTCTTGCCTAGAGAAGTTCCTTTAGCATTTGTTGTAAAGCTGGTTTGGTGGTGCGCAACTCTCTCAGCTTTTGCTTGTCGGTAAAGGTTTTAATTTCTCCATCAAATCTGAATGAGATCCTTGCTGGGTAGAGTAATCTTGGTTGCAGGTTTTTCTCCTTCATCACTTTAAATATGTCCTGCCACTCCCTTCTGGCTTGCAGAGTTTCTGCTGAAAGATCAGCTGTTAACCTTATGGGGATGCCCTTGTGTGTTATTTGTTGTTTTTCCCTTGCTGCTTTTTTTTTTTGCGGTACGCAGGCCTCTAACTGTTGTGGCCTCTCCCGTTGCGGAGCACAGGCTCCGGACACGCAGGCTCAGTGGCCATGGCTCATGGACCCAGCCGTCCACGGCATGTGGGAACTTCCCAGACCAGGGCACGAACCCATGTCCCCTGCATCGGCAGGCAGACTCTCAACCACTGCGCCACCAGGAAAGCCCTCCCTTGCTGCTTTTAATATGCTTTCTTTGTATTTAATTTTTGACAGTTTGATTAATACGTGTCTTGGCATATTTCTCCTTGGATTTATACTGTATGGGACTCTCTGTGCTTCCTGGACTTGATTAAATATTTCCTTTCCCATATTAGGGAAGTTTTCAACTATAATCTCTTCAAATATTTTCTCAGTCCCTTTCTTTTTCTCTTCTTCTTCTGTGACCCCTATAATTCGAATGTTGGTGCGTTTAATGTTGTCCTAGAGGTCTCTGAGACTGTCTTTAGTTCTTTTCATTCTTTTTTCTTTATTCTGCTCTGCAGTAGTTATTTCCACTATTTTATCTTCCAGGTCACTTATCCGTTCTTCTGCCTCAGTTATTCTGCTATTGATCCCTTCTAGAGTATTTTTAATTTCATTTATTGTGTGGTTCATCATTGTTTGTTTCATCTTTAGTTCTTCTAGGTCCTTGTAAAATGTTTCTTGCATTTTGTCTATTCTATTTCCAAGATTTTGGATCATCTTTACTATCATTATTCTGAATTCTTTTTCAGGTAGACTGCCTATTTCCTCTTCATTTGTTAGGTCTGGTGCGTTTTTATCTTGCTCCTTCATCTGTGGTGTGTTTTTCTGTCTTCTCATTTTGCTTATCTTACTGTGTTTGGGGTTTCCTTTTTGCAGGCTGCAGGTTCGTAGTTCCCGTTGTTTTTGATGTCTGTCCCCAGTGGCTAAGGTTGGTTCAGTGGGTTGTGTAGGCTTCCTGGTGGAGGGGACTAGTGCCTGTGTTCTGGTGGATGAGTCTGGATCTTGTCTCTCTGGTGGGCAGGTCCACGTCTGGTGGTGTGTTTTGGGGTGTCTGTGGACTTATTATGATTTTAGGCAGCCTCTCTGCTAATGGGTGGGGTTGTGTTCCTGTTTTGCTAGTTTTTTGGCATAGGGTGTCCAGCACTGTAGCTTGCTGGTCGTTGAGTGAAGCTGGGTGCTGGTGTTGTGATGGAGATCTCTGAGAGATTTTCGCCGTTTGATATTATGTGGAGCTGGGAGGTCTCTTGTTGACCAGTGTCCTGAAGTTGGGTCTCCCACCCCAGAGGCACAGCAGTGACTCCTGGCTGCAGCACCAAGAGCCTTTCATCCACACGGCTCAGAATAAAAGGGAGAAAAAGTAGAGGGAAAGAATTAGTAGAAGTAGGAAGAAAGACAGAAAAGGAAGGAAGGAAGGAAGGAAGGAAGAAAGAATGAAAGAAAGAAAGAAAGGAGGGAGGGAGGGAGGGAGGAACGGTGGGAGGAAGGAAGGAAGGAAGGAGGGAAGGAAGGAAAAAGAAAGAAGATAAAGTAAAATAAAGTAAAATATAATAAAGTTATTAAATTAAAAAATAATTATTAAGAAAATTTTTTTTAAAGAAATGGACGGATAGAACCTTAGGACAAATGGTGGAAGCAAAGCTATACAGTCAAAATCTCATACAGAAGCATACACATACACACTCACAAAAAGAGGAAAAGGGGAAAAAATCATAAATCTTGCTCTCTAAGTCCACCTCCTCAATTTGGGATGATTTGTTATCTAAAGGAGGGAAGGAAGGGAAGAAAAAAGAAAGAAAGAAAGAAAGAAAGAAAGAGAGAAAGAAAGAAAGAGAGAAAGAAAGAAGATAAAGTAAAATAAAGTCATTAAAATAAAAAATAATTATTAAGAAAAATATTTTTTAAAAAAAGGACGTATAGAACCCTAGGACAAATGGTGGAAGCAAAGCTATACAGACAAAAATCTCACACAGAAGCATACACATTCACACTCACAAAAAGAGGAAAAGGGGAAAAAATCATAAATCTTGCTCCCAAAGTCCACTGCCTTAATTTGGGATGATTTGTTGTCTATTCAGGTATTCCACAGATGCAGGTTACATCAAGTTGATTGTGGAGCTTTAATCCGCTGCTCCTGAGGCTGCTGGGAGAGATTTCCCTTTCTCTTCTTTGTTCTCACAGCTCCCGGGGCTCAGCTTTGGATTTGGCCCCGCCTCTGCGTGTAGGTCGCTGGAGGGCGTGTTTTTCGTTCAGACAGGATGGGGTTAAAGGAGCCGCTGATTCGGGGGCTCTGGCTCACTCAGGCCGGGGCGGGGCGGGGCGGGGCACGGAGGGCGGGGCGGGCCTGAGGCGGCAGAGGCCGGCCTGACGTTGCACCAGCCTGAGGCGCGCCGTGCGTTTTCCCGGGTAAGTTGTCCCTGGATCCCGGGACTCTGGCAGTGGCGGGCAGCACAGACTCCCCGGAAGGGGGGTGTGGAGAGTGACCTGTGCTCGCACACAGGCTTCCTGGTGGAGGCAGCAGCAGCCTTAGCATCTCCTGCCCGTCTCTGGGGTCCGCGCTTTTAGCTGCGGCTCGCGCCCATCTCTGGAGCTCCTTTAAGTAGCGCTCTCAATCCCCTCTCCTCACGCACCAGGAAACAAAGAGGGAAGAAAAAGTCTCTTGCCTCTTCGGCAGCTCCAGACCTTTTCCCGGACTCCCTCCCGGCTAGCCGTGGTGCACTAACCCTTCAGGCTGTGTTCACGCCGCCAATCTCCCTGCGCTCTGACCGAAGCCTGGGCCTCAGCTCGCATCCCCGCCCGCCCCGGCGGGTGAGCAGACAAGCCTCTCGGGCTGGTGAGTGCCGGTCGGCACCGATCCTCTGTGCGGGAATCTCTCCCTTTGCCCTCCGCACCCCTGTTGCTGCGCTCTCCTCCGCGAGTCCGAAGCTCCCCCGCCTCCGCCACCCGCAGTCTCCGCCCGCGAAGGGGCTTCCTAGTGTGTGAAAACCTTTCCTCCTTCACAGCTCCCTCCCACTGGTGCGGGTCCTGTCCCTATTCTTTTGTCTCTGTTTTTTCTTTTGCCCTACCCAGGTACGTGGGGAGTTTCTTGCCTTTTGGGAGGTCTGAGGTCTTCTGCCAGCGTTCAGTAGGTGTTCTGTAGGAGCTGTTCCACGTGTAGATGTATTTCTCGTGTATCTGTGGGGAGGAAGGTGATCTCCGCGTCTTACTCTTCCGCCATTTTCCCCTCGTCCGGGGGTGTTTTTTGAATTGATTTTTTAAATGTTTATAAATTAAGAATTTTAACCCCTTATCAGTCACGTATGTTAAAAATTTCTCATTTATTTGTTGGTTTTTTATTTGTTATTTTTACCTCAGAGAAATTGGAAATTTATACACAGACAAATCTGTTCATCTTTTCCTCTCTGGATTAGAAAGCTCTTTGGCGTCTCAAGTTTATATAATTATCCTCTGTTTTAGCAGCTTTTTAAAATATTGAAGTGTGTGTCAAAATAAGATAAGGCCTATGAGTGCTATGGTGTGAGGTGGGGAATTTAACTTCATTTATCCCTAAATAAATGGGCAATTTTTAGAGAAGTTGAAGAAAAACTATATTTAGCAAAACTATAGCATATATTTATTCATTCATTTAGCCAATTAGTAAATACATATATCTTTTTTTCTTTTTTTTTGGCTGCGTTGGGTCTTCGTTGCTGCGCGCGGGCTTTCTCTAGTTGTGGTGAGCAGGGTCTACTCTTCGTTGCAGTGCGCAGGCTTCTCACTGTGGTGGCTTCTCTTGTTGAGGGCCATGGGCTCTAGAGCGCAGGCTCAGTAGTTGTGGTGCACGGGCTTAGTTGCTCTGTGGCATGTGGGATCTTCCCAGACCAGGGCTCGAACCCGTGTCCCCTGCACTGGCAGGCAGATTCTTAACCACTGTGCCACCAGAGAAGTCCCTGAATACATATTTCTTGAGCATTTATCCTATGACATGTAGTATATAGAGCAATACCCGCTGATAGAACTTTCTATAATGATGGAAATACTCTGTCTGTACTACTAAATGCAGCAGCAACTAGCCTGGCTATTGAAATATGGCTAATGTGATCAAAGATTTTAAAATTTAAATTTCATTTTTAAATTTAAATTTAAAGAAAAGAGCTACTTTTGGCTATTTGTTATCATATAGGACAGTGAGGCTATAGATGACAGTGAAAAAACAGAAGTGTGTGTGTGTGTGTGTGTGTGTGTGTGTGTGTGTGTGTATTGAGAGAGAGAAGGAAAATGTTATGCAAGAATGCAAAAGGCATAGCCAAATGCTTTCTGTTAGAAATTGTCAATTTTTAGAAAAAGTCCAATTTTGGTATCTCCTGATTTAAGGATAGGAAAAAAAAGAAGTTCAGGCAAAGGATAAGATGCATTTTTGGCCTTGAGATTCCTGCCTCCCCAGATGGGAAAGAATAAGTCTGCTAGTTAATAGCCCCCCTTTCTTTTTTTTTTCAAGTTTTTAAACTGCATTTCTGCCTCAGTTCTGCAGACCCCACCTCTTTTCTACATCCCATACAATTCTTTGTTCAAGAAGGCTATAGCAACCCTACAAACCAAGTGAGGCAGGAGACAGATGGCCCCTCAGGGCAAACGGTTTGACTTCATTCCCTGTGGACCGATACTCTGAGACGGGACTAACAGGACAATTGAGAGAGGAGGCTGGGCCCTGCCCAGATAGAAGATAGGAGACCACATATTCCTCATTCTGGAAGTCAGGACACCTCCCTGACTACACATGTGCAGAAAGCCTCCTCGGAGGTCAGAAGGGGAGTGATGCTAAGTGACGGCAACTAATGCTTATTACCCATAGGCCTCTTTGGTAGAATCCATCTTGGCTAAGAGATGCGCGCGAACACATGGGAAAATCCTGAGATATACCAAATATGGACTTTGAACCAGGCAAATCGAAATGATTGGCCAAAGGAAACCCAGAAGCAATGCCTCATAAAAGTGATTCAAACTGCCACGAGGGTGTGACCCTCTCTCTGAGTCCACCCGTGTGTCTATCCACACGTACTCTTTTTTCTCTTAATAAATACTTTACTTGTTTCACTACTTTCTGTCTTTGTGGGAATTCTTTTCCTGCGAAGCCATAGGGCCAGGGCCTTGTCACTGACCACTGGTCTGGTGGCTAGGAGTCGGTGCTCTCACCGCCGTGACCCGACCTCAATCACTGGCGGGGATCCGAAACCCTGCTTCAAGCTGCTGTAGGCCAAAGCCACCCAAGATCACAATGACCTACCTCTCTATTAGTTTCTCCCTTCTGTGCATAATGATGAGCTTCCTTTAAGAAACGAGCCAAGAAGATACCAAATGTGGAACATTCTGGATAGGGATTCTAAAATCTCTTTGATCTTTTCTGTAGGATCCCCTTAGTGTTTCAAGAGTGTGAGGTCATGGCTGTTGATTCACTTGCTAATGAATTGTTTAGAGAGTCCCAGGGAATATTCATTTGATGATATTAACAGGCCTGATGTATTTGAATGGTGGAAAGCCCTGCAGGTTCTGGGCAGGGAAAATTTTCTTTCCATTTTGCAAAAGCAAATAGGCCTGTTGCTCTGTTAGGAAGCCAAGCTGGTGAGAATCACAGCAAGGTTGTTCTTGTGGTTCTGGGAGCATATATGGCTGTACGTGGAGCGGGAGGGAGGTTGTGTGTGGGGGGAGGATGGGGAAATGCCACCCTGGGTCAGGCAGTTTGAATCTGCAGGTGACTGGAGCCACGTGCAGGCTGTCAGGCATCCGGCCACCAGATTTACTACCGAGGTAAAAGGCATAGATTAAGTTCAGGGCCAGCTGTTCACCTGTCAGGTGGAGGGCTGTGGCTGAAAGCAAGCTGCTCGACATGGAGGAGGTAACTGCTTTATGGGGAGTCAGCAGTGGAGGTGTTAAAGGAAAAAAAATCCTCTCCTGCGAGGTACAGCGGCATCATCTTTTGTGTGATAAACCTGGAGAATGAGAAAACAAAAGCAAGCGCTGTCGAAGTGTTAGACCTTGAGGTTTAGAGAAGGTTTGATGTGGCATCTCATAAAACTTTCATCATGAAATTCATTCGAATTCATTGAGATGCGCGGGGTGATAGAAACTGACACGTGGCAGGCGGAAGCCGTCTCAGCTCGGGGTGGTGATTTATGCGGAGTGAGAGCGCAGGATGCCACTGGCTTCCCCCTCCAACCTCACTTAACAACTTCATTAATAACCCAGATAAACAAGCCACCTCGTTCATGAGCAGCATCTGATATTACATTGAGAGGTGTTGGGAATAAAAAGGAAATCCTTAACAGACAAGGGGACCATGTGGAGAAAAACGGAGGCTACCGACCAAAAGTAAGTAGGACTCTACTTGAGTATGGGAGACATAGATGTTTTTTCCTGATCATCTCCAGACACGTTTGAGGAAAGAATGGAAATCCTTCGAGTAATAGCTCGTAATTACCGAGTACCTATTCCAAACGCTCTCATGGAATCCTCACGGCAATCTTAAGATGTGGGCTTATTATCCTTTTTTTTTTTTTAATGCTGTAAATGAAGGATGGGGAAGCAAAAGTAATTCACACAGATAGTGAGTGCTAGAGTTGGGATTGGATATCTAGGTCTGTTAGCCTTGGAGAGCCACTGCTCTCTCTTCTGTATTCTTGCTACTCGAAGTGTGGTCCGCGTGTGCCAGCAGCCTCAGCATTAACTTGGAGCTTGTTAGAAATGCAGAATTTCAAGCCCTTTCCTTGATCCCTCGGAAAGAGAATCTGCATTTTTAGCAGGCTTCCCAGATGATTTATATGTACACGAAAGCTTGAAAGGCCCTGATCTGTACTCAGTGGATGGGAGAGCAAAATCCTCATGTAGACAGCTCCCTGTAACCTTCTCACTCCTGCCGCAGGGTCATCCTCGTGCCGTCAGCTTCTCTGTCAAGGTCATCATCAGTCTCACACAGCCACTGGTGCCCACACTCTCACACGCAGCCCTGTCCATTCAGGAAGTAAAGGGAAGTTTCCAGAGCAAATAACTCTAAGCTTTGCTGCATTCATAACCTGTGTTTCCTGATAACACAGCACTTAGCAAGCAGAATTGGAGTTGTTACTTTATTGTTGGTTAATTTACCACTAGGCTCTGAAGTCTTGGATGGCAAGGGATTGTGTCCCTGATAGCTAGCACAGAGCCTCACCTGGCCCAGAGAAGATGCCCAATAAATGCTATTGGCAGACTATGAATGAATGAAGGAACACAGTTGATTCTACCTGGGCTCCATCTCATGGATGACTTTCTCTAGATGCTTGAAAACATGTGGAAAGCTCTGTAGTTCCTGACCCACCCTTAACCACAGGTATATTTCCCTCCTAGGCCCCAGCAGATGTTCCCTTGTGGCAAAAACCAAAGAAAGGAAATCTTTGGTATCCTCCTGACAGTGAATTTAGAAATAAAAACCAGTTGTAAATAAGAAAAATCCTTTCACAGATGGAATTTTTATGTTCTCATTTCTGCTGTACATTGCAATTTGTAATGAAAGGTACAGGTCAGGATACATTTATTCACTCATTCGACAAATATTTATGAAGTCTTTTTAGGCACCAAATGTTGGAGATATTCATACGATCAGATATACATTTTACCCACCCTTGTGGAGCATAGAGACTGACAAGGGAGAAAAGACTTAAATTGGAATATCTAATTCAAAGTAGTTCATGAAGTTCAATGAACAGTTATTGAGTCCCAGCTCTGCACTGTGCACTGTGCCACCCACTGGGTGACAAAGATGCTTCAAATGGAATCCCTGACTCAGAGTAGATCACACCTGGGGAGACTGGCTCATAAGCAGATCATCTCTCTGCTGTGATGGGGCAGAGATAGAGGTGTGCCCAGAATGCTAAAGGAGAACCAGGGTTGGGGGGAATGAATGGAGTGGGGGGCAAAATGAGGTGGGAATTAGAAGAGTTCTTGGAGGAGGTGATACCTGAGCTGAGTCTTAAAAACTGAGTAGGGTTTTGCTGGGCAAGAAGGGGATGAACATGGAGGTCAAAGTTTCGATGACTCAACTGAAGGATCAAGACAGCTAAGGGCCAGAATAAAGGGGCGCTGAAGAGCTATGGGAATTCTGAGGAGGAAGAGGTCAGTTGCATCTCAGAGATAGGCAGGACCTCATGAAATGTGAGTAGGGTTTGTGGCATTGAGAAAAGACATCCTGAGCTAATAGAAAGTGTCTGAGCAGACGTACAAGTGGCTTTCTATCCCCCTTTCTTTTCCAGTCTTGGCCTTTCTTGCTCTCTCAACTCTCATCTTTTGAAGTTTCTCGTACATTGAGAAATTCATATATTAAAAATGATATATTTTTAACGTTTCAAATTAAAAATTTTTGAAATGTCGTCCACCAGTGGACAAGAAATTAAAGATGTATGATGCTCGGGACTTCCCTGGTGGCACAGTGGTTAAGACTCCATGCTCCCAATGCAGGCGGCCTGGGTTCGATCCCTGGTCAGGGAACTAGATCCAGCATGCATGACGCAACTAAGAGTTCGCATGCCACAACTAAGTCGCCCACCTGCCACCCCTAAGGAGCCCACGTGCCGTGACTAAGGAGCTGGCAAGCTGCAACTAAGGAGCCCGTGAACTGCAACTAAGACCGGGCACAACCAAATAAAAATAAATATATTTTTTTAATGTATGATTCTCATCTTCACTTTCCAGTCTCGTCCATGTATCTCTGTCACTAACTACATGAACAGCCTCTTTTGAGCGTGGCTTCCAAAGTCTAGATTTGAAATCCCCTTGAGAATGTGAAGCTTGGCCCAAATGGTTCTTCTGGCCCAGCTACAAGCTATAGTGAATTGTTTTCTTTAATTTGAGAAGATATCTGCTGAAGATGTCATGGGTGTACTTGTGGTTTGGGTGGGTCATCTCGGTTCTAGTGCACACACTGGCCCTCTGCCACTTCCCTCTATGTTCTATCATGTTAGGGCTGCACATGGGGACAGAGTTTTGTTCACAGTCCCCAACAGCCTCCAGGACCTTCCAATGAGAGCAGAAAGCTCTTCACTGCCTTAATCCCTGGGTGGGACCCAGATGTGAAATTTGCCTGTCTTGCAAATCAATAATGAAATACTAGGTAAATCTTGGTGCCTTCCTAAGATACTGATGGAGAGACTTGACTGGAAATTCCAAGGCACTTTAGAGCAGAAAAGCTCTTAAATGAAGTGATGTGAAAGGGGACACCAGCACCCTTGTGTGTTTTCTTCTCCTGTTCCCCAGTGATCTCAAAGATTTCTCTTATTTTAATTTTTGTTTTGTTTTCAAAATAGAGGTCTTCTGTGCTCTGGGGCTCTTCTCTTTAGTATCTAAGATGTGAATTACGGGTAACATGGAGGGTCTCAGAGGGTCTGTATGACTAACCACTGCTCATAAATAAGAGTGAGGTCAGAAACCCCTGTGACGATTCCTCACTGCCTCTCCCTAAATCACAGCCAAAGTTTTCATGGGAGGATTTTCAAGGAAGCCAAAGGTTATGTTCTCTGATTTCTTTTGTAAATATGTCATGGTACATTGGACCCAGAGACCTGCTCCCCTCACAGCTGGTGGTAGAGTCATAGCCGTGGTCTTTATTAAGATTTAAATCACTTAAACTCCCAATGCTCTTTCCCTGGCCCCCGATGTAAAGAAGATGTACAATACCAAGAAGGATTTTCTGTAAGAATCTACTACTTCTTTTAAAAGTAAAAACACTGTTGACATAAGAATGTGTAGTTCTTGGGCTTCCCTGGTGGCGCAGTGGTTGAGAATCTGCCTGCCAATGCAGGGGACACGGATTCGAGTCCTGGTCTGGGAAGATCCCACATGCAGCGGAGCGACTAAGCCCGTGCGCCACAACTACTGAGCCTGAGCATCTGGAGCCTGTGCTCTGCAACATGAGAGGCCGCGATAGTGAGAGGCCTGCGTACCGCGATGAAGAGTGGCCCCCGCTTGCCACAACTAGAGAAAGCCCTCACACAGAAACGAAGATGCAACACAGCAAAAATAAATAAATTAATTAATAAACTCCTACCCCCAACATCTTCTTTGAAAAAAAAAAAGAATGTGTAATTCTTTAGGTTACAAAATCTATACCACGTGATGATTCTTTTTTAAAGTAAGTTCAAATGGTTAGGTTTTTTTTTTTAATATAACAATGAATCCCCGTTGTGGCATTTTTCATATTCAGTTCAAATTATATATAATAGAGGATACATTAGGTGATTTACTTCCACAAAATAAAGTGTAGCTGTCTAGGTAATAGTAATAATGGTAGCAGTTGTGGAAATAGTGCCTTTATAGTAGAGTGGAATACGGATAATTTTCATTTCATGTCATTACTATATAAAACCCATAATTCTTAGCAGCAAATCCATTTACATGTAGTTTTAATGGCCAAAAAACTTGAGCAAATTTCCAGAGTTAGTTCTCATATTGCCTAGTTTTCATGAATTAGACATATTTACTATGAAGTAATGTCATAAATACTTAAAATTAAACTACAACTGTCAAGACGAATAAAATATGTTTTATGATCCAGAATGTCTCCTTTTATGGCTAGATTTAATAGCTGCTCATCCCTCAATTTCATTAATCCGTAAAACATTTCCTATTCAATCATACAAAGTAAGAAAATGCAATATTTTTTCTTTTAGTGTAATTTTTAAAGCAAAGTTGTATTCCTGTGTTTGTACTTATTTTGGCAAGGGAGGGAGAGTGATTCTTTTAATCCCCAAGATTGTAAAGTGGTAAATAGTAAATGCCCTTCTTCTTTTGAGTGTACTCTCTTTTGTTTTAAAGATGCACTGTACTTGTCATGAATATGACGTTGGATTGTTTGAAGCTTATGGTGGAATCAGATAGATTTGGGCTACAATTTAGGCTACTGTGTAGTCTTAGGCAAATCAGTTAACCTCTTTGAGCCTCAGTCTTTTCATCTGTAGAAGGGGGATAATATCTAACCCTTAGGCTTTTGTAAGGATTAGAAGTATTGCATATATAATTCGTACAGTGCGTAACTCTAAGTTGGTGCTAAAAAATTCCCCTGTTATATGAAAAGTAAATGTATCTATTGTATAACAAATAAATGCAAAAAATAAATGCTAAGTAAATGTACCTATTCTATACTAGATACTGTGTTATCTACTGGGAATTTTTTTAAAAAGGAAATTCAAGTTTTTATTCTCAAAGAGCTTATGATTTGGGGCAGAAGGGAGAGCAAGAGAGATGCACACAGCAAATTATAAAATGAACCAGACAATGTTTAGATTGCTCCACATGGGATTATGGACAGTGCCTGGGATCCCAAAGGTGGGAGTAATTCATTCTGGTTAGGGTAAGGGAAAGGGGGGAGTCAGTGAGATACTATGGAAAACTTTATTTAAAAAAAATCACATTTGAGTACCTGGAAGAATAAACAGAATTTGGATAAGTGGAAGAAGAAAGAACATCCCAGCAGGAGCAGATTGCATTAGAAAAGGTGCAGTACAGTTTCGAGCCCTGGCCCAGGAAGAACCCACATGCTGCGGAGCAACTAAGCCCATGCGCCACAACTACTGAGCCTGAGCTCTAGAGCCCGTGCTCCACAACAAGAGAAAGCCACGAAAATGAGAAGCCCATGCACCGCAACGAAGAGTAGCCCCCGCTCACCGCAACTAGAGAAAGCCCGCGCGCAGCAACAAAGACCCAACACAGCCAAAATTAAATAAATAAATAACAAATAAACAAACAAACAAATACCCCCTCCAAATTAAAAAAAAAAAAAAAGAAAAGAACACATGTGGCATAGGACATGCCCACAGAGCTTGAACTGTAACTTGGCTTTTCCCTGGTCTCCAGCCTGCTGGCCCAACATACAGATTTTGGGGTTGCCAGCTTCCACAACTGTATGAGTCAGTTTCTTAAATCAATCTCTCTCTCATAGGTAGATAGATGGTAGATAGATAGATAGATATGTGCATATATATATTTATATACACAAACACACATCCTATTATATATACACACACATATATATGTCCTATATATATCCTATATATGTGTGTATACATACATATATGCACACACATTGTTTCTGTTTCTCTGGAGACCCTAATACAGATATGAAATTCATATTTAAGAGTTTATGGAAAATCGAGAGGACTTGCTCCTATTTAGATATGAATTATGGCCATACACAGTATCAAGATACACTATTAGTTTCAGAGTCCCTCAAAAGACACTTAACTCCATTACTGGAGTTATCCTCTGTTTTTACCACTCACTGTTTCTTGGGTTTTTCAGTCTTCCCCGTCCTACATGGCCCCCCACCAGCGGCGTTTTGGACATGATGGGGTTAAGGTGTGCTGCCGGGGTGCTGTGCTCCAGAAGCTGCCTGAAATGATTGCATCTGTTGGCCTCTCTTCACTTTCCTGCTTCAGGAGCCAGGGAGAATAAGGTACATGTTATCTTGTCATGTTTTGTGCATGGCTGTCTGGATTCCTTAACACCTAGATGCACATTACCAGATTTCAAGGTTTGCAGCCACTTGCGCCGAATTATTCTTAAATGAAACTGTAAAAATCATAATATCTTTCCATGCTCTGCCAAAGCTGATGCGTGCTGCATAAAAAAACCAGGGAACAGGTCTGGCCCCATCTTACTGATGCTTTTACTGTAGTAATAACATCTCATATTTGACGGCTGCCTCATTTACTGCTTCATTTACTTTTATAAGTGTTATCTCATTTGATCTTCACAAATATTAGATCAGAAAGGAGTCCTTATCCTAATTTTATGTACAGACACGTATGGAAGCCCTGAGAAGTCAGGTGGATATAAACACACAGCTGATGGTAATTGGTGGAGCTGGGATCCCCATCTCCATCTTCCAGTTCTAATTCTTTCCTCTTTCCTCTCTCCTCTTATCCTCCATCCTCTTGTTCGGTCCTTCAACAACATTTATTTATTAAATCCTGTGTCAGGTATTGTCCCAAGTCTAGAAGATACAGCGGGCGATGCGACTCTTCATGGACAGTTTCCATGGATTTTCTCCGTGGAGCTTGGAGTCTAATACAGAAGATAGACATTAAAAAGTACAAATAATTTCAGTTGTGAGAAGTGCTACTGGAGAAAAATTTAAAAGTACAGTAAGTCCCCTACATACGAACAAGGTCTGTTCCAAGAGTGTGTTCATAAGTCCAACAAAGTTAGCCTAGGTACCCAACTAACACAATTGGCTAAATAGTACTGTACTGTAATAGGTTTATAATACTTTTTACACAAATAATAGATAAAAAACACACACACAAAAAAAACATTTTTAATCTTATAGTACAGTACCTTGAAAAGTACAGTACAGTACCAGCTACATCACTGCTGCTTTTACGCTTGCTTCCGGACATCCTGGGCTTGAAATAAAGATACTGTATTCTATACAGTACTGTACAGTAAAGTACTCAAAAGCACAACCACTTGTAGAGGATGCACACACGTGACAATGTATGCCAGACACGTGAACTAACTTACATGATTGGACACACATTGGACACACACATGAACACACATTCACATCTTTGAAAGCTCGCAACTTGAAGGTTCATATGTAGGGGACTTACTGTATATAAACATGCTCATTTATTCAGCCCTGTTTCAGAATACAGTGTTGCCTGTAAGCAAATATTCCAGATAGTTGAGTCTGGCCCCTTCAAAGATAACACTTCCATTTTGGATGAAAATCCTTTGAAAATATATTAGAACCTTCTCTGCCTTCTTAGGGGCATGTAGGATATATGTTATCCTTGACCTCTGGGTCTAGGAATGGTCTATAGTTTTAATACTGTATGGAATTCATACTCAGCAGGAAACACATGGCACACTCAAATGAAGTAATTGGGGGGAATTAAACAAAGGGAATCCTTACAAAAGTGTAGGCAAGTCCAAAGGAATGAGACCGGGAGAAGTTTCCAGAACTAAGATTGTGTAGCTGTAGGAGAGGGCTGTTCCCTTCAGCCAAATACACACCCACCTCATTCTCCTCCTGCCTCCTCTAGTCTCCTGAGCCAAGCTGTAGTTAGAGGGTAGGAGGGCTTGTTGAAGATGTCCATATAGCCACTCTCTGTAGGGCAGGTGAGAAGAGTGAGGAAGCTCTGGACTGGCAATGGGTAGATGAATAATAGCCTCTTCTGATCATTGCTAGCATGTCTGTCTCTAACAGCATTTCCTGCCACTTTTAACTCTGATAGTCTCGTGAATGGTCTCCCTGCTTGCATGCACTGTTGTCCCTTATAACAAAATCCCTTTCTCTTTCCCAGCAGCTAAAGTGATTTTAGAAAAAGCCCATGAAGCAGATAGTGTGCTCCCTGCCTCCATGCTGCTGCTTATAAAGGGCCAAATGCTACCCACTGCCCTTAGAGGAAAATCCAGACTCTTCCCTAACTGCAGGCCCTACTTGAGCAGCCCTGCTTCCTCTCCCAGCTTCTTTGGGTACCATTCCTTTCTTTGTGCACCGCAGGCTGGCCTTCCTGTTGCCAGTGATGCCAAACTTGTTCTTACATCAGGAGCTTGATACTTTCTGTTCCCTCTTGAAGCTGGTGGTTTTCTTCTTCCATCTCTTCTCCTTCCTTTTCCTTTTCCTCCTCCTCTTCTTCTCTCTCCTTCCCTTTCTTCCTCCTTCTCATTGTCATTATTATTATTAAAAGCAGCTCACTTTTTTTGAGGTATAACATCATACACTAAAGGTTCAAATTATAAGTGTACACCTCAGTGAATTTTTACACGTGTATATACCCATAAAACAACCACCCTGATCAAGATATAAAGCATTTCCAGGCCTGCAGAAGGCACCCCAGTACTCTGGCTAGTCAATATCTGTCCCCTTCCTCAAGGTATAAAAGTATTTCAAGCTCTATCACCATAGACCTGTTTTTGAAGTTCATATAAATGCAATCACACATGTACTCTTTGGGTCAGGCTTCTTATGCTCAACTTAGCATCTACGAGATTTTTCCATGTTGTTCCTTATACCAGCAGTTGGTTGCTTTTGCTACATAGTATTCCATTGTGTGAACAAACTAGAGTTTATTTATCCATTCTACTGTTGAAAGACATTTGCTTCTAGTTTCTGGTTATTATGACAAACACTGCTATAGACAGTCTATAGCAGTTGGGTATATGCCCAGGAGTGGAATTATTGGGCCATAGGGAAAGGGGTTGGTTTAGCTTTAGGAGATACTGCCAGTTTCTCCAAAGTGGTTGTACCAATGTACCCTCCCAGCAGCAGAGTGTGAGAGCTCTGATCCATGTACAAGAGCCATCCTTGTCACCACTTGGTATTGACTGGTTAATTTTAGCCATTCTTGCAGGTCGATAGTGCTGTCTCATCATTGTTTTAATATGCATTTTTCTAATGACTAATAATGTTGAGCAACACTTAATGTGCTTATTGATCATTTAGACAGCCTCTTTGGTGAAGTATTGATCAAGTTTTCTGCCACTTAAAAAATATTTGATTACCTGTATTTTTCTTATTGACCTCTAGAAGTTATATATATATATATATACACACACACACACACACACACTTTGGATATGAGTTCTTTTTCAGACATGTGTATTGCAAATATCTCCTTCTAGTCTGTAGCTTGTCTTTTCACTCTCTTAATAATACCTTTTGATAAACAGAAGCTCTGAAGTCAAATTCAGCAATCTTTTCTTTACGGTAAATGTTTTCTGTGACCTGTTTAAGAAATATTTGGATATATCACTTATTATAACCTCCACAGAGAGACCTACAGAGCCCTCCCTATTGAATGTTTCTCTGTCCAGGTCTGAGCTGTGCTCTCTGGGCCTGGAGTGTGAGTACAAATAGAGTCCCATGATGTTCTTGAGGGTGGACCAGCAACAGTGGCCTTGGGTTCAGACTGCTATTCAAACTCGCGAGCCTCAGTTGGCTTTATGGGCATCAAGGACAAGCAATAACACAGCATGCTGTGTGTGGTCACAGCCTGGGAAGGCCTGGGAAGGTAGGGCTGACCTCAGCTACGAAACGCCATAAGCTTGGGGTCCCTTCAGCTTTATAAGTAGCTAATCATATATCTCCTGTGGTGGCTTTTGAGGAGCTCTGCCCAGATCCCTCACTTGAGAACCAAGGCACTTATTTTCCCCCTCTCTCCATTTATCCTGGGGATGTTGGCTGCTGATGGCTTACAGCTGAGTCTCTATCGGGTGTCACCCCAGCATGGGAAATCCCTGGAGAACCATACCTCCCTTCCCAGGAGACCAGCCAAGGCCTCCTTTGCAAATAAATTGCAATGCACTTTCTCCCCCTTCTTATCCCCTAGCTTTCACTCCCTCACAGGTGTCGTTCCTGGGAGCCCACCTCCAGAAACTTCCTTCATGCAGATCTCCCTCTGAAAGTCCCCTTTCCAGGACCCACACAGGGATCCACAGGGGTGTGTGTCTAACCCCTTCTCTCTTGCAGCTGTAGCTCATGAATAGCAGCTCCTCAGTTACTAATAAAATCTCAATAATGAGGTACAGGTGCTTGGGATGGTGCGCTGTCCTCTGCTGGGTTCTCCTTCCCCTTGGGTCCAGTAGAGGGATTCTCCCAAACGATTCCCTGATGTGATGTTGACCAAGGGTCAGATCCTCAGGCATCCCTGATGTGATGTTGACCAAGGGTCAGATCCTCAGGCTAGAGGATGACCATAGAATCAAGTGTTAACCATTTTTTCTGAGGTGTGCGGGTGTGTTTACATGTAGGTGTACATACACATATTGATATATAGGTGTATGTAGCAAGCTACAAAACTGTTAAATAAAATATATTCTAACTTCATACTCTGACAAAGCAGGAGGGCCAGGTTCACGTTTAGAAATTTCAGATTCATTGGGGTTTTGTGTCAGAACGTGGCAGCACAAGGAGAACCAGTCCCTGACACATGACCAAAGGCCACCCCAGTTTTCCTTCCATCTCCAACCCTGTCCCACACCCTGAGGGCCCTCCACTCCCTCCACCTCCACATGCCCCCAGCTACTCCTCAGGCTTAGAGGTGTACCCACCTTCGGAGTGATTCACCACGTGGGGCAGATCCTAGAGGCAGGCTTGGGCCATGTGGGCAGGACATTGGGGTTCCCAAGTCCCTGGAATGCAGTCTAGAAGGGAGAGAGGGTGTAGGCTCCAGAGTGGGTGTGTCCTCATGGCCCACAGAATTCCCCTAACCCTCCCTTCTCTACCTACCGTGGGGAGGGCCAGGGATTTGAGAGCCAGAGCAAGGCTGAGGGTGGTGGGCCTTCTTCAGCACATCCCTCTCCTGTTCAAGTGTTTCTTCATCACTCTTCTCACTCTGGAGTTATCTTGTTTATTTACTTTTTCCTTGTTTATTATCAATCTTCCCTAGTAAAACTGATGCTGCAGGAAGGCGAGGATCTCATATCCCTTATTTGCCATTATATCCCCTGGGCCTAGACTAGTACCTGGAACATGAGTGATAAAACAGACATCTGGGCTTGTTAAAAATGCCCCTTAAATGACTATCACAGATGTTGAGGATAAGGGCCCGAAGGGTGAATTGCAGTTAAGAGGAGCATGACACTTTTTGCTTGCTCTCTGGTTTTTGTTGAGAGGCTTGGAATGGCAAGGTGACTAACCCATCTCTGGGTCTTTCCTGGCAACTTTTTGCCTCCTGACAAACTCTGAGTCCCGGGCAAATGGAGACCCCTGATTGGTCACCCTGTCAGGTCTGGTCAGGGAGGCGATTAAGGAAGAGTTGAATTTCTCTGATAGTTGAAGGACCAACTCTGTCTTCTTAGCACTGCCTTACAATGATTAAGAAAAAGAATATTTCTCAGAATTGAGTGAGGCTGAAAGATGTATGCTGTATTCTGACCAGAACTGGATTAAATAATATGTGATGAAAACAGAAATATAGATCAGTGGAACAGGATAGAAAGCCCAGAGATAAACCCACGCACATATGGTCACCTTATCTTTGATAAAGGAGGCAAGAATATACAACGGAGAAAAGACAGTCTCTTCAATAAGTGGTGCTGGGAAAACTGGACAGCTACATGTAAAAGAATGAAAATAGAACACTCCCTAACACCATGCACAAAAATAAACTCCAAATGGCTTAAAGGCCTAAATGTAAGGGCAGAAACTATCAAACTCTTAGAGGAAAACATAGGCAGAGCACCCTATGACATAAATCACAGCAAGATCCTTTTTGACCCACCTCCTAGAGAAATGGAAATAAAAACAAAAATAAACAAATGGGACCTAATGAACCTTAAAAGCTTTTGCACAGCAAAGGAAACCATAAACAAGATGAAAAGACAACCCTCAGAATGGGAGAAAATATTTGCAAATGAAGCAACTGACAAAGAATAAATCTCCAAAATTTACAAGCAGCTTATGCAGCTCAATAACAAAAAAACAAACAACCCAATCCAAAATGGGCAGAAGACCTAAATAGACATTTCTCCAAAGAAGATATACAGATTGCCAACAAACACATTAAAGGATAATCAACATCACAAATCATTAGAGAAATGCAAATCAAAACTACAGTGAGGTATCACCTCACACCAGTCAGGATGGCCATCATCAAAAAATCTAAAAACAATAAATGCTGTAGAGGGTGTGGAGAAAAGGGAACCCTCTTGCGCTGTTGGTGGGAATGTAAATTGATATAGCCACTATGGAGAACAGTATGGAGGTTCCTTGAAAAACTAAAAATAGAACTACCATACAACCCAGCAATCCCACTACTGGGCGTATACCCAGAGAAAACCATAATTCAAAGAGTCATGTACCACAATGTTCATTGCAGCTCTATTTACAATAGCCAGGACATGGAAAGCAACCTAAGTGTCCATCAACAGATGAATGGATAAAGAAGATGTGGCACATATATACAATGGAATATTACTCAGCCATAGAAAGAAACGAAATTGAGTTATCTGTAGTGAGGTGGATGGACCTAGAGTCTGTCATACAGAGTGAAGTAAGTCAGAAAGAGAAAAATAATTACTGCATGCTAGCACGTATATATGGAATATATATTAAAAAATGGTTCTGAAGAACCTAGGGGCAGGACAGGAGTAAAGACGCAGATGTAGAGGATGGACTTGAAGACACGGGGAGGGAGAGGGGTAAGCTGAGACGAAGTGAGAGAGTGGCATGGACATATATACACTACCAAATGTAAAATAGATAGCTAGGGGGAAGCAGCCGCATAGCACAGGGAGATCAGCTCGGTGCTTTGTGACCACCTAGAGGGGTGGGATAGGGAGGGTGGGAGGGAGATGCAAGAGGGAGGAGATATGGGGATATATGTATATGTATAGCTGATTCACTTTGGTATACAGCAGAAACTAACACACCATTGTAAAGCAAGTACACTGCAAAACAAAACAAAACCAAAACGTGATGAAAGAGAGCCACTTTCAAAAGTATGTCACACCAAGGTTGAAAATGTGAGTCTTGATAAATAGGAATTAGGATGGCATCTCGTTTTTAGCAGCTTTCCCTTTGTTACATTCTGAATGATGTATGGTTTACTGTTCTGCCTCCATTGACTTAAAAGATTTTACGAAGACGTGCAAGTTGATGACATTTTGGGCAACACTATTGTTGAAGACTTATTGTCCATTATGCCAAATTGAAGAGCACAGAAATTACAGTGTCTGAGAGAGGTCCGGCAGCAACACAGCCACAAATTCCAATGAAAGGAGCAGAGCTCTGGGAAATCTACATATACAGTTCCGGGCCAGGAGGGTGCCCCGGTCCATAAGTGACTTCTTGCTTAAGTAGAACATTTAGCTGCTGGGACACCCCTCTCCGTGGGGTACTCTTTGGATTGCTTTCTGCTGAGGGTTACAGGGACCCGAGCAAGGGTTGCTCAATTTTGTGAGGGAGTTAATTTCTATTACATAAAGTGAAGTCAAAAGGTAGCCAGTCCAGGAGTGCAGCTCCACTGTGCCAGCAGGGACCAGTTACTAACGTTCTGTTCATCCATTCTTACCATGTGGTTCTTGTCCTTATGCTTATTTCATGGCTCCAGGATGGTTGCTTTACCACCTACATTTGTCTCTGTTCCAGTCAAGGAGGAAAGGAAGAGTGAAAGGCAAAAATGTGAGTGCCAAGGAGTTAAAAGGGCTTTCACCGAGGCATTATCTAACAATTCCTATTTGTATCTCATTGGCAAGAGCTGTGTCATATGGCCACCTATCTCCATCTCATTGGCTAAGGCTGTGTCATGGCAACCTATCCATCTCATTGGCTAAGGCTGTGTCCTGGCCGCCTATCCATCTCATTGGCTAAGGCTGTGTCATGGCCACCTATCTCCATCTCATTGGCTAAGGCTGTGTCATGGCAACCTATCTATCTCATTGGCTAGGGCTCTGTCACGTGGCTATCTATGGCTGCAAGGGGTGAGAGAGTAGGTTTTTTTAGCAGGGAACATTACTGCCTTCCATCCTACCTCTTCTTCAAATCAGAGTACTAGTAGTGGGGAAAAGGCAGAGCTATAGGGTAGGCAGTTAGCAGTGTTAGGCACGAGAAGAGGGCCTCCCCATCTCCTGCTCCAAGGTTAGAAATCTATGTCTGATCAGGGCAGCTGCTTGGATGGAGGGTATGTACACCATACGGTATAAGCTCCAGGCTATATATTACACCAAGTCCCTTGGTGAGATGAAATGCCAAATGAAGGGGAATAAACAGTAGAAAGACTTCATGTAACTCCATGAAGATAAAGAAACTGACATTTGATTGCAATGCAAGGAAAAAATAATCCAAGCTTTATTTAGAAGAAATGGGAAATACTTTATAATTAAATGAATCCAGCACATGGTTCATGCAGCAGCTAAATGTATGACTTAACACTGTGCTACTGATTTGAGAGATAATGCTAGTCTACTAGTTTTGCTTTTTAGATGATCATATTCTCATTGGTGGTATAGGACTAATAAAGAAAAAGTTAAATAATAACCAATTGAATAACTTCTCAATAAAAGAAGGGGAGGTCACTGCGCTGGGGTGGTCAGGAATGGCTTCATGGGGCAAGGAGGGCATGCCTGGAACCCTGTATGGGGGGATCAGATTTGGGCAGTTGGAGAAGATGGTGCAGGAGTCACTATGCATTTCTGAGGTCGGGATGACTTGTTCTGTGTGAGGAACTGTGAGAAAAGCAGCTTAAAGGCAAGTGTGCTGGTACTGCTAGTGGCCTACACATTACTATCCTTTCCCTTTTCCTTCATAGGAAAATCCCCACTTTATTGGATATAGTAATATGGCCGTTTATAAAACTACATTTCCCGGCATGTTTTGCAGCAAAAATGGCCAGTGATGTGTAACTGTAAGTCTTTGGGGGAGACTCGTACTCCCAGCATAGATCTTTAAAAGGTCCTGATGCAGTTGTAAATATAAACTTTTTTTGTTGTTGTGTTGTCTTTTTCTTGCTTCTGCTGCTTAAAACATTGATGTGATGGCTGGAGCTATAGTGACCATCTTATGACCACGAGGTCATCTTGAAATTGGCAACTATAAGGTAAAGATTACAGAGCAAAAAGGCATACAGTGCCTGGGGCCCTGCTGACCACGGAGCCACCATACCAATTCTAGACTTCTTTTATAAGAGTAAGAAAATAAACTTTTATATTAAGACACTGTCATATGGAGTCCTGTTATATGCAGGAGAACCTAACTCAAACATAGGTTAGGAGATTAACTTGGAAAAAAATAGGGTCAGGTCAATTTATGGATAAGATAAAAGACACTACAAATTTTTGACCATCAATTGTTTGCAGGGCACTGAACTATGCACTTTACATTGTGGGCATTCTGAACTAGCTCTTTTCCTTTTCTCTCCATTGAGTATCTAGCTATTACTAGGGTGAGGCACTGCCAGAGCTGATAAAACTGGCATTGTACCATTTGTACCATCTCTCCAGGGAGGGGATGCTCTTGACCACCTGTAGTTCTCAGCTGTGATATTTCTCTGCCTGTCAGTGACATTGTGGTAGGCATCTCTTCCCCTGCTGTTCCCTGGTGCCAACAACACACCAGAAGATTTCAGTGGTTCTCTGCCCAAGGCTTCAGACAATATGTTCAAGAAAAACAAAACAAAACATGGTGGGGTGTGAAGGGTATTTATAGTTAAGCGTTGGGCCCTAATCCCCAAATCTGGCCACCTATGTGCCTTGCCCAGAACAGAGAAGCAGAACCTACCTGCTCTAGGGGGCCCAGTGCATGTGCTCTCTGGTCCTCTCAAGGGCCTTCCAGGAGCATCCTCTGTCCTTTTCTAATGGTCCCTCTTCCTTGCTAAGTCAGTTGGATCCTCCAAAGGGCCCATGCTGAGACTGAGTTGGGAGCACAAGAGATTGGGGCAGGGGGGCAGGGAAGGGGAAGGGGTAAATCTGTGAAAGATGGAAGGGCAAGGAAAAGCAAGATGACGCAGGGAGAGATGACCAATCTCAGCCAATGCAACAGAGAGCTTTGGAACAAAGATGCCCCGGTATAGTCCTGCTTCGGGCAGAAATGGTCAGATTCCCTCCCTGTCACTGGCTGGCAGATGCCCAGGAAGAGTGTGGCCTCAGCAAAAGAGCTGACAGAAATCCTGAAGGTGCTAAAAGCTGGAGGCCATCAGCTAACTGCTCTTCTCACAGCTGGACAGCAATTCTTCTTGAAAGGATCTTAGGCACACCTCCACGGCTGTCACAGCCCCTTCCCCACATTCCTCTCTACTTAACCCTCCCTCTCCAGAGCTCCCTACTGGGTTTCTGGGACCATCTACCCTCCCTAGGAGACCAGCAAGTTCCACATCCTCTCTTACATCTGACACTTTTCTTGGCCTTGGATATCCACTTACTGCTGAGGCATCTCTTCTCGCAGTTTCTGCTGCCATGTGATGTGGACAGCAATGCACTGTTTTAGGATCTCCCATCTTGGGGTCTGGGAGGGAGGAAGGTGAACACTGGTTATCTGGGGGACGGGGAGGGCCACAAAGAGAACTTCCACACTGGCTGCAGCTTGTTCTTGGCTAAAATGTTTAAAATGCAGCAAAGCTCACAACTCAAAGATGACTTTCTTCCACAGACCCCATTTACATAGTTTGAACACTATTTCCCAAGAACTGTAGCCCAGGCTGTGTTATGCTAGGAACACATCTGCTTCCTTCCCAAAGCAGCCTGTGTTTACTGGGCCCCAAAGGGAGCTGGGCCCAGCTCCCTGCACTCCAGGTAACCTTCCCTGAGGAGAAGGAGCCCCACTGAAGTCCACTCTGACGCTCCAGAGAGACCACATTCCACCCTCATAGTCACCACGCAATGGATTATGTTCATCAGTTATCATCCCAGGCAGACAAGATGCCATCCCAGGCGATTGGAACAGAGGGAACCAGGACATGGAGGCAGATCCCCCAGGCAGCCAAGCCCCTGCACTCTCAGGAGAGTCCAGACTGTACGGATCTATCCATTCATTTGTTCAGTATCAGACACTGCTGTGAGCCAGCTGGTCCCTGATTCTGGGTAGCTGTGTTTTAGCAGAGGCACAGACCCTAATGTCATTTGTGACATTAGCTAATGTGGACCCAGCATTGCTAGACTGAGGCTGAGCCTTCTCCTATGCTTTCTTCTCACAACACCCCATGAAGAAGTAGGAGAGCTTTTCAATCTGTGCTGTGTCGCTGACGAAGCTGAGGTTTAGCAACATTAAGCGATTTGCTCGAGATCACATAGCAGGTAAGTGGCAAAATCTCAGGCAGTCTAATGCCAGGGTTCAGGTCCTCCATTGCTAGGCTATATGGCTGCCTCCCTGGGAAGTGAAGAGGCACGGAAGGTCTTTAAAGCAAAGCATGGACTGCTGAAATTCACATGTGGGAGGGAGTACAGGGCAATGTGCTGCTGGGCCAGGATGCCTCCAAAGGCACCAGAAGGGCCAGTGTGCTGGGACCACAGCTGGCTGCTGATGCCATCCCCTGAGGGAGGTGTTGCCGAGTCCCAGAGAGTCACGAGAGATGCAGCTGGAATGATCAAGGGGTTTTCCCCTGAGGAAGGATTTTGAAAAATAATCTGCAGTTAAAAAGATTAAAGACAGCTTTGGAATATAATTCCAAGTCCATAAAAGTAACCACTGGGTTATGGACCATGTGAACACAGGCTTATTCTTTCAAATTCAGAAGATGAGAAACAGGTGGCCCCTCTTGTTCTAGGACAGAAAGAGGGACTTGTTGCTTCCCACAGCTGGCGGTGTAGCAGAAGTGCTGGGGGCTTTCTGTAGAACAGGAAAAGCAAGCACTTTGTCCTCAGGCCGTTGCTGAGGGAAGCTGTGGGTCCCAAAGGTCTTACAGATAAACGGGGAGCTTTGGTTCAGATGACATTTTATGAGACAAATCCAAGAGGCACTTCTGTGGGAGAGGGGAGGGCCTCCCAGTTTACAGCAGCCTCTGAGGCAGCTTCACAGAGCAGGGCTGAAAACCACAGGGAGAATTTGGGTTCCGTGTCTGCACGGAAGCAACATTTCTGAATCTTGTGACGCAATAACATTCCTGGGGCATCAGGCAGCATGAGAACCTTTAGCCGTCATCAAACAGTAAGATAGTGAGTAATAGACATGGGAACGGGAAAGTTAAGAAGGAGCAACGTCCGAGAGGCCGTATCTGCAAAGCCTGGGACAAGGGCCTGCAAAGATGCTGCCCAGTGCACAGCCAGCCTGTTAGATGGAATTAGCAGGAGACATGATGGTCGTGGATTTAAACACACACACATCTGCTTCCTTGGGGTGTTTGCTTGGGGAATTAAAGAAAAAATGCCTGTTATCAATTCAGCCTGAAATTGTGCAATGCTGGTGATTTGTGAGGGTGGGATGTATAAGCCAAGCATATGGTCTGAGATGCACTCATATCCAGTCGTAAATTAGGATATGGCTGGGGGTAAAGTTTTCATCCAATTATAAGATTTGTGATGCTTATTTTTAATGTTTTTGGTTTGGAAGTCAGAAAAGAAGTACAAACCACATTTGGACTGACTTTCACTTTTAGAATGAGATAGTAGCTTTCAAACAATTTTTGTAATTTGCTTCCAAATATTTTTTAAGGAGCAGAATTGTCTTCAAATTAAATCTTAATTGGGATTCCATGATATTGAATAGACAATGCCATAGTCTATCAGCATAAATTTATTTTGTAAGTTCGAATGTATAACATTTCTTTTATATAAAGTTAATCAGGGAGAAAAATCGGTCTGTTTTGATGAGCAATGATATTTGAAATTAGAACTTAATATCACAGTCTTTATCAGTTCCAGAATCCACTTTGTTCCATATGTTTTTTCCTTGTTACCACAGATTTGAGAAAACAATGGGGTTTACACATAAAAGGGCAGTCAAAGCATATTCTTTAATTAACCACAAGTAGCAGAAGGTATTTTATCCTAAGTTTTCCCTCAGAATAAGTTTCATTGGCACGTAAGTTGGTATACTAGTTGTTTCACATTAGCTAAGTTTTTTAAAATTAAAGTTTAAAAATGGCTACTTTGGTTAGTTATACTTGCAGTATCCAGTGCTATTTCTTTCTGCTTTATGGTTGCCCTGTCTCATATTACACCTGTTCTTGGGTAGTTCCAGCATCTTCTGGGACAACCTGGGTGACATTAGTGATCCAGCATTTCACGGTATTTAATCTGAGTTCCAGGAATTCCTGGCAGTCCAGTGGTTAGGACTCCACGCTTTCACTGCCAGGGGCCTGGGTTCAATCCCTGGTCAGGGAACTAAGATCCCACAAGCCGTGTGGTGTGGGCAAAAAAATAAAATAATAATAATCTGAGTTCTCTGTAACCCAGGAATTTGATTTGATTTCATTTAAAAATATATTACCCATTTTCAAAGTGCCATCTTAAAGAACATGTATGCCTTATCACAATGAAGACATCTGATGTGCTGACTTTACTGTCTACCACCCTAACTTCTTTGGAGAGACTTTGCATAAAGCATCTTCTGTTACCTTTGGTCAATGGAAGAGTATGCTGAGATTAATCAAGGACTTATCCCCTATGTATCAGAGATTTCTCATTGTCTTTGCAATACCCACTTTATGCTTCTTTCTAAAAATAGGACCCCACAACAAGGTACCCAGCTAGAAGACATTTCCCAGCTTTCTTTGCAATAAGATGAGATGACATGACCTAGTTCTAGTCAATGAGGTATAAACAGTGTCATATTGCACTTCCGGGGTATTTCTTATGGGAGATTCAGCTCTAGGGTATTCTCCCTTATTGTCCTTCCACACTTTTCCTTTCCTTTGTCCTGGAATGTGAATGTGAAGGCTGGAGCTTCAGCAGCCACCTTGGACCATGAAGTGATCTTGAGGATGGCAGCTTAAGGATGATAATGCAGATTGATAGAAGAAACCTGAATCCGTGACGGTTGTGGAACCATCATGCTAGCTCTGGAATTCCTACCTCTGAACTTCTTTGACTTCTTCTTGTTTAAGCTGTACTTATATATAGTCAAACCAAATTCTGACCGATGCTATCAGAAAGCCCAGGTCTAGAAAGAACTATGAATCTTTAGGTTGACAGATGTTCCAGTTAACATCATTTTGATTGCATGTAATGGACACTCAAGTAATGGTGGATTAAGTAATATATTTATTTTACATAATGGAAAGTCAGAAGGTAGGTGGTTTCAAAGTTGATTCAACAAGTTGGTGATCTCACAATGGATCCAGGCTCTTGCCCCTCTGCTTTTCCAACCTCTGCATTTAGGAAATGTCTCCCTATTTGATCTCAATTTATCTACACACAATCACACTCAAGGAAGACAGCAAAGAGGCTGACCTATCTTTGAGCATCCATATATATATATATATATATATAAAATTTCTTTTTTTTCTTTTTTTTATAATCAAGGAATATGTATTTCCAATATACCCTCAGGTGGACTTCACCTTATTTGCCAGACCTGGACATCTTGCCCACCACTAGACCGCTCGCTAACAAAGAAATGGATTACCATGATTGACTTAAAAGCAAATACAAGTTATCCCTTGAGATTGTGTACTTTGCAATGTAAACAAAATTGAGATTCTGTAAACCAGGGGAGAAGTAAATGGCTCCTGGATTGGTAACATAATAGACTCTCCTAAGAGATATTTTAAATAGCATTAGCAGGTCAGCTAAAGAGCAGTGAGCCTAATGGAACCAACAAGTATGCAAGGCCTCCTGGGACTCACCTCTGCCCACAAGGGAGGGGACAGGTGACTCCCAGGCTGGCCCAGTGGAAGCCAGAGAATTCTAGCAGGCTGGACGTCCTTGAGAAATAATGTGGGGGTAAGGACCTCCACACCCAAGTTTCCTCCTGTGGGAGCAGGGTGAAGCTGCAAGGGACCCGCTGCTCTGCAAAGTCCACGTGCACCAGCCCCATTCATCTAGTGTTGTTGGGAAATGAGATTGACTATGTTAACAAAATGTCCGCATAACTTAAAAGACTAAAGTATTAAATGACTTTTCCTAAAATATATATTATTCAGCCTTCCTTGCTAAAATATACGAAAATTTTTAAGCTATTTTTTTGGTAGATCACGGTCATCTTTAAGAACAACAATTTTCCTAACAGCTTTATTAAGATGTAATTTACATGGCATAAAATTCGCCTGTTTAAGCGCACAATTCAATGAGTTTTAGCATAGAGTTGTGTAACCATCACTACTATTTAATTTTGGAACATTTTCATCACCTCCAAAAGAAACCCCATACTTAGCAGTCACTCCCCGTTACCACTCTCCCGTATTCCTCCACGCACCCCGCCTCCCAGCCCCAGCCCTAGGCAACGACTCATCTGCTATTTGTCCCTATGAATTTGCCTACCCTGGACGTTTCAGATAAAGGGGATCACAGGATACGTGGTGTTTTGTGCGTGACTTCATTCACTTAGAATGTTTTTGAAGTTCATTCACACTGTAGCATGTATCAGTACTTCATTTTTATTGCCCAATAGCATTCCATGGTATGGATATACCACATTTTGTTTATCGGTGAATGGACGTTTGGATCGTTTTCACTTTTTGGCTGTTATGCGTAATGTTGTGATGAACATGTGTATTCATGGTTTTGTGTGGACATAAGTTTTCATTTCGCAGAGCATCAATTTTTATAGTGTTTTGTGGAAGAAGATTATGTTAAATAATAATAAATAGGCATAAAGGCTTATAAATGTAAGGTAGAGAATGACTTCTCCCCCATATTATATGTGCGGCAATAGTGATACCGTTTAGAGCCACTGAGAAGGGTTCAGAGGGGGCAGAATTCCAGTAAGGGGAAGGGGGGCAGCCAGAAGTGTATGTGCATGTATATGTGTGTGTGTGTGTGTGTGTGTGTGTGTGTGTGTGTGTGTGTGTGTGTGTGTATGTGTGTATGTGTGACTGTGTATATATACATGCATGTGTGTATCTTGCTTTAAGCCTTTGTGTCACTTATTAATCAGTCTTTTCCCATTGACTAACATCATAGTATCAACTCAGTTTAGCAAACAGCCGTTGAGCCCTGCCAATGTACAAGGCATTGTGTAGCTCTATAGACTGGCCTTGGCTACTAATGCTTTCTCTCATGTCTATCAGCTTCTCACTGTTCTCTGGCAGCTGTCTCCATTTAGTAAATGAATATTTGGTAGTTTGGAGCATGGATGTAGATAGCATAATTTCAGAATGTTTTTTATAAAGTGCTTAATCTTTTTATAAATCAGGGAACATTTTTTTCTTTTTTTTTGTGTAGGTTTGGATATGTGTGTATATAGATGGAGAGTAAAAGTAACTACCTTTTAGCGAGTAATCTTTGTTGCTAGGCAAGGGATTTTTCAACCTAGCTGCACATTAAAATCGTACGGAGGAGTTTTGAAAATGCCCTGGCCCCACTCCTAGAGATTACTGGTGTAATTGGTCTGGGGTGAGACAGATGCATTCATTTTATTAAAATATCTCCAGGTAGGCAATCCAAAAATGGGCAGAAGACCTAAACAGACATTGCTCCAAAGGAGATATACAAATTACCAACAAACACATGAAAGGATGCTCAACATCACTAATCATTAGGGAAGTGCAAATCAAAACTACAATGAGGTATCACCTCACACCAGTCAGAATGCCCATCATCAAAAAATCTACAAACAACAAATGCTGGAGAGGGTGTGGAGAAAAGGAACCCTCTTGCACTGTTGGTAGGAATGTAAATTGTTACAGCCACTATGGAGAACAGTATGGAGGTTCCTTAAAAAACTAAAAATAGAACTACATACGACCCAGCAATCCCAGTACTGGGCATATACCCTGAGAAAACCATAATTCAAAAAGAGTCATGTACCACAATGTTTATTTCAGCTCTATTCACAATAGCCAGGACATGGAAGCAACCTAAGTGTCCATCGACAGATGAATGGATAAAGAAGATGTGGCACATATATGCAATGGAATATTACTCAGCCATAAAAAGAAACAAAATTGAGTTATTTGTAGTGAGGTGGATGGACCTAGAGTCTGTCATACAGAGTGAAGTAAGTCAGAAAGAGCAAAACAAATATCATATGCTAACACATATATATGAAATCTTAAAAAAAAAAAGGTTCTGTGAGCATAAGGGCAGGGCAAGAATAAAGACGCAGATGTAGAGAATGGACTTGAGGACACGGGGAGGGGGAAGGGTAAGCTGGGACAAAGTGAGAGAGTGGCATGGACGTATATACACACTACCAAATGTAAAATAGATAGCTAGTGGGAAGCAGCCGCATAGCACAGGGAGATCAGCTCGGTGCTTTGTGACCACCTAGAGGGGTGGGATAAGTAGGGTGGGAGGGAGATGCAAGAGGGAGGGCATATGGGAATATATGTTTACATATAGCTGATTCATTTTGTTATACAGCAGAAACTAACACAACATTGTAAAGCCATTATACTCCAATAAAGATGTTTAAAAAAATCAATAAGTATAGTAAAGCAAAAAAAAATCTATCTTAAGAAAAAAAAAAATCTCCAGGTAGGGGCTTCCCTGGTGGCACAGTGGTTAAGAATCCGCCTGCCAATGCAGGGGACAGGGGTTTGACCCCTGCTTCGGGAAGATCCCACATGCCGCGGAGCACCTAAGCCCGTGTGCCACAACTACCAAGCCTTCACTCTAGAGCCTGCAAGCCACAACTACTAAGCCCGTGCGCCACAACTACTGAGCCTGTGCCCTAGAGCCTGCGAGCCACAGCTACTGAAGCCCACGTGCCTAGAGCCCATGCTCCGCAACAAGAGAAGCCATGGCAGTGAGAAGCCCACGCACCACAACGAAGAGTAGCCCCCGCTCGACGCAACTAGAGGAAGCCCACATGCTGCAGCGAAGACCCAATGCAGCCAAAATAAATAAGTAAATAAATTTATAAAAAGTCTCTCCAGGTAATCCTAAACTACATCCTGGCTTAAGAATCACTTATACCAACCAGGCAGTGTCATGGGATGGGTGCTTTTCATGCATTACCTCAAATCTTCATAACCTGCGTGGTGATGTCAATATACCCTATTGCAGATTTTAGAAACATTTCTTGAGTACTTACTAGGTGCCAAGTACTCTGAAACATTTTACATGCATCGACTCATTTAATAATGACAATGGCCCTTTGGAGTAGGTACTGTTATCACCTGCACTTTACAGATGAAGAAGCTGAGTCTCATAGAAATTGAGTAACTTGCTCCACACTGTGTGACTAATAAATGAAGAAGGGAGAGGAATTGGGATTTGAATCCACAGTCTTAATCCTCGATCGCTATTGCAGAGGAGGACATGAAATCCTGACCTGGTTTGGAAACCAGGTCTTCTGAATTCAAATGATAGCAATACTACTTTAATACTAGACATAATTACTACTAGTCATTGTAATACTACTACTACTACCAATAAAATGGTCATTTCTACATTTTGCTCATATTTATTGAAAGCTTATATGATCCAGATATTGTGCAAAGGACCTTATTTCATTTAATTCTTGTACCAACTTACTGAAGTAGCTCCTATTATCTCTGTTCTTTTCAGGTCGGGTAATTGAAACTTATAAGGGTCAATGATGGTACCTGAGGTTCCTGGTGCAGCTGGGATTCAAATCCAGGTCTGGTTGACTGCTAACTCCCACTATTTCTATGGCACTCTATGCATATAAACATGAATGGACACACACAACAATATTGATATTCTGTTCAGCACTTCCAGTGACTCCTTCCCAGGGGCAGTTGGATTCCAAAACAAATTGTTTGTAAGTCACCAGTGACAGTTCTTCTTATTTGAATAAGTGGTTCTGGATGAATATTGGTCCACGTAGGAAAAAAAAAACGATAAAGAGTATATTCAGGAAAAAGTAGAAAAAGTTATAAAGACTTAGTCTAGGCTTCTGGGGTCAAGGATAAGTTTCCCTCATGTGTGTATGAACCATGTCCAAAGCTTGGGTGCAGGAGAACCTCTAGAAGGGTGGAGGGACAGTCGAAGAGGGAGAGGTTGTCCAGCCAAGAGAACAAGGGAAAACTAGAAGAAGATGCTCTGTGAGACCACAGATCTGACACAATCTGCATAACTGATATTTAGTCCTGGTGCAGGGAGGACTGATTGGCAGTTAATATAGAGGAAGACATGTGACTTCATAGGATGAGGATGCAATTAGTTTCATGTCCTGGAAACAGGGAGACTGGAAGTCTAAAAGAGATGCAAAAATGAGAGCACCAAAGGGAGGGATGGCATTGGTTCATGATCACAATTCCAAACACAGATAAATGGGAAGTGGGAGTCACACCTTTGCTTTTTCAGGAACAAGAAAAACTGGGGAGAATTGATGAAACTAAAGATTCACGAGCCTTTCTAGGCAATATTCCGGACAAAGCATATGCTAAAAAGGCTACAAGGTACATGGCTTGGGTGAGACTGCCAGAATGGAATAGACGTTGAGAAGGTGTGTCACTGACTTTGGAGCCTGCAGTAAGACCATAATCTTTCGCTGATGAAAGACGAGTGTGACCTGGTTGAGAAAGGGTATAGTGTACAATTCTGCTGGCCCTCTTCAAGGGGCCCCTGGTGACTCTCAGCCTCCAGTGGGCTACTCGGGACCACGTGGTATCCCTGACGACTTCTAAGTTTGGGTGTATTTGGCAGCAGCGTTGAATTCCATGGACTTCCACCCAGAGGTGATGAATGTATTGAACAAATGTGTTCTATCTAGCGAACAGGTCCGTTCACAGTCTGTCTTGCATCGCCTCTGAAAGCCAGCGTTGTTATTTCTCCCCGGGTGTGTGAGTGTGTGTGTGGGCACACATGTGTGGAGTTGTAGGTGAGAGGTGGAGGTGGGGAAAGGTCAATATTTATGAGTGGGTTTCTAAGATTTTATTATTTTTCTTATTTCATTTCCATGATCAACATATGCCTTCTGGTGTCTAAGACCCCGTGATTCCGCATGTATAAGTGACTCAAAACAAAACCTTATTATAGGAAATTAGATTCTTTTGCTTTAGCTTATTTTTCATCTTTGACTTCATAAAAATGGAAAGAAATTCTATTACCAGAGAGACGGTAATAGAATGTTAACACTTAGAATGTTATTAAAACAAATACCCCAAATGCCTGTGATCTAGGCTGGACTCTTTCTGTAAAATTGCAAATATATTCAGCACATTGCCTGAGTTTTCTGCACATCTCTCTCTAGGCCCAGCCCATGTAACATGGCTTTTCTCTCCTCTCCAGGCTGCAGGTCCCTTCTTGATTTCTTCCTTCTTTTAATTCCTTGCTGTCAGTACGAGGTACTTCTCCTCTTTACATATGACTAAAGTTCGCCTGGAACCCGCTCAGATTTCACTGGGGGCAATCTCATACCCATAGGCCTTCAGTTCTAATTATTTAAACCACATGACTAATCTATGGAAAATCCCCAGGTTTTAGCCATTTCCAGACATTCTGGCATCTTCACAACAAAGATGTGATTTTTCCAAAAGGCTGAGTTTCTTGTTTGTTGTTGTTCATTCACACCGTTCACTGAGTCTGTCCTGATGAATCCTGTTGCATTTGCCAAAGAGATGACCTGTTTTTCCAGTGTGAGTGGGGATGTTGTTTTTGCCTGAGTGTTGAATGCAAAGCAGTGGTGTTTATTGAACACCCACTGTGCGCCTAATACCACGACTGTCAGCTGCAAGCCAGTTGGAAAGAAAGTGCTGACATTGTCTATGCCCTCAAGGAACTCACCCCCTAATGGGGAAATGGGGTGAAAGACAAACATAGAAGAAAACAATTTAAAAAGGGCAAAGAATCAAATGCCAGTGACTTCAAGTGCCCCAGCTTTGGCTGACTGCCCGTGGTGGGAACCCCCCAGGAGCTGAGCCTGAGCGGGAGGAAAGGGAACAGGATGGAGGGCCATATCTTAGGGACGTGATCTCCAAACTTCAGTTACTTGGGGGCTGGCACAATTTCTGCCATGTCTAGGTCCTTATCATTTTAAAAAATTTTACTCACTTTTTCTAGGTTACATTCATTTATTTTTCAAAAAGGTATTTAAAAATTAGAAGGGAAATTAATGTCAATATTATTACCCTGAATGTAAATAGTTAGTAGTAGAGCATATATATGGATACATATATATCATTGTATCCATTGTAGAAACACAATGAAAACAAAACAACATTATGGCTCTCAGCTAGCTGTTGCTGCCTGAGCTTGTGACTGGTTGTCTCGTTACACAGGGAAGTTAGCAAAAGTGGTGGAAACCTTAAACCTCAGCATCGAGCTGAGAAGGCTTCTCTGATGTAAGAAGGGATGGGAAGAGAAGTGAAAGGGAAATGATGTTCCCAATGTTGTCACTGTGCTGTGATTATTTCCCCCTCGGATGTGTATACAACCTAAAGGAACCTGATGTCTGGCCTGGGAGGGACCACACCGCAGAAAGGCCCTGGCTAGGAGAGGCACCCTAGGCAACCGGTCGCAGTTAGGAGGCTGTTGCTGGTGAGGGTTGCTGGATACAGTGGACAAAGTGGTTCAGTTGTGCTTTAGGCAAAACTATTGCCAAGTGGTCAATTCATGGGCGGAGCCAGGCTTCCCGGGTGGGCTGCCGAGCAATTCAAAAGTCACCTGTGCTTTGACGGAACACGCCGACAGCGCCCTCCTCAGGCCCGGATGGGATGTGCACCTGAGGGCAGCACAGAGGCGAATCCAAGCTGGGGGGAGGGATGAAGCAGAGATGACGGGCTGCACAGGTAATGGGAGTGTGCCCCAGCCTGCGGACCACACCGGCTCACAACCTTGCAGTTTCCTCCACTTCTCTGCCCAGCCCCTTGACACCCACCTTACCTGCTCTGCCTATAATTTGAGATTCCTCCCTGGCTGCCCCCTATTGGCTATCTCCTGGCTCCTTACTGGGCTGCCCACAAAACCCATGAGACTCTTAAGTTTAAGATGCTCATGCAAAGATGTTAAAGGAAGCAGAACAAAACACGACTGCAACATTGATGGTCAGACTTTGAGAATAACGAGTTGAAAGGGTGGTGCCTTCAGGGGCTGGTCCCACGACCAGACAACAATCTAGGCTCCTTTCTGCCAAAGGATTCAAACGGGGGCTTGCTCCTCTTGCCGTTCAGAACTGGTGGTGCCGAGGAATTCCACTTTCCCTGCACACTTCCCCCACTGGGCTGCCAGAGTTCCCGGTGGCTGTGTCAGTCGGTCCCCATGGCCATAGCTTGTCTATGACCCAAGGGAAGTCTAAGTCCCAGATCCAATTAACAGCAAGATAGACAGAGGGGAGGACACGGGAGCCCAGTGGGTGAGGCTGCACTTCAGCATCCCCGAGCTGGGCTTGCAGCTGTGCGATTTTTGAGCCCTACTAGGTAACAGCGCGGCAGTATCAGCAAGCCAGACTTCAGGGCTGGGTGGAGCCCTCTGTCCAGGCGTGGCCTGAGGGTCTGGGGGCTGAGCGGTCGGTGTCCATTGCCCCGGTGCAGAGGGGCGTGCACTCTCCCAAGCGGGCTCTCCCTTCCTTCTGCCCTCCTGCACCCAGGTCTACTTGTGTGCCCACTTCATAGCTCTGATCACACCGCACCCTATCGATGGGCTTGAGCCTGTTCCCCTCTCCAGGGCATGGAATCTTAGAAGCTGCGTTCATGTCTTATTTGACTTTGCATCCCCACACCTTCTATGGCATTTAGCAATGTGCGAACACAGCAGCCAGCGTTCTTAGCTGGTAGCATCTGAAACTCCTTTACTTAGAATATATGTAAGTGAAATATATGAGTTCAAGTGTTCACAGAGTCTGTGGAAGGACCCACATAATGATCGGAGACCACACGGTCGGGATCAATGCCCACCCCCTCCCACCAACCCCATGAGGCTGGTCAGTAAAGACCCTGCTTCCGCCACTAGGCACAAATACCTCAGATCCCAGCCTGACGGAGGACAAGGGCTTCTGCCGCTGCTGCCGCTTATCAGCATTATTTCCCCAACCACCACTGGCTGCAAAAGCATTCCTCCCACTTCTGCCCTCTCAGCTTCCCTTTACGTCAACAGCTCTTGTGAATCAAATCTCTGATTTTTGAAATCCAAGGCTGGAAAAGATAAGTATTTCTAGTTTCCACCGTGGGGAGCCAGGGCTCCTAAGGGAGCACATTCTCCAAATATAGGAAGGCTGTTTAAATAATGATGGAGGCCATGAAGCCTGATAAATTCCAAACAATAAATATATGTTGAAAGAATAAAACAGAAGCCTTCATTTATTTTTTCAAAATTCTTGAAAATGGACCCCAACTATTGTTTTACATTCATGGCCATCTGGCAGGAGAATCTGCGTATGGGGGGATTCCTGCAGCTGCTGGAGTGGCTGAAATTTCGAAAGCATCTGCTGGGTATCTGAGGGTAGGGTGCCCAGAAGAACCATTCAGTTTTCACAGTGGTAATCAACAGATACGTATCAAGCTCCAGCTATGTGCCGGGTTGAGCTTTGGACAGATTCCCACCAGCCTACTTAAACTTTGAGCCGCACACTGACAATTTTCCACACCATGAACGAAAAAATGTGGAAACCCGATAGAAATGACAAGGGGTTTTCCTCTGCACTGCATGGTGATGTGGGAGCTTGTCCCCCGCTTATATGGCAAGTCAACTGGAAACTTACTCCAGGCTGACCTGTCTCAGGAAATGTTCTAATTTACATCAGTTCTGCAAAAAGGCAGAAGCCGTCTTCTTCTTTGTGGCCATGTTGGAGCGCTTGTATCACATCCATACAGAATTAAGTCTTTTTAAGGCATCGGTTCTGTTAGAGGTGGTTTTGCCTCTATCTGCTTACCCAGTGTTACTGAAGCTAGATGCTAGAACATCAAACAAAACAGTCGGCTCTGATACCCCAAGCCCAGAAACATGTGTGTAACTATGCCTGCGGGGCTCTGTAACTCTGAGGCTTACGACAATGACAAAAGAATTTGTTGAGTGACTGAAACCAAATTCCAAAATGAGAATGACTGTTTTGTCAGTCACATAGTGTGTGGCAGGGACGGGAGAGGTACAAATAACCTAGTTTCTTCCCCCAGTTTACAGTTTTCCTCCTCTACTCCCCCAACCCCGTATCAAAATGTAACATCCCACCACTAGGACAAAATAAAAAAAAAGATTGCCAGGAACCTCAGAAACCATGAAACACAATAATGAATGAACTCAGCTACACAAGTTGTGAAACTGGCTTTTTGGTTAGCTTTTTTTCAGGGACATAGTACATTTCTCAAATTTTCCATCATGGTGGCAACAAAAAGCAGGATAAACTATTTTCCATACATCTTGGGAAGACTCCTCCACTGCTGTCTCAGCTTGTGCCTCTCCTGTCACAAATCCTTCATCTCTGATGTGGGGAAGGGAGGTTGAGTACGCCTCTAATTTACTACGGTAACTTACACCTATGTAATTAAAAAAATAAAACACTCCAGTACAAACCTGTGGACACCATAGCGCTAAGTTAAGAAAAATGTAGTGTACCCAAGCAAGCTATCTAACAGCCCTATATCTGCCTTTCTTGCTCCTGTTTCTGCTCTGCTCTGCTCTGTTATTCTTGTTTGAATACCCGAGCTCTTACCTGGTTCTTTGTGCTTCAGCTCCTACCTTGAAAGGCAATTCCTGTCTCGTGTTGCTGTCTCATTCCCCTCTGTCTGGCTTGTATCCTGTCTGGTGTTCAAGTTTCCCAAGACCTGGGAATGTACCTTGTTTTTACCGGGTATGGAATGTGTGTCTTGTACCTGGTATGACTGCTTTGGTAAGACCCCTCTACCTGCTCCAGGCCACGTGCCAGCCCACATGTCTGCAGTCACAGCTGCCAGACCCCCTCAGCTATGGAATATCTGTCTGGTATCTAGCCCTTGCCCTGGCAAATTCCGCCCAGTCAATTTCTGACTAGCTGGTTCTAATAGTAGATTAATGTATGTGATGGAGAAAACTGGGGGTGTCATCTCAGAATGTAGGTTGATATCAAATCAAGGAGGATTTTGAATGTTTATAGAAGAGTTTAAGTTTATTGTGGAGATAACAGAGAGTGACTGTTTTCTGAGCAAGGTTAGGATAGGGTCCTAGCTGTACTTCAGGAAGTGGTGGCAGACCTATTTCTAGGAGAGATAGGATGGGAAATTGTGGTAACTATACCGATGGAACGTACTAAAGGCCTAAACCAGGTGGGGCTGCAGAGTGGAGGTGGAAGAAGGTGAGAGAAGAGTGATAAAAGGAATTTTCACATACTGAGATATAGCAAAGTCATTCTGGCTTATACATGAGTTAACTTGAATTTGATGCTAACTAAAACAGCCTGTTTGTGGCCTATCACACATACGTTGTACATCTGCTTTAATTATTAAAAAAAAGGCACACTGGCCAGAAATAATGTCCGTGTTAAAAATAAAGATGAAATGCCCCTCTTTCTGGGAAACCAGTGCTGGGACTCCTTTGATGATAAGACTCCCTTCCCAGGTGCCAAGGCCATACTGTACATGCTGGACGTGTACGTTCTTCTCTGTTTTTTCAAAACCTTGAAGAAATGGATCCCTGACTTGTTTAGTATTCTTTTTCTTGACAAGATATAAAACTGTGCTGAAAACCCTGCTTCTCCGGAGGTATTTCTCACAGTCATCTGGGAAACAGGCTTCTGGGCTAGTCTTCAGTTTGGCTCAACTAAAACTCTTCTGTTCTTATTATTGATTGTTCGTTGATTATTTTCATCAATAAGAGCAGGGCATGATGTTGAGTTTCCACCTCAGTGACCGGGTGGGGCTCACTCATGGGATATGCTGGCTGGGCAGGTAGGGTAGGGAGAGAGGATGTGTGTGCTTTTAGGTTTTTACATGGAAACTTCGAGTAGAGAGGGGACATCTGTGAGGAGTGATTCAAAGTCACTGAGATGAAGCTGTGCATCCCGGGAGGAGGAGTCTTTGTCAGTGTGGAGGCTTGTTGGTGGGGACATGACACTGCTCAGGTGCTCAGGGCCGAAAGATCTTTGTGCTCCGTGTAGACTTGAACTTGAGCTCCAGGACAGCCTTGGGGGCTCTGGAGCCCGACACAGATGACACTCACTGTAAAAGGAGTACAGGCTTTCCAGCAGAAGAGCTAAGTTCAAACCTAGCTCACCTGCTTATGAGCTGCGTGACTCAGGGCAGGTTACTTAACACCTGTGAGCCTGCGTCTCCTCATGTGTAAAATGAGATTAATGAGAATACTCTGTAGCAGGATTGTGAGGTTTGTTGATGCTTATTTCAGTGCTTCCATGTTTCCTTCCACAAAGTAGGTGTGTAGTAAATTGTAGCTATTATTATTACCAGACTTGGGTGTTCACAAATGATTATGATATTTTGGGAAGTCATTAGATGAGTCCCTCTTGTGTTTTTACATTGCCTTCTCGTTCACTTACCTTTATTTTATTTAAATTTATTTACTTATTTAGCATTTTTTTTTCTTTTTTTAGTGGTACGCGGGCCTCTCACTGTTGTGGCCTCTCCTGTTGCGGAGCACAGGCTCCGGACGCACAGGTTCAGTGGCCATGGCTCACGGGCCCAGCCGCTCTGCGGCATGCGGGATTTTCCCGGACCGGGGCACGAACCCGTGTCCCCTGCATCGGCAGGCAGACTCTCAACCACTGTGCCACCAGGGAAGCCCTTATTTAGCATTTTTAATTGAAGTATAGTTGATGTATAATATTATATGAATTACAGGTATACAGTGTAGTGATTCACAATTTTAAAAGGTTATGCTCAATTTATGGTTATTATAAAATATTTGCTAAATTCCCTGTGTTGTACAATATATCCTTGTAGCTTATTTATACCTAAAGTTTGTACCTCTTAATCCCCTACCTCTGTATTGCACCTCCCCCCAACAACTGGGACTTAATTAGACTTAAAAGCTTTTGCTTAGCAAAGGAAACTATTGACAAAACAAAAAGACGACCTACAGAATAGGAGAAAATATTTGCAAATAATATGACTGATAAGGGGTTAATACTCAAAATATATAAACAGCTCATACAACTCAATATCGAAAAACAAACAACTTGATTAAAAAATGGGCAGAGGGGGGCTTCCCTGGTGGCACAGTGGTTGAGAGTCCGCCTGCCGATGCAAGGGACACGGGTTCGTGCCCCGGTCCGGGAAGATCCCACATGCCGCAGAGCGGCTGGGCCCGTGAGCCATGGCCGCTGAGCCTGCGTGTCCGGAGCCTGTGCTCCGCACCGGGAGAGGCCACAACAGTGAGAGGACCGCGTACTGAAAAAAAAAAAAAAAAGTGGTCAGAGGAACTGAATAGACATTTTTCCAAAGAGGAAATGCAGATGGCCAACAGGCACATGAAAAGATGCTCAACATGGCTAATCATTAGGGAAATGCAAATCAAAACCACAATGAGATATCGCCTCACACCTGCAAGAATGGCTATCATCAAAAAGAACACAAATAATAAATATTGCTGGGGAAGTGGAGAAAAGGGAACCCTCCTACTCTGTTGGTAGGAATGTAAATTGGTGTAGCCACTGTGAAAAACAGTATGGTTGTTTCTCAAAAAACTAAAAATAGAACTACCATATGACCCAGCAGTTCTAATCCTGGTCTATATCTGAAAAAAAACAAAAACACTACAGTAATTCAAAAAGATACATGCACTCCAATGTTCATAGCAGCATTATTTACAATAGCCAAGATATGGAAGCAAACGAAGTGTCCACCAACAGATGAATGAATAAAGAAGATGTGGTACTATACACCTGAAACTAACACCACATTGTAAATGAATTATAGTCCAATAAAATTTTTTTTAAAAGATGTGGTAATTTTCTAATTAAAAATTAAATTCAATTTAAAATTTTTAAATAAAAATTGTGTATTTTTAATGTGTATACCATGATATTTATATATATATATACACATACACACAGTGAAATGATTATTATAGTTAAGCTAATTAACATAGCCATCTCTCACATAAGTATCTTTTTATTTTTTAGTGAGAACACCTGAAATTTACTCTCTAAGCAAATTTCTAGTGTGCAATACGGTATTGTTAACTATAGTCATCATGCTATAGATTAGATCTCTACAGAGTATTCATTCTACATAACTGCAGCTTTGTACCTTTGACCAATGTCTCCTCATTTCCCCCAAACAGAGAGCTTAAGCTGCAGAGGCTTCTTTATTGTACTTTGGTTCTGCCCTTCTTTTTTAAAGATTCTGATTTATACCTGATGTATCAGAAAAAGAAACATTTCAACAAAGTGTCTTGTTGGAAACTAACAGGCCCAGCCATCATCTGATGACTTTATTTCTTATCCCATTCATAATTAAAAGTTGCTAACTTGAAATTTTATATGTTTGTTTTAGATTCAAAGTCTTTGGTGAAAGTTGCATGTTAAGGAGGACTGAAATAATCCTAAAAGAGCTATTTTGGAGTAGTTGTAGAGAAATGCATTTGAACTAATGTGATATAAAACTACAGTAAAATGGAAATTTCACGTACTTGCCAAAATTCTCAGTTCATAAAATTACCTTCATTTCTTTGCCATCAGATGCTTATATTAATAATAATAAAATAAGTTACTGACATTTTCCATAAAATAAGGCAAAACAAAACAGAAAAAACTCTACTCTCTGTTTCTATGAATTCAACTTTTTTAGATTCCACATTTAAGTGAGGTCACGCAGTCTTTTTCTTTCTCCACTGCATTTTTGAGTTCATGTGTTCCGGTAAGGCTCTTGTGACCAGGCACGGTAGGACATATTAACATGTTTTATGGACGAGGATCTGGAGGCCAGAGTGGGTGATGCGTGTAGTGACACCATGGGCTCAGGCCTGCCCTTCACACCCACAAAGCTGACCAGAAATCTACAGCTGCAGGAGGAATATGCTGAATTTCATCAGATTCTTAGAACTGCCCTCTTTCTACTTTGAATTGGAAAATATCCCTGGGAACACAAATTAATTATGCCTTAAGTAACCACCTGGGTGTGATTGCTTACTCACTGTCCCCTTCTGAGAAAAACAAGTGCCCAACCCCGTCCCCCAGCTCTTCATCTTTCTGTGCAATTGATTTGTGCTAATCCTGGAACGAATTTGCACATTGGAAGCCTTGTCCTTCGGAGTCCAGGATTCCACCTCCTACCCTGTCACCATCTGGCCAGACTGTGTGGAAATGGGGGCTGGGGGAGCAGGGAGCAGCAGTCAGCGGGCCTTTTGCAGGAGCGATCGTGCTGGGCCTTAACGTGCAGAGGACCAGGGCGTCCCTGCCATGTGCACAAGCACACAGGTCAGTGGGGCAGGTCAAAGGAGAGGGTGCAGGAACCCCTAAACAAAGACCTGTCCCTCATGGCCGTCCATTGTCCCCAGTGGAAGCCATCCATCATGTGGCTTCCCTCAGCAGCTGGATGCGCCAGCTGCCTCCTGAGGGATCTTTTCTTTCTCTTGCCTGCCCCAGGAGCACTTGATGGCTGTCTTTTCAAAGCTATTTCCTCTTAAGACCCTTATGCACAACGTTTTGAATGCTGTGAGGCCAGCCCCATTTTGGACTCTTTTGAAGTTTTTGCATTGTGTTGGGTGGGGGGAATACAAACCAGGGATCAACGTGTCTGATCCCTCAGAAGTTGTCCACAACAAAATGGGGGAGCCTTGAAGTTGGGTTTTTAGTGCAAAGACAGGCGATGCTTTGGAATTTCCCCTTGTCATGATTAAGTAGGAAGAGAAAGCAGCATGCATCAGGCTGCCTGTTGCTTGCGTGAATCAAGTGGTCCTGCCTTTTTTCCATGACTGATGTGTTAATATGAGCACTGGACTCCCATCTGAATCTGAAGGCAGATTGTTATTGCATGTATGCATCATCCAGCCCTTGTTAAAATGTTATTGCAGAACTTTAAAATGTTATTGCAGAACTTTTCCCAGAGCCGTGAGCGAAATCTGGTTATGATTCCGTCATGATGGAAACTCGCTGCATGTATGTTGCAAGGTAACAGATTAGATTTAGTGACTCAAATGGGCAGTTAACTTAGATTTAATGGGACTCTAATTGTACAGCGAATTTGAAATGCCCTTTTGATTACTGCATCAAGTTATATTGAAGTACGTACTTGACATTATGTCTTGACATTTTAGAACAATCACATCAAATCTAATGAGAGGGAACCCAGTAAGAAAACTCAGTTACCTTTCAAGGGTGCCAGGTTTTCCATTTCAGCTCTGTGGTTTTCACTGACTTTGGCATTTTTCTCCCAGTTGTGACAGAAAGATAATAAATTTCGTTGGCATAATTACTCTCATCATAGTGTTTTTCTAGTAAGCACCCAAAATTATCCAGCCTACATTTTTCTTCTTCAGGCTGCTTCTGACACCCTACATTTGTTTTTCTCTCATTCCCCCAAGGCTGGTGAAGATATAAGAAAAATATACCACAGTTCCCTGGGATAAATTTGTCCTTAAGTTTAATTCACCAGTTTGAGTGCCTGCAATATGCCAGGCTTTAGGCTAGGTGTTGCGATATAAAAATGAATTTAAACGTTATCTTTGTTGTCAGTAAACTTTTCTCTTTTTGTCCCCATTCTCCTCCTCTTCTTTTGTCAGCATAGTGGTCGTTGTTTTGTCCTCCTTAACATCTATTGAAAATGTAGCCTATAGGAGCCTCTGTGTTAATTTCTTATCTCATGTCTCATCTCAGTTACATCTCCTAACAACCCTGTGATTAGGTGCCATTATTCCCTTCTGCAGATGAAGAAATAAAGACTTAAGTTAAATACCTAGCAGAGGAACTGAGTTCAAGGTGAGGTCTGTTGGACTGCAGCTTCCACCCTCAGAACCACAAGTGTATAAGACTTCTCAGGTGATTCTGTTATTCTCAACATTTGTAACAACTTTTCAGGACCTACTGAATAGGGTAAGCTCTTAAGGTGCTTCGTAATGGAGCCTCAGTTACCCTTCCAAGCTCCAGCTTCGATTCTGTGCACTGAGTTAACCTAGTAGGTGGAACTACTCAACTTTCCCTTTCATCCACTCTCTAAGCCATTGTGCCCATGGCTCCCTTTATCAGCAATGCCAGCAATGCCTTTTACTTCCCTTCTCCATCTGTCAAAACCCTCCCTACTCTTCAAGGTGGCTCCAAAGCCCCATCTCCCTGAAGCTGCCTCTGATCCTCTAAGAATAAATCATACTTCCTCCATCATTGCAAATCTTGGTAGAACTTCTCTTGCTGTTCGTAGCCCATTCTGCCTTGTTAAATGTTAACTTTTCACCCCCAATATCCTCAACCACTCTGCATGTTCCTTAAATGGACCTTCCCCATCTTGCTAGCTCCATGATACCTAGTACAATGTCTTATGAGCTCTAAGAAAATACTTGCTGAATTGAATATTTGTTTAGCTGCAGGAGATGCATGGTGCAATTTCAGATGCTATATATTGGGGGGAAATGTGTTTAATCATTCCAAGCTATAGTTTCTGAAATTCTCCACTCAAGGGTTCTTTAACAGAGTAGAGTCATTCAGGGAGGACTCAGAATGCTTTTTAAGAAATTAGATAACTAACTACTAAAATTCTAAAGAATCATAGGAAAGATAAAGCTATTGTTTTATTCAACCCTGAGGCTACTCATGGAAAGAAAAAGTTTAATTTTTTTCAGTATATTTAAACTAAAAACAAAACAAAACAGAACAGTTTACTCATTTCTCTTACCCCTGTTTATGCTTCTGGCAACAACCAACCTGTTCTCTGTAGCTATGAGCTATGAGCTTAGTTTTTTTTGTTTTGTTTTGTTCTGGTTTTTTTACATTCCATATGTAAAAGAGATCATATGGTATTTGTATTTTTATGTTTGACTTATTGCACTTAACAAAATGCCCTCAAGGTCCATCTTTGTTGTCACTCACAAATGGCAAGATTTCTTTTTTATGTCTGAATAATGTTCCAATGAATAGATATACCATATGTATACCACATCTTCTTTATCCATCCATCCATCGATGAACACTTAGATTACTTCCATAGCTTGGTTATTGTAAATAGTGCTGCAGTGAATATGGGGGTGCATATATGTCTTCAAATTAGCATTTTTGTTTTCTTTGGACAAATAGCCAGAAGTGGAATTGCTAGATCATATGGTCATTCTATTTTTTAATTTTTTGAGGAAACTCCATACAGTAAGCCCCTACATACGAACCTTCAAGTTGTGAACTTTCAAAGATGCGAACTTGCATTCTCGTGTCCAATCATGTAAGTTAGTTCATGTGACTGGCGTACATTGTCACGCGCAGCTTGCCCTCTGTGTCCTATGGCTGACGATCCTTCAGCTCTGCCATCTCCCACCTCCTCTCCCTCCTCCTGTCAGTAACTCTTCTTGCCTGTTCACTCGATGCCAGCTCCTGTATGCCAGCTGCTGTACTGTACTACTGTACTTTTTAAGGTACTGTACTGTAAGGTTAAAAATGTTTTCTTTCTTTATTTTTATTTTTTTGTGGTACGTGGGCCTCTCACTGTTGTAGCCTCTCCCGTTGCGGAGCACAGGCTCTGGACGCGCAGGCTCAGCGGCCATGGCTCACGGGCCTAGCCGCTCCGCGGCATGTGGGATCTTCCCGGACCGGGGCACGAACCCGTGCCCCCTGCATCGGCAGGCGGACTCACAACCACTGCACCACCAGGGAAGCCCCTGTTTGTTTGTTTTTTATGTATTATTTGTGTGAAAAATATTATAAACCTATTACAGTACAGTACTATATAGCCAATTGTGTTAGTTGGGTACCTAGACTAACTTTGTGGGACTTACGAACAAATTGGACTTACGAACGTGCTCTCGAAATGGAACTCGTTTGTCTGTAGTGGATGTGCTGTACTGTTTTCCATAGTGGCTGCACCAATTTACATTTCCACCAACAGTGCACAAGTGTTCCCTTTTCTCCACATCCTTACCGACACTTTTTATTTCTTGTCTTTTTGATAACAGCCATCTGACAGGTATGAGGTGATATCTCATTGTGGTTTTAATTTTCATTTCCCTCATGATTAATGATGTAGAGCATCTTTTCATGTACCTGTTGGCAATATGTATGTCTTCTTTAGAAAAATGTCTATTCAGATCTTCTGTCCATTTTTTTAATCAGATTGTTTGTTTTTTGGTATTGAGTTGTATGAGTTCTTTATTATTCTTATCAGATATATGATGTACAAATATTTTTCCCATTCAGTAAGTTACATTTCATTTTGTTGATGATTTTCTTTGCTGTGTAGAAGCCTTTAGTTTGATGTTTGTTTATCTTTCCTTCTGTTGCTTTTACTTTTGGTGTCAGACTCAAAAAATCATCACCAAGACCTATGTCACGGAGCTTACCACCTATGTTTTCTTCTAAGGATTTTATGGTTTCAGGTCTTACATTCAGGTCTTTGATCCACTTTGAGTGATTTTTTTGTATGCTGTAAGATAGAGGTACAGTTTCATTATTTTGCATGTGGCTGTCCAATTTTCCCAACACCATTTATTGAAGAGTCTGTCCTTTCCCCATTGCATGTTCTTACTATGTATATATTCAATTAACTTACATATATTTGGGGGCTTAATTCTGGGTTCTTTATTCTGTTCCACTGATCTATGTGTCTGTTTTTTATGCCAATGCCATACTACTTTAATCACTTAGCTTTGTAATATAGTTTGATATCAGGGAGAGTAATGCCTCTAGTTTTGTTCTTCTTTCTTAAGATTGCTTTGGATATTCGGGGTCTTTTATGTTTTTTTTTGCAAATTTTAGGATTGTTTGTTCTATTTCTGTGAAAAATGCCATTGAAATTTTGATAGGTATTGCATTGAATCTGTGGATTGCTTTGGGTCATATGGTCATTTTAACAGATTAATTCTTCCAATCCATGAGCACAAAATATCTTTTGTTTTACTTGTGTCTTCTTCAGTTCCTTTCATTAATATCTGATAGTTTTCATTATGTAGGTCTTTCATCTCCTTGGTTAAATTTATTCCTAGGTATTTTATTCTTTTCAGTGCAAGTTTAAATGGTATCATTTTCTTAATTTCTCTTTCTGATAATTCATTATTAGTGTATAGAAATTCAACAGATATTTATGTATTGACTCTGTATTCCATAACTCTACTGAGTTTGTCAATTAATTATAACAATTTTTTAATGGAATCTTCAGGGTTTTCCGTATATAATATGTCATCTGCAAATAGTGACAGTTTTGTTTCTTTCCTTCCAATTTCAATGTCTTTTATTTCTTTTCCTTGCCTAATTGCTCTGTCTAGGACTTCCAATACTATGTTGAATAACAGTGGCAAGAGTGGGCATCCTTGTCTTTTTCCTAATCTTAGAGGAAAAGCTTTCAGCTTTTCACCATTGAGTATGATGTTAACTGTGGACTTATCATATATGGCCTTTATTATTTTGAGGTACATTCCCTCTATACCCATTTTTTTGAGTTTTTTTTTTATCATAAATGGATGTTGAATTTTGTCAAATGCTTTTTTTTTGCATGTATTGAGATGATCATATAATTTTTATCATTAATTTTGTTAATGTGATATATCACCTTGACTGATTTGCAGACTTGCAACCTTACATTCCTGGAATAAATCCCACTTGATTATGGTATATTATCCTTTTAATGTATTTGTGAATTCAATTTGCTAATAGTTTATTGAGAATTTTTGCATCTGTGTTGATTAGGGTTATTGGCCTGTAATTTTCTTTCCTTGTGATATCCTTGTCTGGTTTTGGTATCAGGGTAATGTTGACCACATAAAATGAAGGAAGAATTCCCTCCTCTTCTATTGTTTGGAAGAGTTTGAGAAGGATTGGTATTAATTCTTCTTTGAATGTCTGGTAGAATTTACCAGTAACGCTGTCTGATCCTGGACTTTTGTTTTTTGAGAGGTTTTTGTTTACTAATTCAATCTCCTTACTACTAATTGGTCCATTTATACCATCTATTTCATCTTGGCTCAGTCTCAGTAAGTTGTATGTTTCTAAGGACTTGTCCATTTCTTATAGGTTGTCCAATTTTTTAGTGTATAATTGTTTTTAATGGTCTCTTTTGTATTTCTGTGGTATCAGTTGTAATAGCTCCTCTTTCATTTGTGATTTTATTTATTTGAGCCTTCTCTCTTTTTGTCTAGGTGAGTACAGCTAAAATTTGTTAATTTTATTTATCTTTTCAAAGAATCAGCTCTTACCTCCATTGATCTTTTTATTGTCTTCTTAGTCTCTATTTTATTTATTTCTGCCCTAATCTTTGTTATTTCCTTCCATCTACTAACTTCGGGCTTTGTTCTTTTTCTGGTTCCTTGAGGTGTAAAGTTAGGTCATTTATTTTAAACTTTCTTGTTTCTTGAGGTAGGCATTTATCACTATGAACTTCCATCTTAGAACTACTTTTGCTACATCCCATAAACTGTGGTATGTTACATTTCCATTTTCACATGTCTCAAATTTTTATTTCTCTGTTGATTTCTTCTTTGACCTATTGGTTGTTCAGTAGCATGTTGTTTAATCTTTCATATTTGTGAATTTTTCAGTTTTCTTTGTGTAATTAATTTCTAGTTTCATACCATTGTGTTTGGAAAAGATGCTTGATATGATTTCAACTCTTTAAATTTATTAAGACTCATTTTCTGGCTCAATAACATATGGTCTAGGTTGGAAAATGTTCCATGTGTAATAAAAGACAAAGACCCTTCTTTGTCTCTTATTACAGTCTTTGTTTTGAAGTGTATTATGTCTAATATAAGTACAGCTACTCCAACTTCTTTTGGTTTACAATTGCATGGAATATCTTTTTTCATCCATTTGCTTTCAGTTTGTATATGTCCGTCTATCTAAAGTGAGTCTCTTGTAGGCCTCATATAGTTGGGTCTTGTTATTTTTTTACTTATGCAGCCACTCTCTGTCTTTTGATTGGAGAATTTAGTCCATTTACATTTAAAATAATTCTTGCCATTTTGTTAATTGTTTTCTGGATGTTTTTGTAGTACCTCTTTGTTCCTCTCTTCTTCTTTTGCTCTTTTCCTCTGTGGTTTGAAGACTTTCTTTAGTGGTATGGTTATATTCCTTTCTCTTTATCTTTTGTATATTTACTAAAGGTTTTTGCTTTGTGGTTACCAAGGAGCTTACATACAACAACTTATGTTTATAATGGTCTATTTCAACTTAAGTTTTATCCCATTGTAAAGCTCAACATTATCACTTTCCACCCTACCTTTTATGTTTTTGATGCCACATTTTACATCTTTTTTTCTTGTGTATCTCTTAACTAATTATTGTAATCAAGTTATTTTTACTACTTTTGTCTTTTAACCTTCTTACTAGCTTTATAAATGACTGATTCAATACATTTACTATATTTTTAGTTTCCCAGTGAGATTTGTTCTTTCATATGTATTCTTGTTACTAGTTAGCACCCTTTCTTTTTATCTTAAAGAAATCCCTTTAACGTTTCTTGTAAGGATGATTTAGGGGTGATGAACTCCTTTAGCTTTTGCTTGTCTGGAAAACTCTTTATCTCTCCTTCACTTTTGAGTAATAGCTTTGCCAGGTAGAGTATTCTTGGTTGGAAGTTTCTTTCTTTTAGCACTTTGAACATTCTGTATTGCTCCTTTTTGTCCAGCAAAGTTTCTGGTGAAAAATCTGCTGCTAGTCTTATGGGGATTCCCTTGTACATAAAAAGTTGTTTTTAGCTTGCTTCTTTTAATAATCTCTCCTTGTCTTTAACTTTTGACATTTTAAAGGTAATGTGTCCTGGTGTAGGTCTCTTTGGGGTCCTCTTATTTGGAACTCTCTGGGCTTCCTGGATCTGGATGTCTGTTTCCTTCTTCAGGTTAGAGAAGTTTTCAGCCATTATTTCTTCAAATAAGATTTCTGTCCCCTTCCCTCTCTCTTCTCCTTCTGGGTGCCCTATGATGTGAATGTCAGTCCATTTCATGTTGTCCCATAAGTTCTTTAAGCTATCTTCACTTTTCTCTATTCTTTTTTTTTCTGCTCTGAAAGGAAGGTTTTAAACAAACAAAATGAAGGGGAGCAGAATATGCCATCCCCAACTATGTCACTTTGGCATATTGACTTTTTTGAATTAAAGTTACTTAAGACACAGTCAGTGCAAGAAGGACACTCTGACCTCATTTGTCCTGAAAGCAGGAAATACATCTTCTATATGAAATGTACCCTCCCTACATCAGGAAGGTAGAAGGCATCCTTATCACCAGAGATAGGGAATTTATGGCCAAGAAGGCTATATAAACAAACCTTGTTACTTCTTCACTGATTTGCTATCCCAAGCCCAAACCCCTTTGTCTTGTCAATTCTTCACAAATTTATTATTTTCTTGTCTAAAAGGTATAAATACTACCTGCTTTGGTCACTTCTTTGAGTCTCATATTTTTACAGACTCCTGTATGTACAAAATTAAATATGTTTAATTCTCCTGTTAACCTTTCTTATGTCATATTAATTATTAGACCAACCAAAGAACCTAGAATGGAGGAAGGAAAATATTTTCCTCCCCTACAAAAATAACATAAACGTGAAAGAAACAACTAAGCATCGTTAGCTATAAGGCCCTTACCACAGCTGACCTTTGAATGTAAAATCATGGAAAGGTACCAGTGTGGATGGAAATTCAATTATGCTGTTTGTAGGACTAGGCTGTGTATGTATTCTGCACCCAGTTCCAGTGTGGGGGAGGGTGGTTGTTTCTTCACACCAAGAAATTCTTGGGCACCACCTTGGTGCCCTATAACACTACTCAGTTCTCACGCTATCTACATGGAGATAGCATTAGATCCCACAGGTGAAGAGTTCAGTCCTACAAGGTGGTGACCCTTCCTTCAGATGCCAGTTTCAAGTCCAGGTTGTCACCTGTGCTTCTGACTGACTGGCTACAGACGGGAGGTTCCAATGACTCCCTTTCCTTGGGTTTGATTAATTTGCTAAAGCAGCTCACAGAACTCAGAAAAATCTTTTATTACTAGATTACTGGTTTGTTATAAAAGGATATAACTCAGAAAGAGCCAGATGGAAGAAATGCATAGGGCAAGGTATGAGGAAAGGGCACAGAGCTTCCATGCCCTCTCTGAATATACCATTCTCCCCAAATCTCCAAGTGTTCATCAACCCAGAAGTTCTCCAAGCCCCCATCCCTTGGATTCTTATGGAGGCCTTATTACACAGGCATACTTGATTAAATTATCAGCTACTGGTGATTGATTCAATCTCCAGTCCCTGTCCCCTCCCAAGGGGTCAGTAGAGGTGGAACTGTAAGTTCTAACCCTCTAATAACATGGTTGGTTCCTCTGGAAACCTACCCTTATCCTTAGGTGCCTTCCAAAAGTCACCTATTAATGTAACGATGCACCTTTATTGTCCTTATCACTCAGCAAATGCCAAGAGTTTTAGGAGTTCTGTGCTAGGAATGTGGAGGAAGACCAAATATATATTTCATATTATTAATTACAATATCACCAGTCTTGACTTTAGGGTGAGGTAGCCCCTCTTCTGTGTCATATGCCCTTATGCTCATGTCTCTTGATGCATTTACCGTGTATAAGTTCTTTGTATCCCCTATTAAATGGTGAGTTTGCTGAGTGGTTGCTCAGTGGTACACGCTTAAAGAAATAGTTGTTTGAATTGAAGCAAGATTTGAATCCATTTCAGTAAATAAAATTACTTACCTGTAAGGTGGGACCATACAGTGTTGACCACACTCTTTCTTATGTAAATAGCTCTTAGACTTTTATGTAGACCATCTTAATGTTTGGAAAGTGATGATAATAACTAGCAATGATTGTATGTGTAGAGCACACAAGATTCTATTTTAAGAGCTTCTATTCTGTTCTAAGCTTCTATTATTATCCTCTCTGACATATGAAGAAACTGAGGCATCAAGTTTAAGTAACTTGCTTATGGTTACATATCCAGTAAGGGGTAGACTTCTACCAGAGCCTGATCATCACAGTAATGCCCAACATAGTAATCTTATGTTTATGATTTAATTCTTTGCAAGTGCTTTCGCACATTCTCTTATATTATTCTTATTTACTTAGCAGCTTTAACAACTGCCCTTTTTCCTGGAGAAACAAAAATAAAGAAGTGGTCAGCTGACCTCAAAGACTTTAGTATCTAGTAGGAATGACTTCAGAGTGCTGGCAACCTGGCTTCTTGTTCCGACATAGTTATTAAATATTGTGACGTTAGGCAAGCCATTTCATCTCTCTGAGATCAACTGGATGGTAGATTGGGATTAAGTAATCATCAGAAGTTCTAAGACACTTTTCATCAATAGAATATAGTGAATGTGCAGTGTGTTCCATATCTTACAAGGTAGTTGTGACAGAACCAGGCTAAATCCCTGGAGTTAATCAGCGAGTTGTTTAGAAAGGGGCACTCTCTTATAGCTGACACTAAGCCCCTTTAGTTTTAGATGGAATATGAGGAGGAGATTTACTTGTGTCTTTTGATTCAAAACTTAATAAAATTTACATCTAAAATGGATGTCTTGGGAGTTCCCTGGAGGCGCAGTGGTTAAGACTCCACGCTCCCAATACAGGGGGCCTGAGTTCGATCCCTGGTCAGGGAGTTAGATCCCAATGCATGCCACAACTAAGGAGCCAGTGAGCCACAACTAAGGAAGCCGGCAGCCTCAACTAAGACCCGGTGCAACTGAATAAATAAATAAAAATTCAAAAAAAAATAAAATGGATGTCTTATTCCCTTGGTTATTGTTGCTGTGTATAGCTACACAGGCTATGCACTGTACAAGTCCAGGGGTACCACTCACCTAAACTGTGATGAAAATGACACCCTGGGAATTGGACAATGTAGTGACCCAATTCCTGACAACTCCATTTCCCATAAAAGCAGACCCTGTGACATTATTGGTATTATTTCTATGTTAAGGCAAAACTCCATATTGTATAATGAGAAATTAACATAATGGGAGTGCATCTGCAGGTCTGTGTGGTGCAATGCATAGACATTTCTGATCCTCTACATCTTTTTAATCTCTTGATCCGGCCTTATTTACTTTGTGTAGGTTCTAAAAATCTTCATGTGGTCACATGTGGCCAGTGTTGCCTCCTTCCTATGAGTACATGAAAGAAAACACAATTGAGCCACTGATAGACTTGCAAGAGGATTATAAATCTGGGGGGAGATCCTGAGGGCCTGGAGCAATTTCACCAGGCTCAAGGTCAGGATCAGGGGATGAAGAGGGAGGCAGAACTGAAACTAGGCGTGAAGACAGAGTCCAGTGATGAAGAATATGTGGCAGATTCAGCCTGGGAGAGGGAAGAAACAGAGCAGAAGAATCAGGACTTAGATTTGTTTCAGCAGATTAGTTTTTCAACCCATAATCAAAGGTTCCAAGAGGCCCTCGTCTTTCTCTTGAAGGCATCCAATCACTTCTTTAGTAGTAATTAGTCTGAGGGCCTGAAAAGTGGCTGTATCCCACAAGTATTTGCATTTTAAATATAGGCCTAGAGATGATAGTAGAAGGTGATAAGTGAATTTTAAGTGATGGTTGGGAAAGACATTTTGGGAAGGTGACACTTCTTGGAATGTCTCAAATCAGGCAACCCCCTGCCTATGCTTGTGAAGCCCACCATGGTCCAGGTAGGGCACAAAGCACAAGAATACCCCAAACACTTGGTCCCCAAGGGAAAAATGTTTACCTAAAACTAAGAAACACTTTTCTTTTCACTTAATAATATCTAATACATCGTCTGTATATTACTGGGTTCCTTTGTGTCATCGTTTAAAAACATTTTTGTTTTCATCATTAGACACTATCACTTATTGCTCAGAGTCTGGAGGACAGGCAAAAAAAAGAAAAATTTTTTTCCTTGCTCTCCTGGAGTGCCTTCATGGCTGTAGAGCATTTGAAATGAAAGTCCCTAATTAGTTACTCAGTTCAAGATAATTGTCCATATCACTCACCTAAGTAGCTGCAGAGTGTTCTAGCTCCCAGGAAAATGCCATCCATGAGAAAATGCCAAACTCTCTACTATTTTTAGTTCCAGATAACCCATTCTCTCTTTCTGTATCATTCCTACATATATACATACACTCCTCACATCTTTGACTCATGATGTCCACTGACCTCTGGTATAGTTTTTAAATAAATGCTTATATTAATTATTTATACTTCAGACTGATGATAGGCAAAATAAGCTCCTTGCTTTTGAGGAAATGCACACAGGATTCAAGCATTTTATTCCCGGAAAGACTTGGGGTGTTTTACATGCATGGAATTCTCATTTCTGCTCTGCTCAGTTCTGATGTGTTGTAGAATCCATGGCGAATTATTGCTCAAGAAGGGATTTGAATCCTTCAGACTTTTCCATTCTAGGCAACCTTTGGTAGCATGTCCTTTTGCATTCACCTATCAGTCATCCCCTTTGCCTTTCTAGTACTTGCTGGCAGGATTCCATGGTCCTCAAACTCTCCAGCAGCCTGTACTGTGGCACACTTCCTCTGCGCCCTCTCCTTGCACTGTGGGCAGTACTGCGTGCTCTGGAGTCTTCTCCCCTAGTCATAACACCTTTACACCCTGTAGTATTAAAAAAAAAAAAAAATTTTTGTTTTCAACTTTCTGCTCAGTTCCTGGCACAGAGCTCCTAAAACCCTTGGAATCTCCTGAGTGATAAAAGTGTCTTTTTTATGCTAATGAGATTATTCAAGGTAGGCAGTTGACTGGGTTGGGAGGTAAGGGGGTAGAAGTGGGGGGGCTACATAGTTTCAGAAAATACCAAGCCAGGATTAGAAGGTTGAAATTTCTAGCTCTACACCTGGACCTCCAGGAAGAGGAAAGGGGCTGGAGAGTGAATTCAACCACCAGTGGCCAATGATTTAATCAATCATGCCTACCTAATGAAACCTCTATAAAAATCCTTAATCAATAGGGGTCAGGGAGCTTCCAGCCATGTGAACATATCCACATGCTGGGCACAGGCCTCAAGAAACATACTTCACATGACTTGGAAGGAGTGAAGGGGTGGTATTTTTTTACGCTTAGAAGGTGGGGTGTGGTGTGCAAAGGCTATTGCATCTCACCTGTATGGTTGCTTATCTGCTGTGACGCCTAGTTGGTGTGGGGTGTGGCCAGGCCCCATGGCCTCTGGCTCCTTGTGAACTTTCACTTCAGCCTCTCTGAATCCCGGACTAGGTACATCTTAGCACCTTGACGGGTGCCAGCTTTTCACTCAGGAATGAGCCATCATTGAAGTTGAAGGCCTGGAGGTGGTGAGAGCCAGTGCAGGGGGCAGTCTTTTCTGGTGATGTCCAGCTCAGCCTCCCAGGTTCCCACTTGTTCTTATTTCCCACACTTCCTGTGCTGTTTCCCTTCCCTGTGGTCTTCGGGCTCTAGCACCAGGCACGAAACAACAGCCCGCATAGTCTGTGTAACTGGCTGCCCTGCTGTGTAAGGTACAATCCTTATTATGTATACTTCCTAGTAGTTCCAATTCTCTGGGCAAATCCTGACTGGCACGTAGGCCTCCATGCTCTCCTGTTCATTTCAATGACTACTGTCTTAGAACCACTGGTCTCTTATCTCTTTCCACTCTGGCCTCCTACTATTTACTCTCTACCCAATAATTACAGGGTTCTTTTTATGAGATAAATGGAATTGTATCACTTCCCTAAATCAAAAGCCCTCCAAGGCTTTCCTTTACACTTAAGAACAAAATCCACACACGTCATTCCAGGACTGCCTGACCAACCCCACGCACCTCTTCCATTTGCATCTCCACTTTCTGTCACGTTCCCTCTCGCTACTGTCTTATGCACACGGGGCCCCTTTCACTTTTCTCTTCCAGAGGCAGCCTAGAAACATAGGGGAAGAAGGAGAACATTAAGCAAGGGTAGAACCAGCCCTAACACCATGAAAACAAGCTTATTATAAGCCAAATAAGATGGAACCAGAATTTAAAATATTTGGGATGATCCACAGTAAGAAAATACACTTGACATTGCAACCTAGCATGTACATGCAACACACACACACACACACACACAGCAATCATTTCACTAAACAATATAATATGGTCCTTATGTGGTCTACACTCTGATACTTCCTTTTCTAAGCTATTCCCTCCTCTTCCCTCCCCTACTCTCCCCGGCCCTCCTCTTCCCTTAGAAAAAATGTTGGCCATGAACCACAGATTAATTTCATGACTCATTGATGGGCCATAACTGGCCATTTGAAGCACATTAGATACAATAAAGAGGTTTGGGGGTGAGGGACTAGGGCTTTTAGGACTCTGAGCCCTGAGGACCACTAGAGAATAAGAAAAATTGGCTGGTGGTAGATTGTTGACTTTTGGTTCAACCTCTGTCATTTCTATTTGGTTTGCTCTTCTGAAAAGGAATCAAGACCTGGGCTGTAGGTTCTGAATGCTTTCTTTGCTTGTATGTTAAAATGTAAGTCTCATAAGGGTATGGTCCACGTTATCTTGTTTACGTTCTAAGTGTCAGTGTCATCATCTTAAAATAAGGATAATAATAATTCCTACCTTATGTAGTTATTGTGAAGATTATATGAGGGAGTGTAACAAAAGGACCTAGCACATGCCTGCATGTAATAAATAGCCAATAGGTGTTAAGGTGTGGGCTAGGCAATACCTAAACGGCAGATGCTACTAGCATCATTTTGTGGCATAGAAACAGAGACTCAGTGAGTTAAAGTAAATTTGCACCAGATCCCACAATTTTCCAGTATTTCCTTTTCCTGACCCAGTGTGGAACCACTTAGAGGTAAACAAAGAAGCTAGTCACATAGGGATTGAAATATATGTAAGAATGTGACCTAGGTATGTAGCAACAATGGGTGCACACTCAAAGGCAACCCCAAGGACCCATAGGCCTCCCCAGTAGGGGTAGAGTCTGTCTCCCATGAGTGTCCCATGTGCAGGCCAAGGAGCTGCTCAAGAGAAAGGAAAGGGCTGAATTCCATACACCCAGCTTCCCGTGCTCTAAAATATCCATCCAGCAATTCACTCTGTCTCCCCAAGGAAGACCAAGAATGTTACTCTCATGGGTGTTCTTCCAGGTGAGATCTACTGCCTGGGGAAAAGAGCTTCCCTGCAACAGTTCCTGGCCTTTTTTCTCTCCTGGCACATCCAGTTAACCATTAAGCCTGTGGTCCACCAGCCCTCAGGGAAGGAGATCAGTATCTCTCAGGGCAGGCCTGTCCCCATCTTCCTGAGACTGATCTCCCCAAACAAAAATCCAGTGTTTATCCTCCCAAGAGTGCTACTGGGCACTACTGAGCACTTTGTCCTTGAAACTCTGAAATGGGTTAGGACAGCAGATCTGGAATTAAACTCTGACCTCCCTAAATTCACAGCCACAGTTTTGGGATGAAGGGTAGTCATGGCATATGGGGAGAACACCTGGAGGGTAAGCAAGACAATCCAATAAGGTTTAGGAGGAAAATGTTCAAACTTTTACTGATTTTTACTAAAACTGGGAGAAAGGAATTAATCTTTACTAATGTCACGTATATAGATACATAGATTTGGGCTATATGTTAGCAAGTCCTCTGCTCTCTTAGTCAGGCAAGGTGCCGAATGAAGGAGGGTGTTCCACAACTGAGAGGGCTCGTCTGTAGTGCCCACATTTGGTTTCAGCATACCATGTTACACGGGCTGGGTTCACTACAATTACTCGTTATCTCTCTTTAACTAAACTGATCTTCACCAAATGGGCAAATGGGTTGAAATGAGTGCTGCGACACAACCACATAAAACAAACCAGCATATGAACCTATCATAGATCCAAGATGATAAAAGCAAGCCTAATCAGGTCCAAGAAAATAGAACAGCTGATACTTCTACTTCTAGGATGAGTACTTCTTCAATGATATTGCGGAGGAAAAATAATCTTGTAAGATCTGATAAGAAATGGGACAAAACATTGAAAATCACTTGCAAGAAAACTAGCTGATAGAATGAATTTACATCCAGGTTTAGTAAAGACAACCCTAACCCAAAATGTATACTTTCTCTTGAGGTATTAACTATTGGTGATATGAAGCAACCACAATTATCAAAATATATAAGATAATTCTTATGATTCTTATGTGATTTTTGTTATAATTACCTATTTGATGGGGGTATATATTAGTACAATAATACATGTAAAAATTTTACACATTAAATTTTGAATGTCTGTATATAGATATATAAAATTTTACTGAGGAAATAGATAATCACATCAGAACAAATTTGGAGACTACTCTTATAGAAGCTTATTGCAGTCTTCAAGCTTATTGCAGTCTGCCCTAAAGCTCAGCAGAAAGGAATTCTGGAAGCAGATGGGAAACTGTTCTCACCCATTAGGGTATGGGACCAGTAAGGGTACCACAGGGCCAAACAGAGGTCAAGTTAAAGTTGGACGCTCCCTTTATAGTTTTCAAGAAGCCGAAGATTGATCACACACATATTTCCTCAGAGCTTTAAAATATTAACATGCATTGAGAATCCTTGAGAGGTGGATAATATTTAGCATTTCCTTGAATGACTGCAGAATCCTGTGTGCCTTTGGGTGTGTGTGTGTGTGTGTGTGTGTGTGTGTGTGTGTGTGTGTGTGTGTGTGTTGCATCTCAAAGGGCTTTTGCTTCATAGACCCCAGTTGTGAAGAAACACTGAGATAGACAATTATTTCCCTTTTTTCTTACATTTCATTTGCAAATGATATCAGCAGGTCCTTCGAGCAAAGGCCGTTTTGCCATGAGCCTTTCCCTCTTCGGACCTCAGACAGCTCTCTAAATAGGGACAGCTTTATTTAAAGGTGTTCACATAAGTTTTAAGCAAGAAAGTCCTAAGGAAGTATTTGAGCATGGTAGTTTGTATTTAAGTGCAGGTGTTGTATATACATTGTAAGGGGTGGTTGGTTTTCCATGATATAATTTGAAAGGACTGGTTTTCCATGATATAATTTGAAAGGACTGGTTGCTCACTCATGCATGGGTGGCTTGGCCCCATGGAAGATGACCGCTCTTAGTAATAGCCATGACTGAAGTCCATTCCAGTTAACCCCTGTAGTAGGCAGAATAATGTCCCCTGAAAGACGTTTGCGTCCTAATTCCCAGAGCTTGTGAATATGTTACCTTACGTGGCAAAAAGCACCTTGCAGAAGTGATTAAATTAAAACTTTGACATAGGGTGATTATTCTGAATTTTCTGGATGCATGGGCATCTGGTGTGATTGCTAATATAATCACCGTGACCCTTAAAAGTGAAGGAGGAAAATGTAACCACAGGGTTCTTAGAACTGGAAGGAAGCAGAAGATGTGACTGTGGGAGAGTGGTCAGAGAGATACAGTGTTGCTGGTTTAAAGATGGAGGAGAGTCATGGCCCAAAGAATGGGGGTGGCCTCAAGATGCTGGAAAAGGCAAGAAAATGGGGTCCTTTCTAGGGCCTTAAGAAAGGAACACAATCTGCTGACACCTTGCCTTTAGCCCAGTGAGAAGCATGACGGACTTCTAACCTAGGCTCCGGACGCGCAGGCTCAGCGGCCATGGCTCACGGGCCCAGTCGCTCCACGGCATGCGGGATCCTCCCGGACCGGGTCATGAACCCGTGTCCCCCGCATCAGCAGGCGGACTCTCAACCACTGCGCCACCAGGGAAGCCCCTAAACTTCTATTTTAAGAAATTAGAAAAGAAAAACAAAGTAAACCCAAAGCAAGCAGAAGGAAGGAAATAATAAATGAAAGAGCAGAAATTGATAAAATTGAAAACAGATAAACAATAGAAAAAATTTCATGAAACCCAAAGCTGATTCTTTGGGAGAAAACAGCAGCAACAAAAACAGTAAAATTGAATTGATAAACTATTAAGCAGACAGTAAGAAAAGAAAAAGACAAATTAGAGTTCTTCAGATTTTCTGTAAGTGTAAAATTATTTCAAATGATAATGTTTTAAAAGATATAGGACTGTTCTCTCCCCATAAAAGATGACTCTATTATATACTCAGTAAATATTTGCTGAAACAAATTGAACTTGATATCCTGGTAACATGGAGCAGAGATTAAGATCTGACAGTAAATGATTTATTTGCCAATTATGTTACCTCAAAGTTTAAGTGCTATTTGTAAACTGAGATTTTTGCCTGCAGTTTAGTTTGTGAAAGTCAATGTTTAGATTCCTTACAATAATGTTTAAGTTATTTCATAAAAATATTAGAATTGTATATTTGAATTTTGATTATGATCTTTTTACCAGAAAATCTAGTCAAGAGTCTAATGTAGGGTTAGTTGCAAGTGCACTTCAATAAATGAGTTCTGGTGTATCGTTTGAAGCTCAGTGCACTTAGTGAGCTTTGCCAAATTTTCCTTTGACCTGGGGCTGGATGGGTGTCTAATTTGGATGACTAGGGAAAGTTCAATTCCAGTTCTATTCTATTACCTGGAATTTATATAGCTCTGACCTAGTAAATACCACTCTTTCATATTGCCTTTATACATTATAATTGCTTACATGGTTGTCATAGTCATGGCTATATTCATATTAATTTACCCATCAAAGTGAAATTATTGCTTGCAAGGAATTCCATTCCCAGTGCCCACCAGGTCCTTCTGTACAGAACAGGTGCAGGCAAATACTACAAAACCCTGGTCCTGCGCAGTGTCTTTTTGTATTTGAGTTTTACTGAGAGAAGCACATGTTATTTGAACCTCTTCCTACTGTGCCTAGCTTGAAGAATTTTTGAAGCTGGTCTGAACGTGTTTTGTTCCTCCCTGTGGGGTCTCTTTCTCTCACAACTTCTCTTCTCCCATCCCTCTGGGGGTTGCTTGTGTATGCATTTTTCTCTTCCTCATTCACTCCCAAGCTTTATCATTTTACTTTTGACTTTGGCTTTGTTCCTTCAAAAAGTTTGACAGGCCCTCCAGGGGTAAGAGCAAAATGATCCAGGAAGGTAGTGATTGAAAATAGATCTTAAATTCTCAATATTGCTCTGCTAGATTAATTTGTGTTGAAATTTTGGGCGATGAGGGAAAAAAAAACAAACCTGTATTTTTAAAAGAAACAACCCGAGCTGTATATAATACAGTTTTGCCTTCGAAACGTTTGTTTCTACAACCTTAAGTGTAAATTTCCATACAAAGTTCTCCACTGGCAGTCTGTGAGTTAGTTTCACTTGTCTTTAGTTAGCTTTAATACACACTCTAGCCAGACAAACAAAAGGTCGTTTGAGCCAACTACAGTCCTGGATTGATGGAAATCTAAAGACTCAAGTAGATTCAGCTTTAATATATTTTGCTCTGGTATTTGGAGTAACACCAGCTTTATGGGGAAGGGGTGAAGAGTTTGTGAGGCGGAAAGGCAGAAGGGAAGAGGGCGGTCAATAGGAAGGTGAAAGACACAGTGAAATGCCATTCTAACACTCTTTAGAATGTCCCACATCACCCGAGACCCTTTAGATGAATGATTTTCAGTATGTTTTATGTCCCGGCCCACAGTCAAGACATGCAAACAGACACACATTCACAGGCAGATATATGAAACACAATTTCATAAAACAATATCTTTCCTTATACCTGACAAATGCTGATGTTTCCTATTCTATATCCTTGGAAATTGTTGGTCACAAATGACTAAGTTAATTTCATGACCCACTAGTATGTGGCAACCTGCGGTTTGCATAACACTGCTGTAGAGAACGTGACTATTCATTTCTGTGGATGAATTCTCACATTTTCTTATTTTTCAGTAAATGTTGTCAGTCTTCTTTTTGTCATCTCAGGCAGTGGCCAGTACTATTTGTTAAATGGATCATGACTTCTGACCTAGTTAAAAGCTTGGAGATGTAAATAAAGGGAAGATTGAAATCCTGAGAGCCCAGGGCTTGAATGTCAGGAAAGTAAATTCACAGAGCAGACCTGTTGGGAACAAACGGGAGATTATGTGACAATGAAAAGAAATAGATAAAGAAAACCTGTTAATCACAGTCAGAATCTGAGAGTTTAACATAAGCAAAGCCCACATTCTGTTCAGTAAAATGCATGAGTTTATAGATAAATAAATATTCAGATTTCCTCCAATATCAGTACATTGTATAGAAGAAGATATTGGTAGCCCCTCCCTCAGGGGGAGAATAATGGACTCCAAGAATTTAATTGATCCACCTGTGGAACAACAGGGGCAAATGCTATTAAAGGGTAATGTCACTCCTGAGTAATAGCCCCACCCCCATTCCAATCAAAAAAGCAATGCAGCTCTATTTTACATAATAGGGGGACTACTGACTCCTCAGCACATTACTTTCTGCAGAAAGAACTTTCTGCCATTCCTGGGAAAGTTACTTATGCTGAGTGATTCTCCACTGTGGGCTGCACATAGAATCGCAGGTGAGCTTTGTATAAGTACTGATTCAGATGAGCCATCAGGATGAATACAACTTAAATGAAAGGAAATAAATGCTGGCAAACGCAAAAAAGGAAATCTGAGCTGAAGGCTCACAACTGACTATTGGATTTTGCCCTCCTTCCCACCCATTTCCACTCCAGCTCTTGGGAGAAAAAGGGTGTCAGACTTTCCAGCTGAAGCCCTGGGGAGTCCACACCCTTCCTACTCAAAGTGTGGTCCACACAACGGCAGTATCAGCATTACCTGGGAGCTGGTTAGAGAGGGTGGAGCAAATGACAGCAGCCCTGGCTGTTGCTAAGGGAAGAATGAAAGGACCCCTTGTGCTAGAGACATGTGTTCAAATAGAGAGACTCAAGGAAAAGGGTAACTCCTATACTGTTGGTGGGAATGTAAATTGGTGCAGCCATTATGGAAAACAGTATGGAGGTTCCTCAAAAAACTAAAAATAGAGTTGCCATATGATCCAGCAATCCCACTCCTGGGCATATATCTGGATAAAACTCTAATTCAAAAAGATACCTGCACCCCTATGTTCATAGCAGCACTATTCACAATAGCCAAGATGTGGAAACAACCTAAATGTCCATCGACAGATGAATGGATAAAGAAGATGTACATATATACAACGGAATATTACTCAGCCATAAAAAAGAATGAAATAATGCCATTTGTAGCAACATGGATGGACATAGAGATTATCATACTAAGTGAAGTAAGTCGGACAAAGAAAGACAAATACCATATGATATCACTTATATGTGGAATCTAAAATATGACACAAGTGAACTTATTTACAAAACTGAAACAGACTCAGAGATATATAGAGAACAGACTTGTGGTCACCAAGGGAGGGGGGTGGGGAAGGGATGGATTGGGAGTTTGGGATTAGTAAATGCAAGCTGTTATATATAGGATGGATAAACAACAAGGTCCAACTGTATAGAATAGGAAACTATATTCAATATCCTGTAATAAACCATAATGGAAAAGAATATGAAAAAAGAAAAGAAGGTAAGACAGTTCCTTTTACTCATCCCTGTATGACTAAGGGGAAGAGAAATTTGTCCAACATTTGGCTTTCTCAGATACTTCCCACTATAACACAACTGCTAATGAAATTTCTGAATCACATGAAATGAAGATTCAGAGGGTTATTTGCTTCCTGTAATACAATGTAGGCACCATAAGATCAGGGAATTTTATCTATTTTATTCCCTGCTACATCCCCAATACCTGAAACATCTTCATTTCTCCTACCCCCATACAGACACACACTCTCATACACACAAGCAAGCTCTATATATTGGTTTGCTTGGGATAGGCTCTGTTGCAGTAATAAACAACAAAGCTTCTCATTTATATGCAAGGTCGGTGTAGTTCAGTAGAGGAGCTCTGCTCATGGTGTTACCAAGGGACCCAGGCTGATGGAGACTTCATCTCAACCTGTGCTTCTCAGGCACCATGGCAGAGGTAAATCAGCTTTTAAAGGCTTCGACCCAAAGTGACCTAACACTTTCACTCACATTTCTTTGGACAAAGCAAGTCACGTGGACATGCCAAACCTCAAGAGGGCAGGAGAGTGAGACCATATCATGCATCCAGAAGGAAGAAAAGGAGAAATATCTGGTGAACCACACTAACGACTACCAGGACTAAAGAAAGCTGATGAATCAAGTTCTATGGAAACATACATGAGAGAATAATTACTTTTCCTAAAGAGGGGAAAAGATACAACTTTCAACACACTTCCAAATGTGGACCTGTTCAAAGAAATCGGAATTGTTTTTTACATAGACTCATTAATTTTTTTTTTTAATAAATTTATTTATTTATTTAATTTTGGCTGGGGTCTTCGTTGCCGCACGCGGGCTTTCTCTAGTTGTGGTGTGCGGGATTCTCATTGTGGTGGCTTCTCTTGTTGCGGAGCACGGGCTCTAGGCGTGCGGGCTTCAGTAGTTGTGGTTAGCAGGCTCAGTAGTTGTGGCTCGCGGGCTCTAGAGTGCAGGCTCAGTAGTTGTGGCGCACGGGCTTAGTTGCTCCGCGGCATGTGGAATCTTCCCGGACCAGGACTTGAACCCGTGTCCCTTGCATTGGCAGGCGGATTCTTAACCACTGCATCACCAGGGAAGTCCTTAATTTCTTAATGCAAGAAAATATTCTCCACTTCTGAAATAAATCATATATTTCTCTGCTCTTTTTCTCATTTTATTCTCCCCGAATGGAATGTTCCCCTTCCTCATTTCTTCAGGCATTTGATGGATTCTTGTGATATCAGTATGGAGATGTGGGCTGGAGCCTGTAATGTTAGGTAGATTCATAGCTGATGAATGATTTGAGGTTGTTTGGATGAAGATCTTCAGTAGTCTGCCAAGGTTTTCTCTCTCCTTTGACAGTTTTTATCATGGATCTGGATTAAGACATGGAAGGCATAATATACCATATTTTCAGATGACATGACATTGGCGGGGGTGGGGGGAGAGGCTAAGTCATGTTGGCTAAAAAGAATCAGAATCCAAAAAGATGTTGTAACAGAAATATAGGGAAAACCACAGGATGAAATTAACAATAGGCAAATGAAATCTTTACTTCCAAGTAAAAAAAAGGACAATTACATAAATACATATTTACATATCACTTTGTTCCAATACAGAGGTATGGTAATCTTTGAAAATATATGGAATTAAATCAGGTCATCTAAATTAAAAGTAGATGAGATAGAATAAAAAAAACAAAAGTTGGGGCAAAGAAGGAGTCAAGAAAGGAGGTTAAAATTCCCTATCATGATGATGTACGAGGTATAGGAAAATGTATAAAAACAGGATTGATAGATACAGTGTTCAAGATGACTGCGGACAAAACAGCATTCGACATGACTCAGGATGGAGTCAGGACAGGGCTGATAAGAAGAGGTCAGCTTATGTGTCAATTCTGATTGATTGGTAAATGGATTCTTGGAGCAGTATGTGAGGAGGGCTTCTGAGACTGGGTCTAGCAGGAACAGACTTGGTCATATAGCAGTCCTTAGTGGAAATGGGGTGGGACAGCATTTGTATTGGGTATTTGGCAATCCCAGGCCAAATGCCTCCATTTGGTGCTAGAAAATGTATACAATTAGGGAGACAGATGTCAAAGCAAAATGGTCAGGAGTGAGGAAAATAGCTAGGGGTTAGTTAAGTGGTAGGTCCAGTGGCGGGCTCATTCAACACCAATGCCAACTCTCTCTCAGTGCATGGAAACTACTTGGGCCACCTATTACAGGACCTGAAGTCTCCTTCATAAATATGGAGGGATTTTGGTGGATGCTAGGATGTATTGGAAACATTTGGCTTGGGAAAGGCAGACCCTGATATGCAAGTCTTCCACTTTGGAATTCCTTGCACCATCAGGGAGTATTTATTACATTGTCTTCTGCTTCCATTTTCCATCCTGGAGTCCCTAGTCCCCCATCTGTGCTATCACAGGTGTTGTTCAAGACAGAGCGGGGATGGTCTTTTCTGATAATTGCCAAGTCACAGCTCCCTACTTTCCACCTGCAACCATCACCCCAGGAGTGCAAAAGAGGGAAAGGTTCCTGTACTGTGAGTTCTGAGTTTAATTTACACAAGTTCTGGGAAGGTGGTTTCTGTCCCCAAAATGGAGAACTTGGAGAGAGATTTACATGGAGTAGATAGCATAGGATGAAGGTGTACCAATTAGCTTTTGCTACATAAGATGTCACCAAAATCCAATATCTTAATAACTTTTCTTATTTCTCATGATTCTGTGGGTTGGCTGGCCATTTCTTCTGGTCAGCTGATTTCTGCTGTCTGCTGGTGGCTTAACTGTGGCTGAATAGGCTACGACCAACTCTCTCACCTATCTCGTTGTTGGCTTTATATCATTTGGGTGAGAAATGGCCATGCAATGTTCCCAAGAGCAAGAGAGAGCACGTCTCAATGCACAAGCACTTTGCAACTCTTTGCTTGTATCCCATTTACTGTTGTACCATTGGCCAAAGCAAGTCATGATGACTACACCTGAATCCAAGAGATAAGTATGTATTCTCTACCATTGGATTCAAGAGGGGAGATATTGATTCCCCCACTCCCCCTTAAAAGGACCTGCTAAGTCACATTGCAGAGAGGTGCGTGTATAGGTATGGGAGGTCTTTGTGGCCGTTTTTGCAGCCTGCCACAGAAGAGGGCACCTGCTTATCCACGTTGAGCAGCCAAACCAATCCTTTCAGATTGTCCTCCCATCCCTGTGTTTTGGGAGGGATCGCAGGGACAATCCCTGTGATTGTCCTCCCGTCCCTGTGTTTTAAAACTGGAACTGGAATCCCACCGTCCCATTGGAACACTTTCAAAGATGTTGGAAATTTGGTCCTCAACATCAACTTTAAAATGACCTTTAAAAATACAACCCATTGGTAATTGGAGTTTTACCTGTCTTGTTGGCTGAAGTGGAGTTGCAGAAATGGGCTAGTGCCTTTCTTTAAAAAAAAAAAAAATTCTGTATTCTGACGGTAAGAATTCCTTTCTGAGGTGGACACAGCTGATGACCTCCTGGCTTGAGTTTGAAGTTTGCCCTGTTGCATTTTGGGCTGGTTCTAGTCAGCACTGCTATTTTCATGGTAGAGCCAAGTGATTATTTATATTTCTCTTGGATCATTCTTTATATACCATTAGCAATGACACGCTAAGCACAAGGGACTGAATATTTACATCCAAAATTCTGAAGTGAATGTTCTCTCTTTGGCAGATACAGTTGCTCAGGGCTGTAAGGCCCAGTAATAAAGAACCATAAGTCATTTACGGATTGTATGTTGCTGCAGCAATGGCTTTCAAGAAACTGAAGCTCGAAATCTCCCTGCTTCTCACTTGCTCTGTGTCTGAGTGTGACTGAGGGGTGCTTGGGTGTTGCTTGTTAAAGAGACCTGGAAGATGATGAAGAAAACTTTTTTTGATTTTTCCTAATGGCTAACCCCTCAGAGTTGTTTTTATACATGGAGTATTGTTCTAACGTACAGCATGGCAGGATCAAGGGTGTAATGCAAAAAGTGTTTCTTAGGTATTTAGGGAGATTCTGAACTTGAGGTTGCTCTGATGATCCAGGGAGCAAAGGCATGTTCCTTGGCCTCAGTCAGCTTATATACTAATCAGGATGTAAGAGAGGAGCATACATAATTGTAACAGTGGACAGAATGTTCTGAGTCCCAAAAAGAATGCAAAGAAGGGAAAATAGTTCAAAGGAAGGAAGGAGCAATATTGTTCAACTTACATTCATAGCAATGATGACATGGCATTTAATCATTGATTTTCTTGTCCCCTTGGAGGCAGAAGCTAAGGCTTCCCTGGGTTTTATCATCTCTATTGCCTTTCAAAGTGCCTGCCACCCAGTAGAATAGATGTTGCTGAATGTATGCAAAATGAATAAATGGATGAATGCATTGATTCTCTTAGCAGGAGGAAGGAGAGCTTTGGGTATGTGCAAAAATTTGCAAGGTGCCTAGAAGAACTGGCAGACACCAGTGGATTTGGGAGAGAAAGCATTTGTGGTGGAGAGCACAGACTGAGCAAAGATTTGGAACGGGGAACATATAAGACATCTAGGAGAAAAAATAATCCAGTTTGGCTGCAGTGTGGAGGGTCCATTTAATCCTAGACCTTCCTGGGTAAAACTGAGGTGTGCATAAAGCCATGAAATGTGCCTGTTTGCTCCTTTCCTCTTCTCCCTAAGGAATAAGCATTAACCCATCCATTCTGTCCTTGATTTCAACTGCAGATTTGGGCAGAGTAAGGCAGAGCAGTAACAGGGAGAAGAAGAGGCAGCAATGACATCAATAGTTCCTGAGCCCCTAGGCAGCGACCACCATCATCATCATAATAATGGCTCCAAACTTATGAGCTCACACTAGTTGTCAGGCACTGTGCTAACTACTACCATGACCATCTTATTTCATTCTTCCAATAGACCTAATTCTTGCTTTGACAAAGAAAGCAACACTTCTACATGAGATATTTGAATATATAAGGTAGTCACATTTTTTTTTTAAAGCCTAATTTTATCTTCCCTTTATAGACTCCAGTAACTTTCATATATTACTTGTTCTTTTTAAATTCATACTGATAGCATATATTACTTCTTAATGATAGAAAGGAGGCAGTTCAGCACAGTGGCTAAGAACATGGACTCTGCAGTTTTACTATCTAGATTAAAATTCTCGCTTTGGCACTTTCTGTGTCTGTGACTGTGGCCAGGAAACGTATCCTCTCTGTACCTCAGTTTCCTAATCTGTAAAGTGTACATAATAATAGAAGAACCTACTTCATAGCATTGTTATGAGAATTAAATGAATGAATTGTTATTTGCAAAGGCTTAAGGAGCACGCTATAACTGCTGGCTATTATAACTGTTACAATGTCCGTTTTACAAGTGGGGAAACCAAGACACAGCAAGGCTAAGAAATTTGCCCTGCACCACAGTTAGCAAGCAGTGGGACCCAGCATACTGACTTCAGGGTACCACCTCTGTGCCATGAAGGAATCAACCCTCTCATGGGTCTTTGATTGTCCACGAGAATTGCATCTTCGGGTTAGTCTCAGTGGACTAACCCAAGCAAATAATCTTAATAATAGAAGCTGACTGCTAATACTAGAAAAGGCACCAACCTCTGCTCTGCACAGTGCTATTGATTGCTTTCTCTCCACATGTCACGGTAGCCAGGGATTCAAAGAAGTACATGGCAACACTGCTTAGCTCAAAGAGTTTACAACCAATTATAAATAAACAGATGAAATGTATTCATGAGAAAATCCCAGCATCAGGCATGTTTTGCTACTATTTGCCACTTATCATAGACAAAGAGAAAGCAATCCCTATTTCACTATGGGCTGAAGTGATTGCGAATGGAGACTTCTTTGGGGAGATAGCAGTTACCTTGTGTTTTGGGAGATTCAGCCGAGAAGAATAATATCCCTGTGACACAGGTAGATGTGGAAGGGGATGGTGTGTGTGTGTGTGTGTGGTGTGTAGAGGACATGCTCAAAGTGTTGCAGGAAGAATGTGCAGAGCAGGTCGGAGGACAAGTGAGATGGTGGGCAGATTGGGGTGAGGAACCAAAACAAGGAAACAAACTGTAGCCTGCGGACCAATCTATAAGTTGAAAGGAAGTATGAAATTGTGGTTGTAGGTCTGAATGAACCCCACCGCTTCATCTGACACTTCAGAGCACAGGTACTTTAATATTTCAATCTTGCTTTTTTTTTTCCCCTAAATGAATATAATTTTTACACAGGTTAACTGAACCAGGAACTTTACAATGTTTGGGACAAAAGCTTTATATTTTTTATCTCCCCATTGTTCATTACCAAGGTGTCTATCAATATAAAATCAGAATGTGGGGCTTCCCTGGTGGCGCAGCGGTTGAGAGTCTGCCTGCTGATGCAGGGGACATGGGTTCGTGCCCTGGTCTGGGAAGATCCCACATGCCGCAGAGTGGCTGGGCCCGTGAGCCATGGCCACCGAGCCTGCGCGTCCGGATCCTGTGCTCCGCAGTGAGAGAGGCCACAGCAGTGAGAGGCCTGCGTACCGCAAAAAAAAAAAAAAGAAAAAAAAAGAAAAAGAAAAAGAAAATCAGAATGTGTATTTGGTCAGTGTTCTTCTAAAGGCGAAGAATAAAGGAACTCAACCCTAGAAGAATATCCTCTAATTACTATTGCACTATTTTGATCTTAAGCTTTGAAGTAAATGGCTTCTCTTTTGTTCATTTATGGATTTCGTCTTTGAAAGTTTTTGTGTTCCCATATATCACGATTTTGCACACATCTTGCCAGATCTCTCTACTTGATTGCTATTATAAATTTTACCTTCTTTTCTTACATGGTTAAGCTAATTTTTTGAGTTAAAACACATGAATAAGTAATAAATAATTACATTATTGATCTCTTCTAGACGTCTTTGCTGGACATGAAACTGCCATTTCCTAAACTTTGCATATTTGTGTAGTAAAAAATTAGCTCTAGCTTTACTGAGCTTGTATTAAAACTTTTTGTGATGACATTCCCCTGTCTTCTTTCCTTAAATGCCTTTCCTATAATTTAATGAAAAAAGGACAAAAGTAGAATGGAGGGAAGACATTTAAGAATGGCAATGGGGAGGATAAGAAAAATGCTCTTTAAATACAGTGACTATGAGAGATTAACTTTTTCAAGCACAACCATACTTATAACAGTTATTGTTTTTTGCTGCTTTTTAAAGCATAGGATATAATTTCTCCTTGAAATGATTCTTAAGGCTATTAAGTAATTATAGGTGCCCTTATCATTAAGCCATTTTAAAGGCTTATCACACTGGTTAAGTCTAGTGAGCAAACTGGTTTGTGAGCCCATGTGTTGTCTGGTTTCTTCCAAATGTGATTGGAATTCAGTAACACTCAGTTTGGAAGTCCTATAGAACAATTCCATGATGTTATTTACCATTACAGGTATTTACCATCACAAGGCCTTTCTTAGCAACTGATTTTGCTTATGCAGCTAATGTCATTAGGGGCCTCAATGCATGATTATAATATCTTTAAGTCCAGAGTACTTGAGGTTTGTAAGAATGCCACGGTTGTCTTCATGTTAGTAGCTTTAGCCCAGGTATGACAATGGAAGAGAAGAGGAATTACCATGAATTAGGGTCCACTGATAAACCGGACATTTTCACATTTTATGGTCTATGTAGTCCTTACAAAGTCATATTGTCATCCCTCCTTTGAGATGAAGACTCTGAGACTCAGAGAGGTTAAGTCACCTACCCAAGGACACACAGGTAGTCAGTGGCAGAGCAGAGGTTGACCTTATTGAGTCTAACTGTGAGGACTACCATCTTTCCAGGGGGACCTGTTGCCTCTGCCTGAATAGAAGGAATTTCTTTTTATAAGAAAGAAGTATGTAATGCAGAGATGGGTTTGGTCATCTGGTCAACGTGGAAATAAGGCTTGAGAGAAGCTGAGGTCCAGAATCTTTCCCTTCTCTTCTCCTCCTCCCTGTGTGGCCACCTCCAGGTCTATCCTTTTCCTTCACCTAAGCCCTGGTCTCTGGGGAGGATTAACATGATAGTGAATAGCCAAGGTAAATTCCTTAGGCAACAAATACCCACGAGAAAATTGATAATTCCAAGACAACAAACACCAGTTTGTTTTTGAAGGTACTGAGCCTTGGCAGAAAAATGTCAGTTTGCACAGCATGCTATAGGAAAACGTCTTTCTGGGCAAAATAAAAACAAAAGCAAAATTTAAAACTATAAAACCGGGCATCTGTATAGACCTACGTGGGGGGATGAGGAAAAAGACACCCCTGGCTGTTGAAGAAAGTAGGAGAAGACCAGGCAGGGCAATAAAGTGAGGCCAGATGAAGCCGGGCCCTGTGCGTAACTGCTCTACCCCTAAAGGACACCAGGAGGGGCAGGATGGGCAGTGGTTTAGGAATGAGATTGCCTTGTTCGAATCACAGCTTCCCCACTTCCATCATTTCAAGTGAAGACAACTGTGTCTCAGTTCTTCCACCTGTGACGTGGGAACAACAATGGCATCTCCCTCTGCAGAACTATAGTACGGGAGTATAGTACCTATTGGGTTGGCCAAAAAGTTCGTGCGGCTTTTTTCTGTAAGGCGGTATGGAAAATCCCAAACAAACTTTTTGGGCAACCCAATACTTGGAATGAGACCTGTGACATAGAAAGCACTGTGGGTCGATTGGCTCTCAAACATGCTATTGAATTGCCTTCTCATATAATCAGTCAATGAAACCCTGAAAGATACAATATCTCATTGTGACCCTACATGTGAAAAAAATTACCCCCCAAAATGCCTTTCTAGACCCCCTAGCAATGATTTTTGCTTCCCGCTCACTACTCTGATGAATTCTTCAATGGGCAAGATAGAATGGAAATTGACATTATATATTTGTTTGCAGTACCCACCGTCACACGTGGTCCAGCGTCTGTGGCTTACCAAAATACCGGTGGATTTTTGGTTCACCCTTCCTCTTCCGACAGTTCTTTCAATATTAGTGCTTTAATGGTGCAGTCAGTGAAGACAAATACAATTCAGCGTATTTCTCTCTCCTCCCTCACTGTCTCTCCCTCCCTGCTATAAATCGTTATCTCTTCACTGGATAAACAACATCTGAATTCCCCGGTGCCCAACAGCTCAAAGGTTGTCTCATCCAGCTCTGAATCTGGAGTCTGGTGTCTGAATGGCCAGCAAGATTTATTTTCCCTAGTGGCGGGAGCCGATCTATTTTCCCAAGGCAAACCCCCATTCAACACAGGAATAAATACCCGGAGCGGAATCATTTGCATAAAATAAGGGAATCCCATCAATAAGCCCCATCTATTTTGTTATCAGAGAGCTGGCCCCGTGCTAGCCCTGCCCATCAGCAGACGGCCCTTCTGACCTTTCTGACTTCACCTCACCAGCAGCCTAGCTACTCCAATCAATGTCGTGGCTTCACACCCAGGAGCTTTGATGCCCTTACGCACTGGACTTGGGATAAGGAGGCCCAATTAGAGGCCCTGCCTCCACCAGCTTGAGCTTCCTGCTTGCTTCTTATTGTTTTGCTCACAGTTGGCAGGCAGGGTGGTTTCAGGAGAGCATAAAGAAAGCTGGGTTTACATCTTGGCTTTGCTGATTTGGGGCAGTGACAATGTGAGCAAAAGTTTTAACACATTTGAGCTTCAGTTCATGAATCTGTAAAATGAAGGTAAATAACTATTTATCTGATAGCATTTTGTGAGGCAATGGAAGTTGTGTTTAGCATAATACCTGCCACCTAGCAGGTGCTGGTCGAATGTTTCCTACCTTGTTTTTCTCCTTCCTGTCCTCCTTTTCCCCTCCCTTCCTTCTTTTTTTTCCTCCCTCCCTTCTCTTTCTTCCTCACATACAATTTTCAGTTTGCCTGGGGCTTCTTGTGTGCTTTTAAGTGATAGCTTGTGGGGTAATTGTCACTTTCAGGGCCTGAGATATGGCTCCTGAAGCCTGTACACCAACCTAAGCCTGGCCCAGCAGCTTTCAGCCTCCCTTCCCAGCCATGGGACACTCCCCAGCAGAGTGTCATTCGCCCCGGTCTCTAGGTCTGGTCTTTCTCCCAAACTTAATGATCAATTTACCTCACCCCTAAGACTACTTTTATCTCTTCAGCAAAGTTGCCAGCAAACAATGAAGTTCGGTCTGTTCAGTAGATGCTCAAAAAAATGCTTGATAAATTGGACCTACGATAGCCAAGCTACAGGAGCTCATGGAGTATGAGATACAGATTCTGGGCACCAGGTGTTTTGGAATCATGTTCATTGAATATATCAAGAAGCCTGGTTTCTGGAAAGACAGCTTTGTGTCAGGTTAAGGGCTTGGGCTCTAGAATCATATTGTCTCTTCTTGGTGTCCTGCGACAAATTTCTTAATCTCTCCAACTTGAATTTTCCCATCTGCTAAGAGGTGATAGTAAGGTGGTTTGTGAGTAAATAAGAAATGGCCTCCAAAACACTTAGCGGAGTGGGTTGCATCGTAGGAGAAACAAACAATGGCTAGTCCTGAGATAGTTTGAAAAACACCTGTTATGGGCTGAATTGTGCCCCCCAATGTATATATTGAAGTCTTAATCCCTTCTACCTCAGATGGTGACTGTAGTTAGGTATAGAGTTTTTAAAGAGGTGATTAAGTTAACATGAGGCAATTAGAGTGAGCCCTAAGCCAGTATGACGTGTGTCCTTATAAAAAGAGGAGATTAGAACACAGATACCTACAGAGAAAACACCATGGGAAGGCACAGGGAGAAGACAGCCATCTGCAAGCCAAGGAGAGGGGGCGTCTCAGAAGAAACCAGCACTGCCGACACCTTGATCTTGGACTTTTAGCTTCCAGAACTGTGCGAAGATAAATTTCTATTATTTAAGCCCCCCAGTCTGTGGTATGTCGTTATAGCATCCCTAGTGCCACCCCATGACAGGACTGTTTCCCCCCAGCCTTGTGATCCTGAGGAGAACCCCATACTCAGCCTGGACTCCATCAATGATGATGTGATTGAATTTAACAGACTGAATGTTTTGTTCTGCCCTTTCCTCCTGGGTTTTCACTCCCAGTGAGTTACATCCCCAAGCCATAGGCTGGCCATGTTTCAGACCAAGTTCCTGCTTTGTATGTGGAAGGCCCTTTTGAGCATCTTTTAAACAGCAGTATCTTAATCCACTTGCTGTTTGCCTTGATTTGCCCCTTTATTTCCTGATGAACCAAGGGACCTGAGCTTTGATTGTGTTTTCAACCATTTGGCCATCTGCCTTGTGTGAGTTTTCTGGTTTGCCAGAAATGTGGACCTAAGTGCTCCGTCTGTGTTCTTGGATTCTGACCTACTGCCCGTCTGACCTAGGTTTGTCTTGTGGGCCCTGAGTACTTTCCAAGCTTCAGTGGCTCCAGTGCCTCTATAATTGAGGAATGGGAAGAGTGTGGACATTCTAACATTAATCTGGGTGGCGGGTGTAGCTAGTATAGTTGTGTCATGCTACCTATGGACACATGAGGAAATTGAGGCCCATTCGGGGCCAGCGCCTGCAAAGTGATCACGCATTTGGTTTGTTTCTCTGTAGCACCAAGACCTTCCTCTTCCTGCAGAGAACCTTTCACTTTGCCTTCCTGGCTCTGACCCTTGACTTTTCTATGACCTCCACAACCTGCCAGATCATTCTAATAATTGCTCTGCATTCCCAAAACATAGTTACTTGCTTTGTGTCCATGTCCCAACATAGGCCTCTACATGGCTCCATAAAGATCAGCTATAGTCTAAGGAATCTCTGACCTTGAAGACTATACCTCAGAGTGTGGATAAAGAAGGGCAGCAGGAGCTGACCAACTCTGGAAAGGAGTTCAAACAGATTTGCTTTGCTATTCTTTGGACACTGAGCTTCTCAAACCTGCCTCTAGTAGTAAGATTATCAGGATACATACTAAAGCTCTATAAATGGCAGAGAGGAATTTATGTCACGAGATCTAAAAATTCCTAGGTGACCCTGTTCTATGATGACTATGCCATGTGTTTTGTGTGAGATCAGATTTCTTTATAGACGCAGCACGGTCAGTGCATGAAAGTGGTTCATAAGAGGAAGGCAAGGAGTTAGAATGTGAGCACTTGAAATCAATCTGGAGGCAGACTAGATCCAGGAAAAGCAGACTAGATCCAGGAATATATCTAGGAGTCAGTGGGAAAGTCAGAATGGGGAACCACTTGGGCGGTCCAACATAGGAACAGGCATAGCAAAAGGAAGTGTATGATTTAGACACATTGTTTTATGGACTTTCTGGGAAGTCATGAATTGTTTCTTGTCTCAGTAATCCTTTTTTAAAAAAATAATAGTTTGGACCAGTTGCTCTCTAAATTCTATTCTGTTTCTCCAACACTAATCTGTTTTATTTGTTAAGTGCCAGTATCAGAGCACATTAGCAGTACAGCTAACAAGATGTAAGATACCAGCAATATTAAGTATTTGACATCTGAAACCAAATTCTTTTCTAGAAAAAAAATTCTTTTTGTGTGGTTTTTGCTAAGGCTAGAGCAGGCCAAAATCCAGGTGTAAAGGCTGGTCTTGGAAAATAGACCTTTGAGAGCAGAAAGTGACCCATGGGTACTCATTTCACATCTCTAGTAACTTGTGAGCTATTTGGCCTCATGGCAGTGGGTCAGCAGTGACTTTGAGGCTTTGGCACTGAACTTGACTTTGTCAAACTATGAATAAAGGCTCCAGAGAATTTCAAAATACATGATGGAGGACTTCCCTGGTGGCTTAGCGGTTAAGAATCCGCCTGGCAATGCAAGAGACACGGGTTTGAGCCCTGGTCCAGGAGGATCCAACATGCTGCGGAGCAACTAAGCCCATGCACCACAACTACTGAGCCTGCACTCTAAAGCCCACGAGCCACAACTGCTGAGCCCACGCACCACATCTACTGAATCCCATGCACTCTAGCGCCTGTGCTCTGCAACAAAAGAAGCCACCGCAATGAGAAGCCCACACACCACAACAAAGAGTAGCCCCCACTCGCCGCAACTAGAGAAAGCCCGCATGCAGCAATGAAGACCCAACTGAGACAAAAAAAAATAATAAAAAAATAGATGAGGGCTACACATGGAGTTTTCTGCCTATAGAATGACACAGTGGAGGGGCTGACTATATGGGAAACAAATAAAATCTCTCTGAACCAGTACAGTGAAGTGTGATCACACAGCAAACTGTGAACCATCAGTTCAGGGCGAACTAGTTAGAACCTCCCAGATCACTCTCACTGCCCTGTGTTTACTGGAGAGATTCTTCTTTCTAGGTCACCCTCCTCAATCCTCGCAGCTGCTTCAAAATCTATGTTAGAACACTGGGCAAGACAAAAGTGGGTTGTCACCTATACCCTCAATATAATATTCCCAGCACTTTTCAACTTCGACTGAGTGTTGAATCAGATTTATGCTGTCTTTCTCAGGACCAGGTACATAATTTGTGGAGCCCAAGGCAAAATGAAAATACAATGTTCCTGGTTCAAAAGTGAAGGAATTCAAGATGATGCCAGCACAGGATTAATCCAAGCACAGGTCTCTTTTAAGCACTGGGGTCCGTGCAATTGTACAGGCTGGATGTCTATGGAGTCAACACTCATCCTGTCTTCCAGTCTTCTGTTCCTGGAAAGAAGCCTGTTCACGTAGGGTGCTGGTTTTCCTCTCTGAGCTGTTGGACAGATGCACCCAAGCAACTTACATACACCATTCTTTCTCTTGTACTGCCTCGTTGGGAACCACAGACAATTTTACTGAAGTGAGGAAAAGCCAGCAGAACAAATTTGACAATGTTTTCTGGCTCACGTTTTCCATGGAGAGGCATCCTCAGGGTGCCAAGATCTTCCTACATATTCTGACTCTAAACCAGGGGTTCTTATTGAGGGATGAAAATCAGGATTACTTGAGATGATTCTTCAAAATATACTTCTCAGGGATTCTAAATCTGTCAACGCAATCCACATAGGGTATTGAAAAGGCTTCTGAGCAAAATATTGGTAAAGAACTACTTGAAAATGATTCCGTTTATTTGTTATTTTTGAGGCATAGATGCATATATATCCATATATTCCCCCTACCCCCTTGATGTTAGAATCTGTTGAAGCTGACAGTTTTTTGTTTTTTTTTCAGAGTGCCTTATCCTTCACTTTGGCTTATAGATTCAGGGTGGTGATGATTATCCACTTTGACTCAGAGCAAACTTATTTGTGACTGGCTTTAGTGGAGGCCAAAAACTAATTATTGCAACCAACCAAGAAAAAAAAAAAAGAAACGAGGAAATGCCACAAGTATTGGCAATATTTACTGCAGCATATGGCTAATGTGTAAAGAGGTAACAGAACGATGTATCTCAGGGGATCATTGAAAAGGAAAATTACTTAAATTAACTTCTCAGGCAAACCAAATTATGCATCATGCGCCCTCCTGTAATGCTATACAAAGTCAATGTTTGTGAAGAGTAGAACCGGGGGCTATCAATCAAGCCTTTCATAGGAATGGTTGTGTCTGCAGGGATTTTTTTTTTCCCCTTTGCATTTCTGGCTTTTAGATGAATGAAGAATTTTTTCTCAGCAAATTATTAATTACTTCTTCTTGCCTATCGAATTGAGTTCACTGTAGTTCTGTAGGAGTCAATGGTATTCAAACTGCAGCTTTTGATGAAGTAATCGGCTGCTTCTGGGGCCTCTTTCAGCTGCCCTGGGCGTGCTTCACATGTAAACGACTGCCAAATGGATTCTTTCGACATTCCAGCCAATTAAAATACATTTAAAGTGCAGCTGGTGGAGAGGCAAGCCGGGCGATTGTGCAGAGAACTTCAGGGCAGGGAGACAGAAAACAAACTTTGGGGAACCCAGCTCGGGCAGCCCAGCCAGGGATAGCGGGGCAGTGGAGAAAGTCCCTTAAAGAGGCTATCTTTAGCTCCTGTCAGCAGCAAAGATGACACTTTGAGCACCACCTTAAAAGACACAAAAGAGGGAAGTATGTTTGTAAGGGTGTCAGTTTTCTCCCCTTGCCTCTTGAAACTCTGTGTTGGCTGGTTGCCCAACGTGGTGCTGCATACACAGAACACAGCGGTGTTTGTTAAACCCGGGCTGGGGAAGCCAGTGATTAAAACTCTTGAAGGAAGATTGGAAAACCCCAGGAACTCTCCTCAGTAGCCTTAGAACATTGACCGAATGAAACAGAAAGCACTGAGTGGGCTAAAGTGAAAACGTTCACCGTCCCTGTCTGCTATGCCTTTTCGGTAAGGACAGAATTTTCTTTTCTCTCTGTCTTTTTTTGTTTTTTCTCTAATGTTTCTGTCGGTGTGGAGGCGAGAGAGAGCTTCCAATATGCTAAGTAAGTGCTCTGCTTCAGACCTCTGATTTGCAAGAGTGTAGGGTTTGCCTGTGATTTTTCTGGAGGGCTCGAGGGCGTTGCAATGTGTAAATAGACACAGGGCATCACCCAGCATGCACGTGGAGTCCGCCAGTGTTTTTCCAGAATTCAGAAGGATACATTTTTCAAGGTTTGCCTCTGCTGCTCTGTCTCTGTGTTTGCTGCCTGCGTCCAAGTGTCCTGAGGTTGATTACAAATACAGTAGATTCCTCCTTTGAACCAACAGGTGTGCTGTACACGCTTGTTTCGTTTTTAGTTTTCTCATCAATGCTGTCAGGTCCATTCTGCCGCCAGCCCCTCACCTATGCATGCAAAAAGTGTTTTCTTCCTCCTGGGTTAATATTCAGTCAGACACAAGCATTCTGTTTTACTCAAGCAAATCCCAAATGTTTGGAAATGCCTTGCTTTATCTTGACTCTCCTTGGAGAAGCTGCTAACTTGGGAATTTGTTGTGAATCACTCTTGTCTTATAGTGGAAGGAGGCAGCTGCAGTTGCCCTATCTCTGTGGTTCTGCAAGCTCGGTAAATACCCAGCTCTGTGGGTTGGACTCCGAGACCCATCTTCAATTCCTGAATGTTCAGGAAGAGCATGGCTGAGCAGGGGTATTGATTCCTACCCATCATTTGTGTGTCAATGAAAGACACACAAAGTTGCTGACTGTTTCTGATCTTAGCTTGTCACGGTCGGCCCTTTTTGGCTTCAGATTTGTTCATTGCCAACAAAGAATCTTGCACATTTCACGGTGAAGGATCGCGTTGCAGTGTCCTGAACTCGGTTCAGTGCTCTTTATTAATTTTTAATGTGCCAGTAGCTCTGAGGCTTTGCCAAGCTGAGACTTTCCAAAACTCTTTGGGCTACCTACTGCCAAGGTAAACGGTGGTAGGTCCAGAAGGGATATTTTAAGGAGACTTGCAAGAGCAAAGTTTTACCTGTTAAGTTTGTTGTGAGTCAACGAAAGAAGTCTTAAATAAAAGAGATTTCAGAAAGAGCTGCCTCAGCTATGCCCTCCGTGTGAGAGACCTGCTGTGGGGTTCTGTGTCCTCACACACACAGTGGTCTGTGTCCCGTGTGCAGAGAGGATAAGGCGTTCTACTGTATTGGTGTTAAGGTGGGTTTATGAAGTAGGTGCTCTATGAATGGAGACATGTGAATACAGAAGGCCTTCCTGCCCGTGGCAGTGTCTGAGTCCAGAGGCAAACGAGCCTACACATGCGGTGGCTGCGTGTCCAATACAACCATTTCAGACACACCAAGTGAGCTGGCCATGGACAGTGTTCACAGGAGTCCCTGTGGACAGATATGTAACTTTTTACAGAAGAAAAATGGCGTGGTATACCTCAGAAAAGTGGGCCCCGGAGGTGACCTCAGGACTCAGATGACAATGGAAACCTACTTGTGATGGACCAGGTCCTGGAGAATGGAAGACTGTAGCCTCTTAGGGCTGTCAGTTGCTCACCAGCCTACTGCAAGGTCAGTGGTGTCATCATCATTCCTCGGGGATGCAGGTAAGAGTCAAATGGACCCTGCCTGTAAACACAAGTCCTGTAGGCAGAGACTTCATCTGTCAGGTGGCTGTGAGGAGAGCACTGAATTAGAGAGGAGCTTCAAGGTTCTTTCTGATTTAGAGTCAATGAGGTGAAGACTTTACACACACATAGGCAGTGATAAGAACGGGGCAAGAATGAAGGAAGCCCTCAATTAAGTGGGTTTTGTTGCCTTTAGAGTCAAGCCCAGTCTCCTTCCTGTGGCCTAGAACAGGGTTGACAAATGAGGCATCGCAGGCTAAATCTGATCACCACAATTTTTTATAAATAAAGTTTTATTGGAATGCAGCCATACCTCTTTGCTGACAGATGGTCCACAGCTGCTTTTGTGCTTTCACAACAGAGCTGAGTAGTTGCCACAGAGACCCTATGGTTCTGCAAAGCCTGAAACATTTAGTATCTGGAGCTTTACAGAAACAGTGTGCAAGGCTACGCATGGGAAACAATGCTTCTGAAACTATCTGACAGATCGGATTTTTTTTTTTTTAAATTTCCAGTCTGGTTTGGACTGATAGGTTTATTAAATGTGATAAAAAAAACATTGCTTGAATGTTGGGGTAATACCAAATTGCCACAACATTTCTAAACATTTACACTTAAATTTGGTACTTATCATGGATCCTCAGCCGTTTGCAGACCGGTGCCAGGCCATGGACCACACTTGGAGAAGCTGTCATCCCTGCTAAATTTTCTAGTCTCGCCTTGTGCCATTTGTCCCAAATCTCCAATCATGCTACTGTTCTTTCTGAGGATTGGATGCATTAAATTCTTTTCCACATTTGGGCCAGTACTACTGCTGTTTGCTGGACCTGGAACTTTCTACGTCTTTTCTTAGCTCCTTCTTTCCATGAGGGCTCTGCTTTGGTTCACTTCGTCAAGGAGACCTTTTGACCACTCCATCTGAAAAATTGTCCCTCATCTTACATCACTCTTCCTTTATAGCACTTATGACAATCAATGCTTGTGTTGTTTATTTACTTATCTTCCCCTTATTTGTTTTCCTGTATTGGTCTGGATTCAGTAACAATCCATTTCTGCTTGTGCAGAAAGGGATTTCATATTGGTTTTGGGTGGCATATGAAATCTTGTACGAGTCAGGGAGCAGACAGAGTTCCTGAGACAGCGCTCAGAACAGCACAACAGAATTGACCACTGCACCTCTGTCACTATACAAAGCTAGGATTCAGGAAGTTGACGCCACCATTGTTAGCTCCAGGACCACACTACCTCTGCAGTCGTCTCCTCCACCAAAATGAGCATTTCTCTTTCTTGGAACACATGAAGCTAGGGATAGGATACTGGGATCTTTGCTAAAGAGATTGCAGAATACCCCAAACCTCTGGCAGGAACAGCAGAAATATAGCATCTACCTCATTATCTTCACTCTGATTTTCAAATCCCACTGAGTGGAGGGCAGTCTTCTAGGTGAAATCTGAATCACTGTAGAACTTGAGCTATGAGAGGATCAGGGAAATGCCACCTTAGGATTTTTAGTCTTTAATGCTGGAATGGAGTCACCAGAACCTGCCTCTGTCCCCTGTTGGAATGTAACCTCCATGAGGGTTGGGACCCTGTCTGCCCATCCATCACCCTGCACCCATGCTAAATTAATGCCTGATATGTGTAACATGCCCAGTAAATGTTGATCATAAGAATGCATGCATGAATGAATGAATGACATGTCCCCCAGAAGTCTGTGATTTATATAGGAGGGTAGCAGGTGGCACACCTGAGGGAGATGCATGAATATGAGTCAGCCTGGGAAATGTCTTTGGTGGGAGATGGAAGACTACCCATAAGGGATAGTCTCACTTTTGAAACATATCTTGTTTTTCAAAGTTGGAACATATTCATGTATAATAGCTGCAGTTAGTCTGCTCAGGGCTGGGATTAATATTATAAAAAAATATATATTTTATATATATATAATATATATTTATATAATATAAAATTTATTAATATTAATAAATGACTAATATGTCATTTACTGAGGACTTATGAGCCATATGCTACACTAAGTCCTATATATGCATTAGCTCATTTAATCTGCAAAAAATCCCAATGAAGTAGGCATTATTTCCATTTACAGAGAGGAAACAGAGGCTTTGAATGGAAAAGTGACTTCCCAAGTCACAGAGAGGTAGAGTCAGATTTTATCCCATGACTTCTGAAACTTAAGTTTGTACCCTTTACCTCTAGTTATAACCCTGCATATAATTTATCTTTCTGGTTGTTGTCTCTTCACCTCAGCCTCCCCTGTTTTGTTTCCATCCTAGTGGCTGGTTAATCTATTGCATTATCTACTTTGTGCCTTAGCAAGGTAACTCCAGTCATCAGGACTGAGATATCAGTATGGGTCCCTGGTTATCATTGCTGAACATTGCTGAATATCAGCAATGAATCTGTGGGTCTATAGATGTGAATATAAAAGGGGTGGGAGAGAACTACATATACAGTGATTAAGGTATCAAAAATCGCTCTTAAGACAAAAATCCTAGAGGGTAGAATATTTCTAACTGGAAAAACTTCCAGCCTCATGGTATATGTGATAAAAAAAATTTCAAGTCTTTGTCTTCTGTTTGGTTGAAGTTCTACTCACATCATCTTTATTAAACACGTGATGTTTGGTAATAATTGTGCTTGTCATTTCATAACAGACAATAAGTTGAAAATTATTTTTACATTCAAAATATTAAAGGACTCAGAGAAACTGCTGAAGAAAGTCATTCTGCCAAGGGGTGGGATATCTAACAAAGATTACTTGACAACAATGTCTATGATGAGATAAACCACTTGAAGGCCTGACCCTAGTGCCTATAAAAATGCTAAGGGGAAATAGGAATACTTCTGGAATGGTGGAGTAAAGACCTCTGAACATCTACTCTTCCATAAAAGCAGGGAGAACAGGGACAAAAATCATCAAAATCAACATTTTTCAAAGTTCGGAAATTAAACGTAGGCTTATGATGATCTGAGGATCACTTATTCAGGAAAAAAAACTAACCAAAACAAAAAAAACCCTGAGTCTCAGTAAGAACAGTGTGCTTTGTGTCATTTAGCTTGCTCTGTTCCTATTCACCCTTTTGCAGCTCTGAGGAAACCTTAAAAACTAACCGTTTTGCCATCACAGTAGTTGTGATAACAGTACCCTAGTGGCCGCTGGAGAGGAAAAGACCTGTTTGGAGCTCTACAGAGAGCCTTATTCCCAGAGAATTGTCATGATTTGACCTGTCTGGTAGCTGCTTGGGAACTCCCATTTGCAGCTCTTGTCTTTATTTGACCTGATTCAGTACTCACTCAGTGCATAGAACTTTTCTCCTGGGACACTCGTCAAAAACAGTCACAGCAACTGTTTTAACATTGCAGCTGCCTGAGGCAGCAATAAGAGTTGGGGCAAACAGGATGATAATAAAAAAATTCTAAATAAAAAGCTGGGGAATGATGTGTCCATTGGGTCTTTGAAATGCTCACATATTCCTGGAAATATAAAAGTCATGTACATGTGCAGAGGTGTGCACATTCTCAGGAAAGACCTGAGAAATCTTCCATCTCTCACCTATGGCTGACCTTGAGTCTCTGCACAAGCAGGGAGTGAAAGTTAAGGAAGAATTGTAAACAGCAGGCAAATTGAAGGTGTGTCCCACTATACACAGAAATCCCCTCAGCAAAGGCTGGAACTTATTGGTTGAGGGCATTATATAAAAAAAAAAGTCTGCCTAGCCATTAGCTGGCCACTAAGCTAACAACACGTGACAAAGAATACAGACTCTACAGAATAAGGTTAGAAAAGTCACTAACATATAGCAAGAACAATTACAGCAACAACAAACAGCAACAACAACAAACCATGGTTGCGGGAGAGAGATGATTTCCAGAGTTGCTGAGTTATATTATTTTAAATGTCCACTTTTCAAAAAAAGCTATAAGACATGCAAAGAGTCTGGAAAGTATGTTCTATTCACAGGGGGGAAGAGGCAGTCAATAGAGATTATCTCTGAGGAAGCCCAGATATGGGACTTACTAGACAAAGACTTTAAATCAGTGACCATACATATGTTCAAAGAACTAAAGGAAATCATTTCTAAAGGAACAAAAAGATAGATGAGAACAATACCTCACCAAACAGAGAATATCAATAAAGAGATAAAAATTATAAAAAGAAACCAAATAGAAATTTTGGAGCTGACAAGTACAATAACTAAAATAAAAGTTTCACTACTGGGTTCAACAGCAGGTTTAAGTAGACAGAAGAAAGAATCAGAAAATTTGAAGATAGGTCAAATGAGATTATTCAATCTGAAAACAGGAAGAAAAATTAGCAGAACCTCAGAGACCTGTGGGACACCATCAAATGTACCAACATACACATAACGGGTGTCTGAGAAGGAAAGGAGAGACAGAAAGGGACAGAAAGAATATCTGAAGAAATAATGACTGAAAACTTTCCCTATTTGATGAGATATGGGAATTTACATATCCAAGAATCTCAGTGAATTCCAAGTAGGATAAACTCAGAGGTTCACTCTGAGACATATTATAGTCAAATTGTCAAAAAACAGAGAATCTTGAAAGCAGCAAGAGAAAATGCCTTGTTATGTATAAGGGAGTCTCAGTTATATTAATAGCCAATTTCTCATAAGAAACCATGGAGGCCAGAAAGAAGTGGGATGATATATTCAAAGTACTGAAAGAAAAATACTGTCAACTGAGAATTCTATACCCAGAAAAATTATTCTTCAAAAATAAGGAGAAATTAAGACATTACCAGATTAAAAACTGAGAGAATTTATCACTAGCAGGGCTTTCCTTCCGTAAATTACTAAAGGGAGTCCTTCAGCCTGAAATAAAAGAGAACTAGACAGTGACTTGAATCCACACTCAAAAAGATAAAGTGCACTGGTAAAACATAAAAGACAGTTTACACATATTATTTTTATAACTCCTTTTTTTCCTCCCGCATGATTTAAAAGACAGTTGCAAGCTATAAGCATAAAGCTATGTTGATGAGCTTATAATATATAAAGATGTAATGTGTATTACAATAAAAGGACGAAGGAAAGTAGCTCTATAGGAGCAAATTTTTTGTACACAAATGTTCTTAGCAGCATTATGCATAATTACCAAAAAGTAGAAAGGACCCAAATGTCTGTTAACTGATAAATAAACAAAATGTGGTATATATATATACAATGGAATATTATCAAGCCATATAAAGGAATTAAATACTGATGCATGCTACAACATGGATGAACCTTGAAAACATTATGCTAAATGGAAGAAAACAGACACAAAAGGCCATGTGCTATATGATTCCTTTTATATGAAATGTTCAAAATAAGCAAATCTATAGAGACGGAAAGTAGATTAGTGGTTGTTAGGGGCTAGGAAAAAGGGAGATTGGAGACTGGTAATTGGCATAGTGTTTCTTTGGAGGATAATAAAATGTTCTGGAATTAGATATTGGTGATGGTCGCACATCTCTATGAATATACTAAAAATGCAATTGTGCTCTTTAAAGAAAGATAATTTTATTATATAGTACTATATCTCAATAAATATGTTATTTTTAAAAAATACTAAGGGGAAAACCAGAGTAACTGGACACCTCAGAGTCAGGTCCACCTTACCAATTTTTGAGCATGAGGAGAGAGTGCAAATAGAGGTCCACATGTCATAAGTTAACTATTTTTAAATTATGAGTCAAGAAAACACTAACTTGAATATGTTCTGTTCTCCCACTTTGACAAATATACATTCGTCCCAAAACAACTTTGTACCATTGGCTATGGGAAGTCAGTAAGAGCTTTAAGAAGGACAGTCATGTGATTATATATTATCATTTTGGATACAGCCTGTTGGCAGTCCTGTCCCCGTGTGAGTAGAAGAGAGTATGGGGATTGCAGTTGCTGAACTAAAGCGGTGGTCATACCAGGAACCGGGAAGGACTCAGTCCAGTGTCATAGCTATGGAGAGGTGTGACAGATACAACGGAGATTCTAAAAGCTGGATCAGCAGAAATGGATGTGGAAGGGAAAGGATGGAGGAGAGAAAAGATAAGGAGAGGCCAGTTGACCTTTAGAGCTTCAGTGACTCAGGCTGGTGATGTTAAAGAGGAAAAAGACGAAACAGGTTTTGATGGGAGTGGAGGAGTCTTGCAAGCTGGGCTTTGGGTAGGTGAGGCTGGGCTATCTGTGGGAGTTCAGGTGGAAACGGCCAATTAGCATTTAGAAGCAGGTGTCTGTAGCCTAGAAATGAGGCTTGAGTTAATAGAATGATTTAGAAGTCATCAAATCGTCAAAAATCTCAGGAGGGAGTAAGATTTCATAAGAGTAAGAATCAAATGGAAAGAGACACAACAGAGCAGTACAATTAATAATCAGAGTCTGAAATGTTTACTCAAACAAATGACAAATATAATACTATTTGCAGGAACTTTCATGTTGTATAGCAGAATCTCAATCACATGGCAAGCTTGGTGCTGTTGATTAGAAAATGGTGATTATGATTTCATCCATAACTGGTAGCAGTTGGGAAGAACAACCAAAATCAGTTGAATCATATATGGAAAAACATATAACTGAATTTTTAATTTACATATAACAGAGCTTTTATATAAAAAATATATAACTAAAAATATGTGTATAACTGGCTGTGGTTTGTTAGGACTGTTTTTGTGTGATCACCTGTGCTTGAAAGAAGGCAAACAGGCTGTTAATTGCCTTAACTGGACGATGATGATTCTCTTTAATGTTATTACAGGATTTTTAAACCTTGAAAGTACTTCAGAACCATTAATTAGACATTTCTTATCAGCTCTCTGTACTAGACATTACTGTGCTGTCTGTATTCTTGATGCCACTGCCATTCCTTCTCATGCTGTAATTTATGACCGGCTACGTGATTGCAGTTCATCGGGAAAAGCCCTTAGAACCAAGAACCCACTTAGTTTTTGTTTATATTTAATTTTTAAAATTTTTTCCGCTTAGTTTTTGTTTATTGAAATAGCATTGATTTGAGTTTGGTGTTGCAAGGTTTTTTTGTTTGTTTAATTACTGAATGAGTAAAATTTGCATGTTTTCAATGGCTTAAGCTGTTGTCTGAAACACCCTTCTGTACTACTTTGATTGACAAAACCCAGGGCTATGCCTACTTCTTGTCACCCAGGCCTAGTCTCAGGAGTCACTGTTTTCAGATCATCACCAGGAAATGGCCCAGCATTTGGGGATGTGCTCTTGTTTCCTTGGTTTCACTGGGATTTAGCATTTCTAAGAGAAGCAGATATTTGCACAATCAGTATCAATAATTGGCCTTGGTGGAATATGAGAAGGTAAGAAGTTAAATGTATTAATCAGGTTTTTAATCTTAAATTAGCAGCAGTCACTCATTTTCAAAGAGTCATGAAGGAGCTAGTTTTGCGGAAAACTTTAAAGGAGATAAAGATTGCATGCCTCTCCATTTCTGTTCTACCAAAGTTTTCAGATCCTCCTCTTCTGTCCTGGCTTCCAGAAATACTATAGCAGGATTGACTGTCTCCTCGCTCTGTGACTTGTATGTCATGCTCTTCTATGTCTTTATCTCTCTGCATCCTGTTTTATTACTCTGATTGGATATAAAATGGGTTGCTATGAGGTAGGCTATCTCATAATCTGATAGTGGAAGTGTAAATTGGTGTGGCTTTTATGGAAAGCATTTTAGCAATATGTGTTAGGGTCTCTTAAATCAATTCTATTTTACCTTAATCTATTGTTTTAATTTAACCTGTTCAAAGGAGATAATGTGTGATACATACAAATATCTACTTACAAAACTATTCATTACTATATTAATGCTAAAATGAAGAAAACAACTACCCATCAATAGAATTGTCATATAGATTACGGACTGGTGAGAGCTCTTATAAATCAATAAGAAAAAGATTACTATCCCAATAGGAAATGAAATGCAGTTTTCCAAGGAGAAGTATAAATCACCAAGAAGGATTTGAACAGATGTTCAATCTCATTATAAATTAACAGGTTACAAATGAAAATAATGAGATATTATTACACTACCTATTATTAGCAACAATTAAACCATCCTCATTGATGAAGAAGTAGAAATCGGGCATTCTCATTTATCTAGGTGGGAATGTAATTAGGACGAATTTGGGGAAAGGAGCAATTTGGGTGGGAGAGAGCATAATTAGGACTCAGCGATACACTGCTAAAAATGTTATCTTAAATAATCACTAAGTCTACAACGATTATGTATAGGATATTTATTACACTAACACTTAAGCTAGTGAAAACTGAATAATCCAAAGCCATCAGTAGGTGATTGCTAAATAAATTGTGGTACAACCACACAATGGAACACCATGCAGCCATTAAATACTGATATAGATCTGGTAGATAGGAATGATGCCTATGAGATAGTAAGTGGCAAATGTAAGCTAAAAATAAGTGTGTATTATAAACTCATTTTTTAAAAATATGTCTTTATCCACATGTATGTGTCTGCATACAAACAAAAGTTTGAAAGCACTTCCACTAAAATGAGAAGATAAGTTTTACTTTATTGTACATTTTTGTATTGCTGTAATTTGGTTTCAATTCACGTATATTAATACCATAATCAGTAAAATGCAGCTTCACCATTGTAATCAAAGAAGTAAAATGTTACAACCATAAGATGAAATATTGTATAGAAATTTAAAACAGGAATTTTGAAAAATAGTCAATTAAATGATGCTAAATAAAAAATAATTACAGAGAGAAAAGACCAGAAGGAAATGCATCAAATGTTAACAATATTATCTGTAATAAATATTTATAAGAATTAAAGCCGTAACCAAGTTATTTGTAATAAATATCTATTAATTTCATATTCAGAGAAAATGTTTCAAAATAATTTAAAAGAGTTATTTGTATTGTGACCAAGTTCTCTGTAGTCCCACTTTTTTAGGTGCCACACATCAGAATGCCATAGTTATACCTACACTCACATAAAAAAGTAAATGTTGTACATAACAGATGTATGTCATAAGCCAGTTAAAAAATTCTTGTATTTGGAAACTTCTATAATAGTGAACACTGTAGACACTGGGGCAGACAGATTTTTAGTTTTGGGGTCTTCTGGAGAATTAGGGAGAAGGGTCACATACACACGAAACACTTCGGCATATTTAGTGGACAATCCACAGAGTTGGGTAAATGGTAAAAACAAATTAGGAAGCACGTTATTATACTATTTGCTATTTCAGATAGAGAATTTGGAAAATTGGGTAAGATGTATTTTTTCACCAACCCATCCAAAGTCCTTTAATAATTAATCCCCCATGCCCTGCCAAATTGTCTTAAATTGGTTTACTCCTATGAACTTTCTTTAGTGTCGTTACCTTCTTAGAACATCTTTCACAACAATCCTGTGAGGCAGGCAGGGCAAATATTTACAGTTCACTGCTAAGAAATGAGCTTCAGAGAGGTTAAAAACATTGCTCAAGAGAAGTGAGGAGCTGGGATCTGAACCCACATTTTTCTGATGATACAAGTTAATTCCAGTTATTACTGGGAACTGAGTCTGGGTTTACTGACTCCAAATCTAGTTATACCATACCATTCTATTCTTCTCCCGGAAGTTTAAGATGCCTAGGATTGAATCCTGATCTGTCTTTTAACGAGGCACCAGTGAGCAAAAGGAAAGGAGAATCCCAGGTAGAGGAAAGATTGTGGTAAGGCATATGCAAAGGGAAGGGGTTTGGAGGTGGGAGAGAGGTAGGTAGAGCCTCAGACCCAATGTCTTCAAAGGCTATACAGGTGATATAAATAATGGAAGCCTGCCAGGATTAAGAAATACAAAGTCATGGATCTCATTGTGGTAGAGATGGCAGAGTGCGTGAGGAAGTGGGTGATTCGGAGAGCATGTCCTGTGAATGGCTGAAGGATGTAGTTGTTACACAGCACTAGCAATTGTCACCAAAAAGGAGCTAGCTCTGTATTTTAATTTTTTTAAATTATTTAAAAGCTGGAAATCTGATTTTTAGGTAAAATCTTCCCATTTTTAAATGCTAGCATTAATTTAAAAAAAGGGCTTCCCTGGTGGCGTAGTGTTTGAGAGTCCGCCTGCCGATGCAGGGGACATGGGTTCGTGCCCCGGTCCGGGAAGATCCTGCATGCCGTGGAGCGGCTGGGCCCGCGAGCCATGGCCGCTGAGCCTACGCGTCCGGGGCCTGTGCTCCGCAGCGGGAGAGGCCACAAGGCCCGCGTACAGCAAAAAAAAAAAAAAAAAAAAAATTCTGTAGGCCAACTAAAATATATCTGAAGGCCATCAAAGCCCCTCAAGTTGCTGGTCTGTGATGTCTGGGACATTTTCTGTCTATGGATATACTAGACTTCTGACTGATCAAATTCAGTTCCATTTCCTTGATGTCTTAATTATGCCACTGTGATTCTTGACGTTTGTCCTTTAGGAAAATGTCCATTTAGGAAAATATCCTGTTTTCATCTTCTTCACACCCACCTAAACCAGCCACCACTACTTTGGTTCCTTCTAAGCTTCCATCTAAGAGACTGGAAAAGGAGGTTGTTCCTGAAAGGATTTCCCCATTGTATCCCCAGAACAGTCTATGTAAACACCACGGGCTGTATGTGAGTGCCAAGGAATGACCCTCAGGGCTTGGGAAAGATGTGCTTTAATTAAGCTACACTTCTGACTTTATTGTCTAGACTACAACTTTTGCAAGATAGTAGATGTAAGGGTGGTGGCTTGATGATACAAATCACTCAGGTTTTCTTCGTCTAGGAAAAATCCAACCAAGAGGGGCCAAGGAAAGTTCAGAAGATGTATGAGCAATGGCACAAATTGCCATGTTAAATTCTGCAGACTGGATTAAACATTTGACTAGAGGCTTGACCTGAAATTGGCAAAGGTGAATGTGCTCCTAATCCCATGGGAAGCCACACAACAAAGGCAAAATATACACACATCTGACTCTCTCTCTTTCACACACACAGACCTTTTAGTCCAGTGAACATTCTGATACATCTTTGGGGCTATCTTCACTTTGGAGATAACCATCTTGAGGCAATTAATAACATTTAAGTATGTAATGTTTTTCTATTTATAGTGTGTTTTAAATAATGATTCTTTGTAGAACATTTGGAAAATACCACAAAGTATATGGAAGAGGATAAAAAAATTACGTATAATCCCTTCATCACCCAGAGGCACTCACTCTTATAATTCTGGCATGTGCTCTTCTAACCTTTTTGCTATACTTGTATGAGAAACAGACAAACAAATGAACAATGACAACAACAACAACAAAAACCCAAAAGCAAACAAACTCTTGACTTTATATGAAGAATTTGAATATCAAGAAATAGATTTTTGTGGTAAATTCATTCAAGATAAGTAAGCAATGAGAAAAAAATTCTGAGGGGTGAGGCCACAGAAAGTCAGAATCCAACCCCTAAGAGGAGACAGTGCTTCCTCAGGAACATGTTTTGACTGAAAGGATAAAGGCCAAGGAGGACAGAACTGTCTGGGGCATTGGATACAGTCAGGACAGATGAGACACATACGAACACAACTTACAGCCCCTGATAGGAATATAGAGGATTCTTAACAAAAGAATACATCAGGTTAATGGCTTTGTGTGGGAGGAATTCTTATCCTAATCTAGCCTGAAGCATCTTCCATTAGTCACTCTATTTAAAGTACTTTCTGCCTAATCAGTCAATCATCATAAATATTGTAAAAGCAACAAAATCTACAACATTTTGAACACTTACTGCATGTATATTTGTATGCAAAGTTTCTATGTGTATACTTTATATATGTACTCTATTATGTATACACTGTGTTATTTAATTTTTTGGCAACTTCACTGAGATATTCATATACCACTAAAAGTGTATAACTTAGTGGTTTTTAGTATATTCACAGATTTTGCAACCATCACCATTATATAATTTTTTAAATTTATTTTATTGAAGTATAGTTGATTTACAATGATGTGTTAGTTTCTGGGGCACAGCAAAGTGTTTCATATATATATATTATATACACACATATATATATTATATACACATATATATATGTATATTTTATATATATATATATTCTTTTCCATTATGTTTTATCACAGGATACTGAACATAGTTTCCTGTGCCATGCAGTAGGACCTTGTTGTTTGTCCATTCTATATATAATAGTTTACATCTTCTAACCCCAAACTCCCAATCCATCCTTCCCCTCACCTCCAAAAGGAACCATCTACCTATTAGCAGTCACTCTTATTCACCCCAAACAAATCCAGTATATTCTGGTACTGGACCTTTATCTGATGTATGATTTGCAAATAGATTCTCCCATTCTATGGCTTGTCTTTTCATTTTTTTGATGATATATTTTGATCCACAGAGTTTTTAATTTTGATGCAATCCAGTGTATCTGTTTCTTTTTGCTTATGCTTTTCTTTGTTATTTCTGAAAATCCATTGTTTAATCCAAGGTCATGAAGATTTACTTCCATGTTTCTTCTAAGAGTTTTATAGTTTTAGCTCTTACCTTTCAGTCTGTGATCCATTTTGAAGTAGTCTTTGTATATGATATGAGAAAGGTAGGAGTCAACTTCATTCTTTTGCAAGTAGATATCCAATTGTTTCAGCACCACTTACCGAAAAGACTATTATTTCCCAATTTAATGTCTCATTTAATTTTCACAATAGTCCAGTGAAGTAGGAATTATTGCCCCTGTTTACAAATGAGGAGACTGAGGCTCAGGATGGTTAAGTGACTTGCCTGAGGCCCTGAAGAATTCCAAGTAAGAGGTAGAATTTAATTGGACTCCAAGGGCAGGGTTCTCTCAACGATACCAAGATGGGCATCTACTTCACGCCAGGTAGTGGTAAAAGAAATACATACACAAAAGAATACTCATCGTTTGCTGCCTTTAAATTTTTTTCAATTAACTATACTCTTCCTGAGGAGTCATGGGTGTCAAGAGCTCCAGGACTAGGAAAGATGAATAAGCACAGTTCTTATTTTCAAAAGCTAATAACAATACAGTAGAAACAAGGAGATTCCCTATAAGTAGGATGGCCATAGAAGTCAGTAGTTTTGGTCACAACAAGAGAATCCAGCTTACAGAACCACAGTCAGAGTCAGCAGGAGCCTGGACAACCAGCAAACAGAATGGAACTGAGGCAAGCCCAGTGGCTCAGAAGCAGGAAGCCAGGGACTGTCTTGGGCAAAGGCATAAGGCCAGGACATCACGGCCATTGAGGAACTGCACTGTAGACGCTGTGAGTGAACCTCCTTATCTCCACGTCTTTGCATCAATAGGTCTAGATCCAGAAACAGGTGGGAGCATCAGTCTGGCTGGTTGAGCCTGAGATGTGTGGTCCTGCTCTGTGGGCAGGAGGTGAAGGGGCACTCCATCCAGTCCTTGGCACACACGGTGAGGTATCCTTCAAAATAACAGGGAGGGAGGGAATGCTGGAAATGCCCTCTCCCAGGACAGTGGAGAAACCACTCTTCCCTCTGCTATTCCAATTGTTTTCTTTGCATCAGTGAACCACAGAGCCAAACAGTCTCTCTTAGTTTTAGTCCTCTCCATATTTCACATGACCTGTTTTCTAATGAGAATATAATTTCCCAATGGTTACGAACCACTGGTATTTTGCATGCCACTACTTTGCATCTCTCATTGCACCTTAAATACAGGCTCACAGGATGTATTTTCAAATGATTGATGATTCCTAGGATACTCCAGGGACCAGAATCCATTCTCCAAAACCCACATGTGGATTCTGCATAGCCAGTTTCTAATCTTAAGTCTGATTTTCCTTCCTGCCCCCAAATAATCCTAAGGACCCTACCTCTACCATTGGTTGAGGATGCACATTTGGATGGGCTCTGTTGGGGGGATTCTGGGCCATGTCATAGCTTTCACCTAGCACAAACATTTCTATTAATATTGCCTTTGTTTTGAACATTCCAACTCTTTAAGGTAGGTCTTTTTAGGGCTTCTTTTATCCAACAAAATTCGGTGGAGTTTTGGGTTCTTTCCCTTGTTTATCATCAGGGGCCAGAACTGGTTGTCTTCTATGCTTTACTAACCCCCAGGGAGGTGAATGGAATCCCCCGAATAGCTGAGCTCTGACTCAGAGCTTTGAGGACCTTCTCCCTCGGCCTCTCCTCACTCCCTTCATCACTTTCCGCAATTTACAAAGCCCTGAGGTTGTGTGATCCGCTCACCATAAAAGTATCTGTGGCCGCATGGCAAAGTAACATCAGGTTCTTATTTTAATCATACACATTCAGGGTGAAGGCTGCTAGACAATGTGAAAAGAATTAATTTGTTGTTGTGTCATGTCCTGCTATAGTTTTTCTTGTCCTTGGAACTTCAGGCTGTAATGTCTCTTGACTTTTTTGAGAAAGTAGATGCCTCGTATTAGTCTTTGGAAATAGCATGCAGTTTTCCTAAGAGATAGAAGCACAGAAGGCCAAGGTTAGGAAAGATGAATAAGTGCAGTCATTAATTGTAAAAAGTTCACCAAGGTTGCATGCTAATAGAATATTTTCATCTTGGGCAGCAATGGTTACCCCTGATTGAGTGAAAACAGGTTAATGGAATCCAATGGTTTGGACTATCAACATTGTTCATTAGTGGCTGGCTCATATGTGCAGCCAGCCACCTCCCCTCTTCCCCTAGAATATACGCCCTTGACCGGCAGTCGAATCGTCAGTCTTGTTCTCAGTTACTGAGGGGCCTGCAGAAGGTGGGGGAGGGGAAGCTGGTCAGGATACACAAAGAGGTGTGTTGTGTTGATGTCACAGGGACATAAAGTTGTTTTGTGTTGGTGGTGGTGGTGATGGGAGAATTGCGTGGGGGAAAAACATCTCTTGTTTATTAGGATTTGAATCTAAGGAGAAATAAATGACATCTCCAGTTGTGAAGCTCTAAGTAAAATCCTGTTTGTACTTAGAGTCCAGACCGATGGAGAGAATCCCACGCTTGATCATTTTTATTTTAGTTTGGACTTGGATTATTGGTAATTCTTTACTCCATTAAGACAAGAGCCTTTCCAATACCATGTCTGCCTAGAAAGAAATAGAATTCTGAAGCAGGAGAGTTGTGAGGAGGCGTGGAGGGGCTGGAAGTTTATTGTTTCTCAGGACTATTTTAGGTTTGTCTCTCCTGTCCTGGAGGTTACATTCCAGACCTCATGTACCAGGCAACTGTCCCCATCTCATTTTTCATCTGCTATAGGAATCCTGATGATACGATCCCTTTAATACTTACTTATTGAGCACCTACTGTGTGCCAGACCCTATTCTAACAACAAACCATGACAATAGCTACTGTATTAGTATTTACCATGTGTGTCTCTTACCTCACTTCCTTCCTGAAAAGATGGTTATTTTGCAGATGGGCAATTGAGGCTCAAGTGAAGTTGAATTACTTGTCCAAGGTCAAATAGCTAATGGGTGGTAGAGTCAATATTTGAACTCAGGTCTGTATAGAAACCACAGGCATTTCACTGACTAACTTTTAATAAGCTCCTTTGTCCTACTTTTGAGGTGGACATTGCATTTGAATAGGGGGAGGGAGATACATTAAAACCTTTGAAAACCTACAAGGATAAATACCTAACAACAAATCTGCCAGTATGGAGAAAATTCAGCTGCTGAGGGACCCTCTGTGGATGCTATAATCGCAGAGCTGAGATTAATACTTATGGTTACTAAGCTTTGTCCTCTATGGCCCCATCCCTCTAGCCTTGAATGCACAGGCAGATCCTCTCCCACCTCTTCTGGCTCCCTGTACGTCAACTGAGCAATAGAACCATGTTGTCTCAAGGGTGGAATCTCTGAATTCCTGCTGCCAACATCTATCACTACTGAGTTTCAGCAGCTGCTCCTGATTTGGGTAGCTGCAATGCTCCCTGTTAACACCACTGTTGGTGTTACCCACTACTTTTAAGAATGACACTTAAAGCCCTTTCTGAGGCCTTTTGGGATCAAGTTCCTGGGGTTTTGGGGAAGGGAGGGCAAGGTAGGGAAGGCCATATCCTGAGACTCTGGATTGGTGAGACACCCCACTAAGACCAGCTCTTGAATCCATCTCAGACCTGTGCTGGATTTCGGTGTGAGTCCAAGGTCAAGTTGATGGGTTGGTAGTAGGGTGGAAAGTTCTACCTTTCCTAACTTTATGGGGCTCTGTTCTCTCCTGACATCCACATTATTCCCAGGTCTTCGGCAAGTATTTTCATTGTAATGTAAGACCATATTAGAAAAGAGAAACTAAACCAGAATGAATTCTCAATATGGGCATAATGGCTTATATTATTTAAATATAATCTAGAAAAAAATGTGTTCCTCATGCTTACCTTGATTGAAAACACCAGGACGTTAAAACTAGGCGTTTGTGTGGAAACTGGCAGAACAGAAAAAGTCAATAATTTTACAGTAGAGTAGAATCACCTGTAAGATGTCGAGGACGTCACTGCATTTGGGAGAATATTTCTTCACAAGGTTGCCATGATCTCCCTATAGCTGTAGGAGTAAATAATTTCCTTTTATTTCCTCATTTATACATGTCAGAGTTGAGCCCAAAGAAAGAGCTAAATGATTGAGTGAATGGTGGTCAATGTTTGCCTACAATTAAAGCTCTCAGCTGAAGGCACCTTTGGTTGAGTTGCAGTGGTAACTCAGCTGAGTTGCCGAGACTCATGCTTCTGCTATGTGACGTGAGTCTGCCCCAAGACCCCAGTTGAAGGTTATGGCAAGGTATTGAAAAGAGCCTAATTAGGAAACTCTGTGATGGTAAAGGAGATGGAAAATATGGCCGGTGTTTCCTTTACCAATCTCATTGATCAAACTACTCATGGCAACTCAGCACCTCCGAGGCACTCATTACTCTTTCAGAAACTACTCAGAACCTACTATGTGGCTGATACGGTGCTAGGCACTGGAATGATTTTGGATATGAACTAATCATTGTCTCAAAAATGTACAATCAGTGAGACATTAGGAAAGACAAGACATGAGCCACACTGACCTAGAATCTGCAGAAAGGGAGATGTTTAGGGAGAGCCAAAGTGATGGACATGGAGCCTTTGGTGGCACAGGCAGGAAATCATTGCTTCTGATGTAGGACTGGGAAGAGGTTGGGATGGGTGCTACTCTTTTTTTTTTTTTTTTTTGCGGTACGCAGGCCTCTCACTGTTGTGGCCTCTCCCATTGCGGAGCACAGGCTCCGGACGCACAGGCTCAGCGGCCATGGCTTACAGGCCCAGCCGCTCTGCGGCATGTGGGATCTTCCCGGACCGGGGCACGAACCCGTGTGCCCTGCATCGGCAGGCGGACTCTCAACCAATGCGCCACCTGGGAAGCCCTGGGCGCTACTCTTAATCTCAGTCATCTTGGTCATCCTGAGTCTAGAGATGTGAGGAATTTTTAAACTTGCATATGACATAGCAAAAAGAGGGCTAGACCCAAAGACCAGAGAACTTTACTTCTAGCCACCAACAGAACCATGACAATCTCCCCTCCATCAATAGTTACCTTGGAAAAATGATCAGAACACTTTGGGTGTTAGTCATTTGGCCAGTAAAATGGTAATAATAATAGGTGCTTCTCTAAAGTAGAGGGCCGGACTGCCTGATCTCGTTAATTTTCTTTTAGTTCTCAAGTCTGTGATCCTACGACTTCCGCTTTTCTCAGTAGATAAAGGCAACACAAAGGCTGATTTTTGCAGAGGTGTGTTATTTGCTTGACCAAACACAATACCTGCCCCTGGACATTTGGACGACAGCTAACTGACCTCTAGGATCTGGTCCTAGATGTTGCCGAGTTTATTTGCATCAAGTCTAAAATTGTTTGTAGCTTTAAGAGCAAGACGATGTGTAGAAATTTCTGCCCACTATTTAACCATCTGAATTTATTGATGTATTAAAGGTAATTTACCACAGCATTATCCTTAAAGGACTTTTTAAAGTCAAACACTTCTAAAAATGTGTTTGATAAATGAGATAGACTCATGTTTGTTTATGAAAAATTCTCTGATTTGTCCCATAAAAGTAATAGTGGGTGAACAAGTATCTAATGAGTGCCCACTATGTATAAAGAACTAAATTAGGCTTTATTGTACAGGAGCAAAGGAGTAGAAAGCATTCTTTTTTTTTTAAGAACTGTGCCATTTATTTGAAATGAGGCATGCATCTGAGAACAATTATAGAGCAGCTTAGCAATACATTCTTTAATATGCTTTGAATTGAAGGCACCCGCTCCAATTGTTGGCAGAGTAAAGGAAAGAATAGAGACGGAAAGATTCCATGAGTTTTGAGTCTTGAAGGAGCTGATAAAATGTTTTCCCAAGGCCGGCTCTAATATTAAAATTCATTTAACAGCCTTCAAACCAGAGTTGGACACAGGTGGCAGCCAGAAGACAGTCCATGGACTAATCCCTACAATTGGGAACATAGGACGCCTTAGAACAAGAGTGGGCAAGTGAGGAAACTTCCCTGGGCAAACCGTAAGGCCAACCGGGTACTTTAATCTCATTACTATGATAATTCCATGTGATAATGTTCCCCCTATTACTGATCAGGAGACAGAAGTCCAGAAGGGCAAGGTAAAAAAAAATTCCCCACTAATAAGAGCCAGGGTTGGACTTGTTCCTACATCTGCCAGGATGAAAAAAATCTCAGTATGAGCGGTGACAAATGATGCAAAGAGAACTGAATGCAGGTCATCAGTTTATCCTCGTACAGTCAACTAAGCTGAGTGATAAACTAATAATTAGCTGAGATCACTAGCCATTCCAACTGTACTGGAAGCGACAGAAATTTAGATAGAAATGGCTCAGGCAACGGATTCCAAGCCTGGGAGACGACCTGTCTGTGCTTCTTATTCCCTCAGTAGGTTTTATAAAGTTCTTTGGCCAGAGGGAAACTGCAGAGCAACTTGAAAGCTATATAAAGCAAATGTGTAATGGTGTTGGCAGTGTTCTGAAGGGAGCTACCAAGAATGCATACTACAGGGAGGAATAAAGAACTGATTTCTGGCTGAAATCCATTTTGAATGGAAAAGCTTTAATGGATGAATTCTCCATCATTACGTTGCTGCTTTCCATTTAATTGTCATCGTTCACGATTTGAATTTTAAGTCTTTCTGCGTGTACATACATGACTCCATTGGGAGGTAGTGGAGATGTATGCTTATGAACTAGGCGTGCTCCTTCCTTAGACAGTGAATAACTTGTCTCACTCAACACTGCATCCTCTTCTCTCGCCGCAATAATTTTGATTATATTTAATATGCAATATAGATCTTTCTCTACTAAAATTTGAGAACTTGGTTTTCCCTCTTGTCTCTTTCCTCATTGGGAATCACGTGGGTGCGTCACAGTCCCTCTACTTCAGTATGTAAGTATAGGGACTAAACTTTATGCGCTTATCAGGTGCCTTTCACGGCTTTCATAAAATGGTGAGACACTAAGCCATTCCTGAGTAGTCTTGCAGATCATGTCAGATCAAGAGATCATCCCACTCAGGTTTTTTGTTTTGTTGATTTCTGAGGATTTCTCCAGCAATTGTTCCCGCCTGTGGGCCATGAGATCTGTGAGTGGGGGGGAGATGCAGAGTTATTGCAAAGGGTGTGTAAATTCATATGAACCCCAAGCAGCCATACGTGTACTACTATTTTTCAAAAGCATATAGAGGTATGTAATATACATGTGTGTATACATACATACAAAATCATGAATTAATGAATGACAAACACTTTTAAGTGTTACTGAACTCGTAGTAGGTTTCAATCATAAGCTATTTTCTGAATCAACATGTGCAAAAAACAAAAAAATTAACACATGGAAGGTCGTGTTTAATATGTTTAAAGCACTTATACCATTCATGACCTGAAGTATGGACTTAATAAACTTGATCGACTTATTTTCCTTCACTTTCCAAAGCAAAGAAAGAAAAGTCTGAAAATGTTAATTTTCCCCCAATATTTATATATCTCCTTGTTTTCTTTTTCTATTCTCATTGTATCAACTAGAAATGTTTTGTTGATGTCTCCTTGTATTGCCTCTGATACAAAGAGGAAGGATGCCTATGTTTTATTATTTACTGTATTTGGCAATTAGTTTTAGGTAGAACTTCTTTACCATATTATGGAAGTACTCTTCTATTTCTGATTCACTTTAAATGAGCAAAAGTCAGGAATAAATGATGAATTTCACAAACATTTTTTAGCTTTATATAAATGTGTATAAACTTAACTACTTGATCTAGCATTGTAATAGATTAAATCATAGCAAACCATTCTTGTTTATGATCCTTTCTTCCGTTTTAAACTGCTGGTCTTGATTTGTTTCTCTTTTATTGGAGGCTTCGTAAGTGAGTGTGCCTTGTAGTTTTCCTTTTTTATTAATTACTAGCTTCATCAATATCGCTATCAGGTTTATGCATGTTTCACAAAATTAATTTAGAAGGTGTTCATCTTTTTCTGTGTTTTAGAAACTGGGCTTTGGGGATATACACAGACCTCAGTTTGAATTCTGGGTTATTCACTTGCCAGTTTTATAACCTTGGGCTAGTTATTCAACTTGTCTAAACATCATTTTCATCACCTATAAAATGTAACACAAGCATCTACCCTAAAAGGTTTTGTGCAATTAAATAAGATTATATATGCAAAGCCCTTATCACAGTTCCTGGCTCATTGTAAGCATTAAATAAATGTGGCTTCTGTTGAGCTAATGATGGTAAAGATGATGACGATGATGAAGATGATGATGATGATAGTATTATCATTGAATGGAAATTATCTTTCCCTTGAAATTAGTTTTGTGTAACAATGTAACAACTTTTAAAAAAAGAACTGGGGGACAGTTTTCCTCAAGTTCTTCTTTAAGTTGTTCAGTTTTCCTATTTTTATTCAGTTAATTTTAATAATTTTTTTCAAGAGAAACTTGTCTTTAGACTGTGGAGCTCTTCAAAATTATTAGGCCAAGTATAATGTATGTTTTATGAGAGATTCTTCTCTTTCTCTCTCTCTCCATATATATATGTATATTTATATATTCATTTATATGTTTGTATTTATATATATATTTCTATGTGCATTTATATTTCTATATATGTTTGTGTATATACGTATAAAGATCTATATCTCTATAAATTCTCATACCCACTTTATAATTTCTATTTGTGAATCTTTGTGAATTTTCTTTTTTCATCATAGTATTATCATGGGTATATTTTTGTCTTTGTGGAGATAAGACATTGAGTTTATTTTTAAATTGTTTATATTTTCTGTCTTTAAAATCATTTCTACTTCAATCCTTATTAGTCTTTCTATGCTTTTTCTAAGTTTATATTTCTGTCTTTTGAATATAAATATTTGTTCATTTATTATTTATTCTTGTTTTTTTAAATCATTCAAAGATGTTGGTTTACCTCTGAGTACAGTTTTGCCTGCATCTCACAAGTTTTTCTAGTAGTGTTTCTACTACTATTATTTTAAATTATTCTATAAGTTTAGTTTTGATATTCTCTTTGATCTGAGAGCTATTTAGGTGAACAAATATTGTTTTGTTTTGTTTGCTACTATTTCTTAAATTATTTCCAGGTTTTTTCTTGTAGATGTCAGAGAATAATGCCTATCTTTTGCTTTAGCAATGGTAATTTTTATTTTTATTTTATAAATGATCAAATTTGGTAAATATTCCATAGCTATGGAAAAGGAAGTATATCATTTTGTAGATCATAGAGTTCGCAGAGTATATAAAAATGTGTATGTATATACATACACACAGAAAACAGCAGATATAATCAGTCATTATTATTTAGATCTTGTTACCTTTTTTTGGTCACTTGTTGCTTCAAGAACAACAACAAAAAAAACTGTGGTAAAGCTTACTCATTCTTATCTTATTTTGATTTTGTAAATTTCTCCTGTATTTGCAGTGTTTTCCTTTGTATACTTTAATTCTATGTTATCTGTAGCATTAATATCAATGACTATTATATCTTGTTAATACTACTATTACTAATACGGATACTAAAAACAACCAATAGTTTCTGAGCATGTAAAATGTGGCAGATATTGAGTTAGATGTTGTAGGTGAATTTTCTTATTTAATACTTGTAATAAGTATACTAGATAGATAGCTATATTTATCACTTCCAGTGAGGATTCCAGTGGATTGTATTCTACATTAACAGACACACAAATAAAAAACAATTTTTTGTTTTACATAATACTTTTGCCTTTAGCACTGCTTTTTTTTTTTTTTAAACGTCTTTATTGGGGTATAATTGCTTTACAATGGTGTGTTAGTTTCTGCTTTATAACAAAGTGAATCAGTTATACATATACATATGTTCCCATATCTCTTCCCTCTTGCGTCTCCCTCCCTCCCACCCTCCCTATCCCACCCCTCCAGGCGGTCACAAAGCACCGAGCCGATATCCCTGTGCCATGTGGCTGCTTCCCACTAGCTATCTACCTTACGTTTGTTAGTGTATATATGTCCATGCCTCTCTCTCGTCCTGTCACAGCTCACCCTTCCCCCTCCCCATATCCTCAAGTCCGTTCTCCAGTAGGTCTGTGTCTTTATTCCTGTCTTACCCCTAGGTTCTTCATGACATTTTTTTTTCTTAAATTCCATATATATGTGTTAGCATACGGTATTTGTCTTTTTCTTTCTGACTTACTTCACTCTGTATGACAGACTCTAGGTCTATCCACCTCATTATAAATAGCTCAATTTCATTTCTTTTTATGGCTGAGTAATATTGCATTGTATATATGTGCCACATCTTCTTTATCCATTCATCCGATGATGGGCACTTAGGTTGTTTCCGTCTCCGGGCTATTGTAAATAGAGCTGCAGTGAACATTTTGGTACAAGACTCTTTTTGAATTTTGGTTTTCTCAGGGTATTTGCCCAGTAGTGGGATTGCTGGGTCATATGGTAGTTCTATTTGTAGTTTTTTAAGGAACCTCCATACTGTTCTCCATAGTGGCTGAACCAATTCACATTCCCACCAGCAGTGCAAGAGCGTTCCCTTTTCTCCACACCCTCTCCAGCATTTATTGTTTCTAGATTTTTTGATGATGGCCATTCTGACTGGTGTAGCACTTCTTCTTTAATGTTAATATTGTGACTCTTGGTTCCTTTTCGTCTGCATTTGCCACGTATATCTGTCTATCTTTTAACGTGTAACCTTTATGTCACCTAGTGTAATATTGGTATATAGGAGATACCCTACAAAAAATGTTTGTGGGATGAGCAGGCCTCTTGGAGTCACTTTGTTTAATGTGTATCTCTTCTAGGAGGCATATAATTGGATTTTGTTTATGATCCAATGTGAGATGGTTTTTAGGGGAGTTTAACCCACTTACAGTTATTGTGTTAACGATATGTTTGATTTGCTTCTGACATTTAGCGCTTTGTATTTTCTTAATGTTTCCTTTGTTTTTCTTTTGCTGTTGCCATATGACTCTGAGTTCTTTGATTAAATATACATACAAATTGGTATGGAGAGTATACATCTTGTTTTTATTCCACTTTTGATTGACATATGGCTTGTCCTACAGCTGAGTGCATTCACACTCTTGGCACGATAATTGGAGTTTCCACTGCAGCTGCTGCTTCCCAAGGCTTTACATTCACGTGCCAGCCTACAGTAAATTATGTTCATGGTCATGAATTTCTCATTTTGTTTATGATCTCATTTGAAATAATTTATTTGCTTGAAAATGAAACATATTTGTTACATTGTGTAGACTTCTCTTCATTTGTTAGTCTTCTCCTCATCATATAACAAATGTTAAAAGATGTGTATTGATTATCTGTGCTGAACTATGTGAATTTGGAGGAGAAAGAAGAGGAATGCAAAGTGATATCTGTTGCTGTTTTTAAGTTGCTTAAAGTATAATTAGCAGGGGACTAGATGTATATCTATAAAAAAGGTAAATAACTCAAAAATTAAAATAGAAATGATGTCACTGGCACTGTGTATAAATAAATATCAAATGAGAAACATACACAAAATGTGCCATGAATTCAGAGGTCAGAAATACTGCCTAAAGTTGAAATGTTCAGAGAAATCTCTGAAGAAGGAGGAAACCATCCCAAGGTGGGTGAACAGTGTGAGCAAAGGTGTGGAGGTGGGCATGTACAGGGCATATTCATGAGATGGCAAACAATGGTCATTGTCACATCAGAGGTTTCATGCAACTGGAGATGTTTGTTAGGGTAAATGATTCATCCTACAAACATGTGTTAAGCACATAGGACCCAGAGAGCATACAGAGGGTATTTGACCAAGGTGTAGGGGCAGAGGTGTGTCAGAGAAGGCTTCCATGTGGAAGTAATGCCAGGGTTAAGTCCTAAGGGACAAGTTGGAGTTTAACAGGTAAAAGTTTCAGGGAGGGGTACGGAAGTTGGGAAGAAGTGTTTTCTAGGCAGAGGAAGCTGAAGATGTGAAGGCTTATAGGTAAGAGAGTGTATGGTGCTTTCCAGAACTGCAACTATTTCCCTGTGGTTGGCCTATGGAATGTGAGTGGGGGAACTGGGTGAAGAGGTTGGAAGGATAAAAACTGACCCAGGTCATGAGAACTTTGGGTACCACATGAAGGCTTTTGGACTTTATCTTCAAGGCTGCGGGAGCCTCAAAAATGACTTGAGTAGAATAGTGGAGTTGGTTGGAGAGTGGACGGTAGACAGGAAGATTAAAGTTGGGGAGATTTGTTGGGAGATCATTGGATGAATTCAGGTGAAAGATGCCAAGGGACAGAACACAGGCAGTAGCAGTGGGGATATAATTGAGGACAATTAAAACATTAGAAGCTATAGTTTGCAGGTCATGAAGGAATTGTGGGGTGGGTTGAGATAATTTCATATATATACAGTATCCACACACACAGATAAATAAAAGGATCTCACATTCTTCATGGCATTTTACTACTGAGTTTAGAATAATGGGGCTTTAAATGTTAGTATTGCCTTAAGACTGTCATGGGTGTGTAATACTGGTAAAATGACTAGGTCAATAAAATATGTACAAATGTACAGACTTGATGAAACAAACTTTTATTTAGCTACCGATCCCATAAATGGTCAAACAGTTGACAATGGTAAAGTTTGTTTCAGTAACAAAGCCTCTTAAAGAAAGGGAGATTTGGATGCCTTTCAATAAAATAAATTCCTTTCTTCTCAGATGACATGTAAACTGATGTCATTTCTCATTCCATAATAAAAAAAAAGACGAAACTTGTTATGGTTTGCAGTATTCCAGTGATGACATTCTTCCTCAAAGTAATCTAAAAAAAGACATTGTGAGCAAACTTGTACTTCCCTGCCAGAAATGCATGCCTGGCCATAATGCAAGCCTTTCATATTTAGCCATTTAGATAATGGTTTCTACATGAACTTTCATGACATTTATTTACTGCCATAAATGAATGGACCAAGCACTGTTGGAAGCCAGGAATCCAGTTCCTCAGCAGTTAGACTTCTCACTACCTTATCTCCACTTTATAAAGAGTGCTCTGAAACTTGTCTTTCCTGTCAGTATTACAGAGGCAATGTGAAACGTATGAGTATCTTGATTTTGAATTTTTACAGTTTCGCCTGCTTGTGAAATATTTTAGCCCCACTCCATGAAGACTATACTCTAGTTATAAATATTTCAATTCCCCAGCCCCCCTTTTTAGGGTGTATCAACCACGTTTTCCTTCCCCTCCCCTCCTACTGACTGATTCATGCATTCTCTGAGTTGTTGCTGCAGAAAAAAGCAGGCAGAAAAAAAAAAAAAGCAGGCAGAGACTGCCTAATTCTAAGACAAGGCTTTCTATATATTCATCTGGATAAAATGGTGAAATATGACTTGGGCTGATCTGCGAATGAGGGTTGAACCAGGATAGATGTGTTGATCACTGAATGGAGAAAGGCATCTTGCTGTAATAGGTTTTTCATTTACATGATAGAGGTGATGGATGGTGATTCTGCCCTGGAAGAGTTTGAATTCAAGGTGGCTTTGCTAAGCAGACGTCTGACTTGTTGAAGTCCTGCCACCCCCCTCTGGTCCCTACGTGCTGAGGTGTGGTGTTCCCGCTGGTTGAACTGGTTAAACTGGACAAACCACAGCCTCTCAGAGCAGGCTCTCAGGCCATGGCCTCCGGGCTGGCTCCTGCCCTGGCAGGAAGCTGTGCCCACATGCTTGTCTTCCTCGCCTCCCAGTCTGTTGGCACCAGGCACAGCCAGGCAGGAGCAGGGGATGGCTGTTGACAGGGCAGTCGGTGTCTGACTCTGGCCTGCTCTAGAAACACTATTCCAGGGTCTTCCCAGCTCTTGGCTGGCATCCTGCAATGGACTGGGATTCTAGACCAAATTTTAGGACCCTCATTCTTGGTGGCCAGAAAGCACAGAACCAGATGCAGCTGTGGAGGAAGATGGTGGAGAAAGGTAAAATAAAACAAAATTAGAATTTCTTTTTAAACACAATATTTATAAAATATTTTTATACACCAAACACGTATTTTTTTCTTGTAAAGTAATCGTATTGTCTGAAGGGGGGAAAAGAATTTCAATAAGACAGGTAGAAGGAAAGAAAACAATTAGAACACTTTACTATGGGAAAGCAGAGACATATCTAGCTGCTAACATTTGCTGTTCTTACAGCTGTAAAGAAATCTCTGGTGTCCATATGAACAGATATGCACATAATTGCAAAAGATCCTCAAATACCAGAGGGCCCCCAAAGAACTTGTATTTGACTCTACAGTTTAACTGTCACATTTATCTACCTATATCTGTGCCTACTTGCTGAGTAGAGCTAAAGAGAGAAATGGAGCAAAATCCTTGTTTTGACAAAGGGCGCAGGAGAATGGGGGAGTCGTTTCCATAAAAGGTAGTAAGTGTAATGATGCAATTATGGTATGGATTCTTAGGAAGCAGTTTAACTGTCTTCACATCCCTACTGTCTAGCACAGGGCTTGATGAGTGGTAGGTCTTCATATTTGTTGAAATTTGTGCTTTGGCTGCAATCAACATGAATTTGAGCCATTTCAGCACACACTAATCCTTTAAGTGATTTTCACTCATCCCATTTATTCATCCATTCACTGAGAAAATACTTACGAGACAGAGCTACCATACAAGACCAGAAGTATATGTAATGAATATCAGTGCAATTCCATACTAAATTTTGACATTTGCATAGGTAATCTAGACAGTGTTTTTTTTTTTTTTGCCAGTGAAGTGATATTGTATATAGAGGTTGTTTAGTACATTAAAAGATAGGCAAAATGGATTATTTATTGCAGAAGATTGCTTCATTAATTAAAATGTATATATTAATTATATACTTCCTAGGCTGGTGAAGATCTGATTTTATTTATAATCATCACAGTGCTGTAGAATGAGTCCAGAACATTCTGGAGAATGTTTCCCTTCCTTTTGACTCCCATGTGGGTGATTTCCAAGGGTCTCTACATCTCTGACCTAGGAGAAGCCTTCGTCAATCTTTGTGAATTTCCCCCTTTACAAGAGCGATATGTGCTGACTCTGCTTCCTTACCTCATACCCATTCATTTAAAACATTTATTGTGAAATATTTCAGAAGGGAACGTGTAAAGAAGGGCACAGTAAAGACCTGTGTTTCACCACTCAGCTTATCAAATAAAACATTACCAACAAAATTGATGCTCCTGTCCACTTGCATCTCACTTCCTTCAAATATAACTATCTTAAATTTGGATTTGATAATTATCATTATCAAATTAGCTAATTATCAAATTAGATAATTAGCTAATTATCAAATTAGCTAATTATCATTAGCTATGCATGCATGCCTAATCATTACACCATATTGTTTTCCATATTTTTAAACTTTACATGATGGTATTATACTGTATGTGTCATTCTATCACTTGGCATCTTGGTATTTTCATTCATTATTGGGTTGGTGAGGTTCATCCGTGATGGTGTTGTTCTACTGTATGACATTCCCCAATGTGTTTCCTCACTCTCCTGTTGACGGACATCTACTTTACTTGCAAATTTTGTGTCAAGGGGTCAAGACAGATTTGTCAGTATCACTTGGTGCCAAAAGGGACTCGTTGGCAGGAAAGTGGTCAGAGTCCAGCATCCTTTCTAGAGGCGTGCTTGAGCTCCAGTGCATGTGGAAGCACTGTGGGACAGGTCTCCTGTGGACAGATCCCACCAGTGGGATGTTTCCCACCTTGTTGCTCTCCCTTTCTGAGAGCTGAACAGGAGAAGAGCCTTGGAGGACTTGGGAACAGACTGCTTTGGCATCAAACAGTCTAAGGGTAAAGCATGAGCTGTTTGCAGTTGTTGGGAACATAAGCTGCCTCATCCATGGAGGTTTGCGGGAACGTGGGAGGTGCAGCCCCTCCTCCTGGGGAGAAGCCTCTAATGCAGTTAATTTCTTACCAGGCGGTTTAGAGGGAGCGTCTTATGGATTGACATTTGTCACTACAAACCAATTTTTTCTTGTTTCAAATAATGTTGCCATGATCATGTCTCCTTGTGTACATGTGCAAGAGTTGCGAAGGGTATACACCTAGGAGTAGAATTGCTGAATTGTGGGGATTATGCCTTCTCAGATTTACCGGAGGTTTCCATTTGTTCTTCAAATCATTGAACCAATTTATACTACCACCAGTCATACATAAGAGTAATATATTGCTTCACATCCTCGCCAACAATTGATATTGTCCAAATTTATTAATTTTTGCTGATTTGATAGATGGTATGAGATGAAACCTCAGAGAGGTGTTTTGATTATGATTAAGATTGAGCAGATTATCTTATATCTGTTGGTCACTTACATCTCCTCTTTTATGAATTGCTTTTTCTGTCTTTTTCCCATATTTTTTTTCTGTGAATGGTCTTTTTCTTTCTGACTTGTAGGTGTCTTACATTATGGATGTTTACTTTGCATAGATCTGTATGTTGCAAATACTTCTCCCATTCTGTAGTTGGTTTTTTGTTGTTGTTGTTTTACTTAGAAAAACAAAGCAAAACTTTTAATGGTCTTGTGATTAACAGAACTTAAATATTTGGATGTAACAGCATCTATAATTATTAAGCCTGGTTTCAAAGAGCTTTCTTTATTCTTCACTACTGTGAGTTTGGCTTTAATTCATTTTTACTCTATTTTTTAAAAGACTATTTTTATTCTTTTACTAACTACTCAAAATTCTATATGCACGCTTAACTTAATTTAATAACTATCTCTTCTGATATGAAAAAACCCTTACTAATTCTTTATTATTGTACAGTGTTTTAGTTCTATCTTGTTTTTGTACTTCCCTAATTCGACACTATCATATTGTATTTCTTATCACCAGTTTGATTAGATTCACCTATGCATTTAACAATCTCTTTGCTGACCATTCGTTTCAGACTTTGTCTAGTTATTCTTTTAGTGAAAGTCTATTCATAGTAAACTAAAATTTTTGTCAGAAAATATATTTCTTTGATCTCATTCTTTAGTGGGGATTTAGCTAGGTATGAAATTGTAAGTTGAAGTTACTTTCTCATGGCTTCTAAGAGATATTCTGTTATTCTAATCCTAATTTCTTTGTAGGTGTCCTTCTAATATGTTTTTTGGAAGGTGCTTTCTCTCTGGCTGCTTTTAAGGTCATGTTTGTCTTTGGTGGCCTGTAGTATTGCTATGGTATGTCTAGGTGTGGATTAAAAAAACAGACATTTTCCTTTAAAATTTTTGTATTTCTGAATCTGAGGATTCATGGTTTTTATCAAGGACACTTTTTGGTCATTTATATTTTTAAATATTGTCTTTTTCTAGAACGCCAATTAGATGTATGTTAAATGTCATTTCATTTTCCATTTCTCTTAAGTCTTTTTCATATTTTTCATCTCATTGGTTCTACTTGCTACAACCTATAAACTTAAAAAAATCTATCTTCCTGTTCATTAATTCTTTCTTCTATATTCTGTCCAATTTTAAACCATTTAATTTTTCATTTCAATAAGTATATTTCAGTTATATTTCAGTGATTACATTTTAATTTCTACAAGTCTAATTTGGTTTTTTAAGATTTCTTATTTGTATTTTGTTATCTTTCACAAATTTTGATATATGAAATTCTGGGAAGTCTACTTTTGAAGATTTTATTTCTACAAACTCTTTCCTCTGGTGGCCTGTATCCTCATATATGTTTTTTAAGCTAAGCTCTTTTTTTTTTTAACATCTTTATTGGAGTATAATTGATTTACAATGGTGTGTTAGTTTCTGCTTTATAACAAAGTGAATCAGCTGTACATATACATATATCCCCATATCTCCTCCGTCTTGCATCTCCCTCCCTCCCACCCTCCTTATCCCACCCCTCTAGGTGGTCACAGAGCACCGAGCTGATCTCCCTGCGCTATGCGGCTGCTTCCCACTAGCTATCGATTTTACATTTGGTAGTGTATATATGTCCATGCCACCCTCTCACTTTGTCCCAGCTTACCCTTCCCCTTCCCCATGTCCTCAAGTCCATTCTCTACATCTGTGTCTTTGTTCCTGTCCTGCCCCTAGTTTCTTCAGAACCCTTTTTTTTTTCTTAGATTCCATATATATGTGTTAGCATATGGTATTTGTTTCTCTTTCTGACTTACTTCACTCTGTATGACAGACTCTAGGTCGATCCACCTCACTACAAATAATTTCGTTTCTTTGTATGGCTGAGTAATATTCCATTGTATATATGTGCCACATCTTCTTTATCCATTCATCTGTCGATGGACACTTAGGTTGCTTCCATGTCTTGGCTATTGTAAATAGAGCTGCAATGAACATTGTGGTACATGACTCTTTTTTTTTTTTTTTTTTTTTTGCCGTACACGGGCCTCTCACTGTTGTGGCCTCTCCTGTTGTGGAGCACAGGCTCCGGACACGCAGGCTCAGTGGCCATGGCTCACGGGCCTAGCTGCTCCGCGGCATGTGGGATCTTCCCGGACCGGGGCACGAACCCGTGTCCCCTGCATTGGCAGGCGGACTCTCAACCAATGCGCCACCAGGGAAGCCCCGACATGACTCTTTTTGAATTGCCAAAAATTTGGTTTTCTCAGCATATATGTCCATGAGTGGGATTGCTGGGTCATAAGGTAGTTCTTTTTTTGGTTTTTTTAAGGAACCTCCATACTGTTCTCCATAGTGGCTGTATCAAGTTACATTCCCACCAACAGTGCAAGAGGGTTCCCTCTTCTCCACACCCTCTCCAGCATTTTGAAGTATAGTTGACTTACAGTATTATATTAGTTCCAGGTGTACAATATAGTGATTCGACATTTTTATTGGTTATTTTGTGTTGAGAATTTATATCTGACTGCTCTTTATCTGTGGCAATCCTGAGAGCTTGGGATGAGTGTTTATTCCTTTGCATTTGCTTCTACCACACACCCTGGGATGCTACCCAATTAGGACAACATTCAGTTAGTGTTTTGGCTCATGGTTTTCCAAACCCTGGTGTTGTATAAATTTAAGCCCCAGGCTCACATGGAATAGGCCTGTATTTAAAAATTCTTGGTTTTGGGGGGAGGAGTAGGAAAGTCAATATACCAGCTCTAGGAAACAAAATTTTGATTTTCCCCCAGTTACATTTGATTTTCAGGTAAATAATAAACACTTTGATTAGTTTTAATTTGTCCTACGAAATATTTCTCCTGGATTTTATCTGGTTACTTATGGCCAGGATAATGAGAGGTTTTGTTTTCCTGAGAAGAGCTGAAACTGATATCTTTCTGTATCATCTTCCTTTGTAGGTGAATAGAATTTTTTTTTTTCCTAATCCGTCATTTCATGGAGCATCTACAAAGTTCTTGGGTTTTCATGGGCACCTAAGTCCCAGCTCCCCACCTTGTGGAGGCTTTGTGCCTCGTTCCCCATGTTCTAGGTCCCTGGAATGGGAAAATTCCATGAGCATACTTACTGATCCAGCATTTGCTTTCCTGTGTGGTTTTCTGTTTCCTTTTTGGGTTGGTCATTTGGTTTTCTTAGCACTTAGGATTTTTCCCTTTCTTTCAAGTGAGATACATGTTTTAAAGGGTGTTTGCTGTGTTTTCATCAGTTACATTACTGGAAGCAGAACCACTTCCATTCACTCCTCACCAAGCCCTAACCCTTACCACTGATCTAAAATTGTCCTCTGAACATTCTGCCTGGGATGCTTTATTGCTAATTCCACTGCCCCTTCTTGAGAGCTGCCTACCTGACAGCTGTCATTCCTTGACTCCCCTTTCTTGTTCACTGACTCTTGTGACTCCAGTTTCTTCATATTTTTTTGCCTCTCTGACCAGCGATTGTCAGTCTTCTCTAATGGGTCTCTTTCCTTCTGTTTCTCCTTTGGAATAAACATGGCTCCTGGATAATTAGTATACTCCGAAGCTGGTGTCCTGATCTCTAAAGTCTGCAGGCTAGCTTTCACATTGTTTTCTACGGGAATCTTTTTAGAAAACAGATCTTATGAGTATTCTTGCCTTTGAAAATCTTTGATAACTTCTAACTGCCAAAATATATCATCTTAGCCTTAAAATTCCTCCATAGTATGACTCTTAGCTACTCCTTCTCCAATGTTCTCAGCTACCAAACTCTCTACTCACTACACTGCTCTGTGCTTCTTGGGCCATGTTGCCATTTCACTCCTTCTGTCTTTGTTCATAACCCTGGAGTGTCTACTGTTTGCTGCCTGCATATTGACATCAGACCCTTCCTCCAAGGTTACGGTCAGATTTCACCTCGGTGGAGGTGTGACCCACTCCTACCTTCAGCAGGCTGCTCAGTTGCACTTTATTCTTTTATGCTTTTGCTACAACACGTATATTTTGTGCTATCATAGTTATTTTTGTCTCTCGTATTTTGAGGGTACAAATTATTGTTTTTCATCTTATTACCTCAATTCTGAGCACAATACTGTATACTTGGTAGCCTTCAACAAATTCGTTGATTATTTAATAAAGGTGCTTTTCTTTTAGTGGTTATGAGGGCATATTAGATAGACTTATAGTATCACACCAGGTTTTATTCAAAAAATGAAGATCAGCTTAGAAAAACTGCTAGAGCTACATAGCAGTATGAATCTTCATTTTCATTTTGGAAGAGTATTTCCCTTCATCTCCTATATTATCAGGGGAGTTTGACTTCTATGTTGGATTTTCTTGCAGACCGGTGGTTACAAGACTAAGGATTCCTAGAATTTGATGGAATGGTGCTCCCAGAAAATGTCCAGAAACCTCCACGGCCTTTGAAGTATGTTCATTCGTTTCCCCAAATTCCTTTTTTCCTTTCTTTACTTTAAAATGATCATAATGCATACATTAAAGCAGAGGTAGGCAGCTTATGCCTATTTGGTATATTGTTCTAATACATTGCACAATTATATCACCTTCTAGTGTCTGCAACACCTATGAATCTCATCCTCCTTCCTTTTTCTCTGTCTGTCTAGGGTTGGCAGATTTTGCAAATTAAAGACATCCAGCAAAATTTGAATTTCAGAGAAACAATGCATACTCTTTTTAGTATATGTCTCAATGTCACATGGGACATACAGTAAAAAAAGAAAAGTCATTGTTTATCTGAAATTCAAATTTCACTGGGCATCTTGTATTTTATCTGACAACCCTGTGTCTCTACCACTTCCAGCTTCCTGATGCTTATCATCCTAATCATCTAAAAAGGACACAAAGCCTTTCCACATTCAGAAATGAAGATTCCCTACAAGTGATTTTCCCTGGAAAACTCTCAAAGGTTTCCTCCCTTGCAAATTTTAAGTGTGGAGAGGAATGTAACATGGCAACAGGATAATTAATTCTAAAGCCGGGTGGTGAAAAAATAGTATTGTAGTGAAAAACTGGTCTCAGCTGTGGGAGTTGACTAACAAATATGTCTCTGATCATTTTTCCGATACAACTAATGTATTGTGTCAGGCACATCTGGGGGACACACACTCTGTAACTCAGTAAAAATGCTTGAGGGAAAGCATGCGTGTGTGTATGTGTTGAGTTAAACAGCCCTTTGTTATGAGGGAGAGGGGCCATGAACACTGTGCCGAAATGCAAACTAATTGATGGACAGTATAATCACCACCTTAGTTAGCACCCCGGGACTCTTTTCATACCAGCTAGCTGTAAATTTAAATGGAAACCAAAAGGCTAGTACTCAGCCTATAACTCTGCATTCCATTACTTCATGTCTGAAATATTCAATGACTAAGAGAGAGGCTTAACAGATAATAGCTGGAGAGGAGCTGCATGGTGATTAAGGTAAGACTGAAGTGGTTGGTAAAAACCTCCATCTAACCATGTACAGATAAGAGCTTCTGTTTGAGGGATTAAACTCTATTCTTTGCTCAGAATGCATTTCTGAGTGCTGAACAGCCCAGCGATCTCTTTCATTCAGCCGTAGCCCAAGACAGTATGTTCTTCTCGAGATTATATGGTTTGGGTTAAGATGGCTCTATTCATGAGCCCAGTCAATCATGGTATATTTATCTTTTAGATGCCTGCTATTGAGTGTCATTGAAACAACTTGAGTTTTCTAATCAGACTGATTTGTGTTCAAATCCCACCCAGCTCTGCCCCTTGAATCATGGCATAAACTTTCTGAACCTTTTTGATATTCAAGTATAAAGTGAAGTTGATACTATCCATCTCTCAGGGTTGGATGTCGATTGACCAGGTTTATTACCTGCAAACTGCTTAGATTTTATTGCTTCATGAAAGGTAGGCTTGTCCCTCTCCATCTATATGCTTTCTTACATTCTGCTCTTTGCTTAAGCCTGATAGCAGTCATGCTGCTTCCTACCATCATATGCTTCCTGCTTGCACTTTTGACTCTTTTGAGACACCTTAATTTGAAAGTGTGTGACCTAACACAAGTTTGTATGCCTGATGCAAAGTGAGGCCAAACAAACCTAAATGTCAGAGTTTGGAGCAAAGGAAGGTTTATTGCAGGGCCAAGCAAGGAGAATGGGTGGCTTACATGCAGAAATCCAAACTCCCTAATCATTTCTGGGGAGAAGTTTTATAGGCAAAATTGAGGGTGAAGGCTTCAGGGTGTGACTTTCTTCGGATTGGTTGGTGGTGAGGTAACAGGGTGGTGCTCCAGGAATCTTGTGCTCATCCTGAAGTTACCATCCTCTACCTGGGTAGAGACCTTAGTTCCTACGTAAGAACTCAAAGATATTGTTATATATAGTCCTTGAGGAGGAACCAGGGCCCTGCCCCACAGCTACACTGTTGTTTCTTGACTTCTCCTCCTTTGTTTCTGCATCCCCTCCCTTCCTTGTTAAGCAAGGGAATCTGCCCTTTGGAACTTGTTTGAATCTGCCCTTTGGAGCTCAGGGAAGGTCAAGGAGGCTGAATGAAACCTGTTTCCTACAAATAAGGAACCGGGGACACAGAAAGTGTTTGTTCCCGGGCGGGGCCCACAGGATCCTGCTCTGTTTCAGGTGCACCACCAGTGATGGAGAACGTTTACTCTGGGCTGGAAATGGCAGAAGGCTGTTCTTTTCCAGGCTGACTGCAAGCAGTGGGCACTGGCTGCCAGCAGTAGTGTACTGGGGAAGGCCATGACACTGCCTGGTGTGCTGAGACACAGCCCCTGACTGACTGATGAAGGCCACCGCTGGCCCAGGAGAGGAGAGCAGTGGTATCTGTGCTGTGTGGTTGATAAGGTTCCCCTCGGTCAAGTTATGCAGCAGGGAGTTTGCCTTCAGGAACATTACCTTCCCTATCTGCACCCTTTCTTCCACTTTTTGTGTCACCTTCCTGAGCTCACTAGTGTTTACATACTGGCTGTGGGACAGAAAATGAAAGACGAACTCATTGATTTCTCTTAGGATTTCGGGACTGGGAAATCGCTTCCATCTGCAGAGTGCCATGAAGGGAAAGCCAAGGTGCTCTGAGCTAGCCTTAGCTGCCTGTCTTCCCAGATGCAAGCTGGTGGTCCTCAGCCTGTATACGTGGCTGCCACGTGGCAGCCCTGTGCAGGAGGAGTGTGGAGGAAAGCAGGTCCCTCAAGTCATCCACCAAGTCCTTTGCGGTTCTAACCTCCAAAAACAGGTTCGAGGAATCTGGCTTTATATGCAATGTGTTCAAAAAGAAAATCCTGTTACATCCAGGGGCCTATGGGGATGAGTTCTTTAGTTTCCGGGAAAGGCCGAACAATCCAAAATACCTTCCTTGATTTTGGCTATCGACTGTATTCTCGCTGATGATGGTTGTGAAACAGGAGGGAAGGGGGCAGGGCACGACCTTTAAAAGAATGACATCGCCTGAGGACATGACATAAGCTAATTAGAACCAAATAGGTCCAAGATGGCAGACTAGTCGGCTTCCACTAGACCTGGAGCCTCAGTATATGCTCATTATAACACATCAGCAAGCTAAATGACACACCCGTGTACATGACAGTTCCAAGGCTGAACATAAAGGTCAAAAAGTGGGCGGTGACCCAATCCCTGGAAATCCCCACCCCTTCCCCCAACTAGCTGGAATACTCCTCCCACTCATTAGCCTATGAAACTACCCACCCCTTTAAAAACTGACAACCCCATACCCTGGTGCCACTCTCGCCTTCTGAGATGGCCCACACTCTGTCTGTGGAGTGTGTTTCTCTCTAAGTAAATCCACTTCTTACCTATCACTTTGTCTCTCACTGAATTCTTTCTGCAGTGAGACATCATGAACGTGAGCTTCATTAAGTCCTGAGACCAGGTGTGTGATCTCAGTTAAAAGACCATAGATTCAAGTCTCAATCTGGGTTTTGGCTGGATTCGAGTCCTGGCATGTGGGTTCAAGTCCCAATCTGAGACGCACAGTTTCAGTTTCATTTCTTTAACTCAAACTTCTGTTAAAATGTAAGTTTTCCTGAAAGAACCTTAGGATGGCAGCATAGAAGAGAATATTTTAAGAGCGATGAAAGAAATGAGAGAGAAAAATTATATCACTGTAAATGCAAAATGTAGACTTTCCAGGAGGAGTTGGACAATCCTGAAGCAGATAGGGTAAGATAGAAGAGTTCTGGGGCGTTTCAGCCTTTCACAAATCTATACGTTATGCTTAAATAAGGCCATCTGATCAGTTTTTAAAAGTAATATTTGTTCTGATTATTATGGTAGAAATTTTGCAAAAATGTGGAAAGAATACAAAAGAAAATAAAAATTTCTAATAATCTCACAGGAAGGATTGACCCAGTTGGCTAACATTTTGGTGCATTTCCTTCTAGTCTTTTTTCTGCATAGATATTTACATATTTGCATATAAACTATCAACCCCAGCAGCCCTTGTTTGCCTGAGGCTACCAAATAAGGTCACCTTATTAGTTTTCTTTAAACTTCATTTGTTTTCATTTTTTTTTTTTTAAAAAAAACCAAACATTTACTGTCTCAGTTTCTGTGGGTCAGGAGTTTAGGAGTGCCTTAGTTGGATGGTTCTAACTCAGGGTCTCTCATGAAGTTGCAATCTGGGTGTCAGTAAGCTGTACTCATCTGACGACTTGACTGGGCCTGGAGGACCTGCTTCCAAGAAGGCCCACTCTTACAGCTGCTGGCTGGAGTTCCCAGGTCCTCACCATGTGTGTCTTTCCATAAGGCTGCTTGAGTGTCCTCACAACATGGCAACTGGCTTCCCCAGAGTGATGATTCTCAAAAGGGCAAGGAGGGAGTCCCAGTGTCCTGGCCTTGGAAGTTACACAGGGTTACTTCCATCTTATTCTGTTCATTAGGAGGAAGTCAGGAAGCCCAGCCCACACTCAAGGGCTCCACCAAGTGACCTTGCAATTCCTTGGGCTTGGTCTTGCGGCTTGCTTGCTCTGACCTTCATTTTTAATGTCCAGTTATGCTAACTTGAGTTCCAACAATGGAGTTGCCAGATAGTGTTCCTCAGAAGCTTCTGAGAGTTTTTCAGAGGCTCAGTCTCATAAATGCTCAGAAATAGGCCTGCTCTGCTGTGGCATCCACTGCATACAACCATGCTGTGACAGCCGCTGGCCTTGTGACAGACCCGTTAGATGCTTCTTCCCCTGGTCCTCCCTTGGTGACCACTAGTGATATCATCACTCCACCTTTTGGAACAGAACACTGATTCTCCTGTGGCCTTTCCCTCCAGTTCTTGGGACAGCCCTTTTCTAAATCCCCAATGCGCAGCTGAAAAAAGGCTGCGTTTTTCAGAAGAATTCACTGAAGTTTAGGGGACACAGAAGAGAAATGTAACATAGGAAACAACTTAAAACTGCTTCTAGAAATGCCTACTCATAAAGTTGAACTGGCCACAGCCTTGGAGGGAATGGAAATCCACCCACTCCAGGAGAGTCCAAGAGTTGCCTTCTTCACTTTTCACTGACTGCCTCTGTGTTAACCCCTTTTACAGAATGATTAAAAGTAGGGACTTCCATTCCCTGCAGAGAATAGAAGACCCTAACTCCACCTACACGGGCATGGTCTATCTGGCCATGGGGGCAGATGACTCACTCATACTAGTCTTAGAGAACATTTCCCAAAGTCAAGGCTATTGCTGCATCAAGCCCAACATGGACCTTGATTTCCAGATCACTTCCAAGGTCACACGAACAGAAGATCAAACTCCTCCATATTCTAGCTACACCTTCTGCAAAAAAACTGCTCAAGAACAACATCACATCTCTTTAAGGACAAGCAGTGATTTGAAGGTATATAGCCATCTAAGTCCAGGTTTAGAGAAAAAATATTCTCTAAAGGATCTGATCTTCAGAGGCGTAATTTTTAAATGCAGCTGTTTTACATTTATTAAACAGAACATCTCAGTCAGATCCTTCTGCATGTAGATTGCTTCAACACATTTACATATTCACTCTTGCTTTACATTGCATAACTTCAAGGGACCACACAGAAGCCAGGAAGTCTCCCCAGACACAAAGTGAGACATTGCATGCAAATTTTAAAACAATGATTTTTAAAATAAGTCTTCAGGTCAAATCTCCATCTGTGATACAAGACATACATATTTGCATAATTGAAAATCATACTTTGCATATAATTATAATCTGCTTTCTTTAAAATTTTCCATTGTAAACATTTTCCAGTATCATTAAAATGTTTTATCATTGATAAAGTTATCCATGATAAAATATCATTATGTCTTGAAAATATGATTTTTAATGATTTTATGATTTCAAATCTGCAGTTGGTATTAACTCTTCTTTCTTGTTGGGCATTTATGTTATTTCCAATTTATTAATATAAATGATATAAAAATGAACATCTTTGCACATATAATTGTCCATTTTTCTGATTACTTTAAGTGAGTTAGCTTTCATTAGGAAACCACTTCAAACTTAATGACTTCAAACTACAAACATTTATTATTTTTCATGATTCTGTAGGTCAACAGAGCATCAGTTTTTCTGGTTTGCGTTGGCTCTGCCAGGACTGAGTGGTCTAGGATGGCCTAACTCACGTGTCTGGAACGACTGGCACAGCTGAGATCATTGGGCCTCTCCCCATCTGGTCTCTCATCCTCCAGGAGTCTAGCCCAGACTTATTCATGGTGGCAGAAGGGTCCCCAACAGCAGGAGAGGGCAGGCCCCATTCACAAGTAGTTTTTAATTCTCTTCTCATGCCACATTTTCTCAAGTCCAGTTGGCTAAAGAAAGTACCATGGCCAAAGCCAGATTCAAAGGATGGAGAAATAGGCTCTACCTCCTGATGGGAGGGGGAGCCAAGTCACCTTGAGAAGGCGCCTGAATACTGGGAGGAGTGAGGGCAGCTGCAGCCATTTTTGCATACAACCTCCTGTACTTTCCTTGAATTTCTGGAAGTAGAATGACTGCCTCAGAAAGTATAAATATTTGTTTGTAAATGTTTCTTACTATATAAAGCCACACTTACCCTATAGAGAATCTGTCCTGTTTTGCATTTTTAACAGCAGTCTATTATAGCACCTATAGAAAGCATCCGTGCTGGTATTAAATATTATAAATTTTAAAATATGTAAATTATATATATTTTTTATTTTATTTGCATTTCCATAATTACCCATGGAGACTAATATTTTTATCACTTTATTACCCATTTATATTCCTGTTTTGTGAATTTTCTTTTTATACCCATTTTCCTTGAGGTCCTTGTATTTTTCTCATTGATTTGTGCATGCCTTTTATGAAGGAATATCATTAACCATTAATATGTCAGAGTTTGTACAAATATTTTATCCAGTTTTTTGCTTTTAAAGATACATGAATTTCATACTTTTATACAGTCTATATGTTTTCCTTTGTGATTATTTTGTTGCTTTTAAGACGGGAAATATATTACTACCAATATAAAAATATTTATTCTCCTACATAGTCTATTTTTTTCGGTGATATCCTTTTTAAACATTTAACTATTTAATTCATCTGAAATGTATTTTGGCATATGGTATTATATAAGCTATTTTTTTCCTCAAAAACTACTTCTCTTCAACTTAATTTAAAATATATATACCTTTTTAAAAAGCCTACCCTGAGCAACTTCAAACATACACAAAATTAGAGAGAATAGTGTAGTAAATCCCTATGTATTTATTGCCCAGATTTAAAAATTATCTACTAATATCCAATCTTAGTTTATCTGTTTTTACTTCCTCACAATTTTCATATTATTTAGACAGAAATCCCAGTGTCAATGAAAATTAATCAATAGTAAATCTAAGAAAGAAATGGAAAATTTTATTCAAGCCAACCTGAGAATTATAACCCAAGAGACAGACTTTCAGAAAACTGTTCCAAAGAGGTAAAGGGGGAGGTCAGTATATATGTGATTTTTGGTGAAGGGTTACATGTAATCAAACACACATCTTGGTAGAGGGTTACTGCTACTTCAGAGGAGCAGATATCTTAGTTAATGGTTTCAGTGTTTTTCTAAGTATGGGAAGATGCAAGAAACTGGGTTCATAAAATTTTCTCCTGAAAATATCTAACTATCTGAGGGTCAGTGCTGTCGGTTTTCCCAGAGCACTAAATGTCTCATCTTGTTCTTTGCCCTGAATTCCTTTCAGGGTGTACTGTAGGTCAGTGACCAAAGTGGCTAATGACTTGATTCTTGTAGAACTGGATGGTGGGCAACATTCTTCATTTTACAATCCCTTCCCTTTCAGTCTTAATTTGGACAAAGGTTTGGGAGGCATTTCGTGACCAATTTGTCCCTGGGAATTCTTATTCCCAGGTCAGGAGAGGATTTCATTGATAGGCCATTCAATGTGCTATTACTGGACTAGACCTTTTAACAGTAACCAAAAGTCTCTGAATCACCTGTCTTACTAGTCTGTTATGGTCCAGGAAATGGTTCCCTCTTATTGCTTCTTCCAGTATCTAGAGTTAGACATTATTACAATCATGTATCTTGTAGAGTCATATATTTGGTTAATCTTTTCAAGTCGCCTAGTCATCGTTATTTTTATCGGAGGCTCAGTTGCACATTTAGTAATGCAAGGCACAATAATCTTGTAAAATAGGCAGAATACAAGTAATATAGCTATCCACATTACAAGGGCATAAGTAAGTATTTCAGCTAAGAACTTCCAATGGTTGCTGCCCAGTACCTCCCCAGGTGGTCTGACCAATCTGTTCTGCACCAATCACTATTTTAAGGGAAATGATATATTGGCCTCGTACATAGAGTTCACCCGAGATGTCTGTACATACAAGGTGAGTGGTGGGTTACTGTGGCCCCTTAAGGGATTGAGAAAGGTATGTTACCTTGTAAGGATTTACATGGCGCCAGAAGGAGACAAGTGGATCTTTAAGGTTGAACAGGTATTTCTGCCATTGGGGAGGTCTGGTTAGTGCAGGATGAAGACACACAATGCACATTGGTTGTGAGGGGCTGGGGGAGAGGCCAAAGGGCAGAGAAAATGTTTTATGTTCAAATTTTTCTTGTCTTCCCTTCAAATATGAATTTTTATTCCATCGCCAGACATCCTATCATTCCAACATCTATTTCTGAAAGATAAAGACCCTTTAAAAACATAATAATATCATTATTATACCCAAAATATTAATAATTCTTTAATACAAAATTTACACATTGGGCCATAATTTCTTTACACTTTGGATAGGAATCCAAGTGAGTAAATACACTGTAATTGGCTGCTATGTCTCTTAATTCTCTTTAAGCTGTTAAGTCTCTTTTATTTCCCTTGCAATGTATTTGTTGAAGAAAATAGATTGTCCTATAAAGTCTTTCATATTCTAGACTTTTCTGATTGAATCCTGTGGTGTTGTTTACCATGTTTCTCTATGCTTATATTTCCTTTAACTTGGTGTTTAGATCTAGAAGCTTGATTAGATTCAGGTTTTATTTTTGAGCAAAGAAGATCTTCTGGTTGATATCATTCTATATTTCCTTCAGTATGCACATATTATTAGGTTGTCTGCCTTTGCAGGATAATGATCGTGAATGATTATTGCCGAGATCCATTAATTCTTTGTGGATCTAGGGGGCAGTATTCTCATTGTATCCTTTTATCCTCATTTACTAGTAGAATAATTCAATAAAAGGAAACTTTCTCTCACCTCCCGGTTAGCTGTGGTACAATTTATAAAGAAAAACCGTGATTCTTTTCTTCTGTTTAATAGCTTTCAAAGTGATGAGTTAGTTCTTTAGCATCCTCCTATGGTGACTAAGTATTTTAAAAAATATATTATTGTGAACTTTTACATTTAATATGTTTCAATCCATTGCAATTATTATTCTTAATGAGGTTAAATTTTTCTCACGTTGGCCAGTAGGAGCCTCCTCTTCAAACTGGTGCTTGAATCCCTTTGGCATGGACTTATAGGTCTTTGGAGGCTTCCTTGCTCTCTGATATAACAAGATATTTCAGTCTTCCTGTGTGTATCTCCTGCCTCTTAATGGGATCACTTATTTATCTGAGAAACCCTGGTTCCTTCTGGTGGAAATTGTTTTTTTAAAAAATTATTTTATTATTTATTTTTGGCTGCATTGGGTCTTCGTTGCTGCGGGCGGGCTTCGTCTAGTTGCAGCGAATGGGGGCTACTCTTCGTTGCGGTGAACGGGCCTCTGATTGTGGTGGCTTCTCTTGTTGTGGAGCACAGGCTCTAGGCACGCAGGCTTCAGTAGTTGTGGCTCGTGGGCTCTAGAGCGCAGGCTCAGTAGTTGTGGCGCAAGGGTTTAGTTGCTCTGCAGCATGTGGGATCTTCCTGGACCAGGGCTCGAACCTGTGTCCCCTGCATTGGCAGGCGGATTCTTAACCACTGCGCCACCAGGGAAGTCCTGGAAACTGGTATTTGGAAAGCCTGATTTGAGTTCCTGGGGGGCTCATTGCTAGAGTGTTGGTCACTGTTTCCAGGTCTTTTTCATTACTCAGAGCTAAGAAATACATGTACTATGTTTAAGACAAAATGTATTATGGATTTAAATAGATTTTTCTGATTCATATTCAGCACCACAGAATTTTAACTGAACCATATTGATCTTACACCTGTATTTCTTTTTCCAATGCTAAAAATCAATTTGCAATGATATCAACATAATTACTAATTTGCTTTATTTTACAATATATATGCAGCAGTCTCAGAATAACCACCAAACCTATCCCAACAATTGATTACCGAAAAGAGTTTAAGCCTTTTGTTAGTTGTTTCGTGTATTTGTGTGTGTATATATATGTGTGTGTGTCCCCGCTTAGCATGTATTAAGATGTTTAGTGAAAGTCACTGAGTGGTTCCTCTCTATTCGTTATACCAACAACCCAGACACAGATTACATTTCATTTTGCTTTCAGTTTTAGTGTTTGTTACATTTTGATCAATCTGTAAACTTTTTTTTTAATCTAAAATTTTACAGCTGTCTCTTGTAGCTGGAACATTAAATCAAAAGCGTCATTAAGAATAGGATAAATATAATGTGGCATCCAAAATCATTGCATGTGTGCTGAAACATGCCAGGGTTCTGAATCTTGAGTCTAAAAGGGTTGTTAGGGCAGGAAATGGCTCTACTCAAATAGCATCACAATGCTGAAGGGACACCAAAACACATAGTCCAATAACTGTGAAGCCTTCTGCATGCACCGAGAATCATCGTGTAGCAATTGTGTTATAATTATTGCCAACTTGTTTACCGTTGTGTTGAGCCATTTCATCCCTTCAACTGTGCCAAAATTCTAGTGTCTGAAAGTGTGCCCTGAACCAAAACCACAGAAGGAGGAAGCTAGAGGAGCACTGCTGGTCTTTGCTGGTCTTACTCCAGCAGCCTGGAGCTCCATGGCACATCCATACCAAGGGCTTTATTGTAGGAGAGACTGAGAAACTTGTGGGGATGACACCTGGGGGAACAGAACTTGCTTCATTGACAGTGGGTCATGGGAGAGGCTGCTTCAGAATATCCTTTGAATGCTCTCTCCAAGGACTCGTGCAAAAGCTGTGAGAAAGAAGCTGTGAACAACTAAAAGGAGTGCTTTCTTTTTCTTTTAACGCTCTAAGAACACAACCGATTCCAGTTTTATAGCCCAAGTATAATCGCGTGCTGTGGAAGATTGGATAAGAGCCCTTTTCCCACTTCAGTAAAGGGACTGCTGGACCACCTGTAATACAGGGAAGAGAATGAAGAGGGAGGCCTCAGATCAGAATGGAGCCATTCTCCATATGGAACAGAGGCAGCTGCAGAGGACATTTCTCAGTGAACTTTAGGAAATGGCATAGACAGCTCTGGAGCAGACAGGAGAGTGATGGCTGGTACCACATCACAGCCAAAGGATTGGGCTAGAAGTCTCCAACTCTGTCTCACATCCTAGATTATTCTACTTTCGAGCTAATGTTAAACACGTCCTGTATTGTTCTGAATAATTGAATAGGGGCTAAAATTCCTTGGTGAGATGTGGAACTAGATAAATATTATGCAGCTACTGTTATTGCAACCTTAATTTTAGTGCTGGCCTGGCATTAATGGAGGATAAACAGTCTGCATAAAGTAAATCATTCCCAATAACCATAGCAATGGGCATCCGCATAAGTCTTTTCCCTTATAAAGTAATTTGACATCTATTGAGCATGAGAGAGAAGGAATAGGCCCCCTTCATATTGTGAACTTTCAGCCAGAGAAATAATTCTATCAAAAGTCATACAGGTGTTGCCAGGGGAATGTCTACATGGGGCGTAGGATTTGATTCTACCGTTCTATGATTTTTTTTTGTGACTCCTGGGGGAGTAAGGAGGAAGTGCCTTCAAGGTGGGACTTTGGATATTGAAGTTTAGCTTTACTTCAGCTCTGCGGATGCTCTGCCCAGCCCTCATCAACTGTTTATTCTCGCTGTTTTCTTTTTTAATGCTGTAAGTTTCCTTTATGGAAATCTATTCGGTAGCATCCGTTCTGCTGGATTCCTCCTCAGTACCTGCTTCTTATCAGTGCTGTATGGTAGGTACTTAGTCCAAGTTCCTGATGGACTGGGTGATTGAATAGCAAAACTCTCATAAAGACAGCATTTTAGAAGGCTTTACCACTACTGTATAGAAGATAGGTAACCAACAAGGACCTATACTATAAAGCACAGGAAACGATACTCAATATTTTGTAATGACCTATAAGGGAAAAGAATCTGAAAAAAGTACATATATATGTATGTATAACCGAATCTCTTTGCTGTACACCTGAAACTAACACAACATTGTAAATCGACTATACTTCAATTAAAAAATAAAATAAAAAGATTTTACACAGCAAAGGAAAACATAAACAAGATGAAAAGACAACCCTCAGAATGGGAGAAAATATTTGCAAATGAAGCAACTGACAAAGGATTAATCTCCAAAATTTACAATCAGCTCATGCAGCTCAATATCAAAAAAACAAACAACCCAATCCGAAAATGGGCAGAAGACCTAAATAGACATTTCTCCAAAGAAGATATACAGATCGCCAACAAACACATGAAAGGATGCTCAACATCACTAATCATTAGAGAAATGCAAATCAAAACTACAATGAGGTATCACCTCACACCGGTCAGAATGGCCATCATCAAAAAATCTACAAACAATAAATGCTGTAGAGGGGGTGGAGAAAAGGGAACACTCTTGCACTGTTGGTGGGAATGTAAATTGATATAGCCACTATGGAGAACAGTATGGAGGTTCCTTAAAAAACTAAAAATAGAACTACCACACGACCCAGCAATCCCACTACTGGGCATATACCCTGAGAAAACCATAATTCAAAGAGTCATGTACCACAATGTTCATTGCAGCTCTATTTACAATAGCCAGTACATGGAAGCAACCTAAGTGTCCATCGACAGATGAATGGATAAAGAAGATGTGGCACATATATACAATGGAACATTACTCAGCCATAAAAAGAAACAAAATTAAGTTTTTTGTAGTGAGGTGGATGGACCTAGAGTCTGTCATACAGAGTGAAGTAAGTCAGAAAGAGAAAAACAAATATTGTATGCTAACACGTATATATGGAATCTGAAAAAAAAAATGGTTCTGAAGAACCTAGGGGCAGGACAGGAATAAAGACGCAGACGTGGAGAATGGACTTGAGGACATGGGGAGGGGGAAGGGTAAGCTGGGACGAAGTGAGAGAGTGGCATGGACATATACACACTACCAAATGTAAAATAGATAGCTAGTGGGAAGCAGCCACATGGCACAGGGAGATCAGCTTGGTGCTCTGTGACCACCTAGAAGGGTGGGATAGGGAGCGTGGGAGGGAGACGCAAGAGGGAGGAGATATGGGGATATATGTATATGTATAGCTGATTCACTTTGTTATACAGCAGAAACTAACACACCACTGTAAAGCAATTATACTCCAATAAAGATGTTAAAAAATGAAATAATAAAATAAAAGAAGGCTTTACATCCATTCAATCTTTCTTAAATGTCAGCTTACACAAAGCTAAAGTAGTTTAGGAATTAACTGGATCAGTTTCCCCATCCTTAACACATCACTATGTTATGGCAAGTATAAGAATATGAGACTTGCATCTCTACTTTTCTTAGCATTTTTTAGTGCCAGAGTATTAACAAGGACACAAGAAGTAATGGAGTTCCCTACAGAGCATGATTACATTGATCATAAAAAAAGTGCTGAAAAACAGAAGAAATAAAACGCCAGCTTAATGATCATGATGTCTTACACTTACTCATCATTTTGCAGTTTAAAAAGTACTTCAATATGTATTATCTGGGAGACCAACAGCAGTGATTGCTCATGTAATGAAGTACTGTCCTTTTAAATGTTCTCGTAAATAACAGTGCTGGGTATATTTGAGATTGAAGATCATGGAAGGATAAAGAAAGATGTGCCTTTTCAACCCAGATGCTCTTAGTGGTTTCAGGTTTTTCTCTGCCCTGTGGGAATCCATCAGTTGTGTCATTTGCTGTGAGACTCAATGCAGACATTTTACCCAATGCCTACCTCTCCTTTTCTTTACACGATAAGATCTTATTTCCATAACGAAGCTTGGGGTAGCTCTCTAGAAGCCTTTTTGGCATTTTCTGGTTTCAAATTTCCATGTTATCTTCCCTATGAATTTCAGAGTTAACACTGTTGGTGTTGGAGTTCTCAAAAATATGGGATGTCCATTATGGCCTGTGAACGGCGGCCAGACTCAGTAGTGAGCTATCCATGAATAGAAGGTTTGCTCTTTGGTCTGTGTGCAAAATTAATAATGCATATATGTGAACATAACAGAACGTTGACATGCCTCTCCTGATGTCTAAGAATTTTGTCTGACATGCCAAAGCTGAAATCTGTGGGTGCTAAGTACACCCACATTCTATAGGGTACTGCAGGACACTTCTATATAGGATGTGTTACAAGAGAACAAATTAGGTCAAACCCAGCATCCTGCCCAGTCTGTAAAAGAGGAGATTAGAAATTTGAAAACAAGGATATTTGAAGGGGGTTTAGTAGAAGAGAGGATGTTTTAGCTTTTCTCTTTTAGAGAGAAGTGCAGGGTCTCTAATAGCCTGCAGGAGCCCATAGGGAGAGCCTGTTAGTTGCCATGCTTCCCTCCCCCAGCCTTTTCATCTTAGATGGAATAATTTAAAGCGAATCTCAGACATCATGTCATTTCATGGGGTGTAAGGAGTCTTGCTATATTACTGAAGATAAAAGCCAGACCAACAAAATAACACAAGAAACCTTTTTGAGAGGAGAATTCCTTTTGTCTCTGACTGACAGCCAAGCAAACAAGTAGAAGCATAGACCCTCTGGGAAATGGAGGGGCCCATGAACCTGCCACCCTAACAGATATTGCAAAAGAAAGCAATAAAGTGAAAAGGTGAATTCTTCCCAAATGATCACCTGCCTGTTCTCGGCTGCACTCTGGGTCCCACCTTGCGAGACTAAGGCTGCTATTACTTGGAGGAGAGGGGAAGGGGATAAATGTCCTTTGCAGCTGCCAGAGATGGAGGGATGCAACAACCCATTTCTTGCAAGTGATCTGATGGATGCATCACATGTCAACCGAGAACAGAGAAACACTTCACCTCAGTGTTCTTGAATGCAATGCCCCTTTCAGGCATTTAGACTGTGCTAGTATTTCAAATTTAAATCCAAGGTCATTTCTCTGGGCAGGAGGTCACTCTCACATTTCTAAGAACAGAAAAGAAAAAGTACAAAAGCCCCGAAAAACCCTGAAAACAAAGACTCTGTATTCTGCCCTTCCTATTGAAACACCTTGTTAACCCCATGGTCCCCTCTGACCAATACAGATGGCATTTTCATGGAAATCTTGGTCAGTGGGAAAGAGTTGCTAGTCGAAGGCAGAAGATTTTCTGATATAAATTTGTTCTTATTTGAAAAATAATGCAAGTTTACTGTAGAAAATAGAGATACATAGAAAGAAGGAAGAAAAAATAAGCCATAGTGCTATCACTCAAGAACAAGCACTGCAAACATTTTATTTTCTTTTGGTCTATTTTTTTTCCCCCATCTTTAAGTCTTTATTACATATCTTTTTTAAATTTAATTTTTATTTTATATTAGAATAGAGTTGATTTACAATGTTTTGTTAGTTTCAGGTGTATGGCGAAGTGATTTCAGTTATACGTATACATATATCCATTGGGGTGAGTGTGTGTATGTGTGTCTGTGCTTATTAATTTTAACCCGTGGAATAACGCCAGACTGGTGGCTTTCATTTTTCACCTGAAGAAAAGCCTACCCACCCTTCTTCTGGATGTGGGGTTGCCTGGAACTTTTCAGCACCCCTCCTGTTCCCCAGGTTTAGGATGTCCTACTGAGAGGGAGAAAGGAAATGGCCCCTCGCTGGGCACGAATTGCTCGTGCTGGGTGGCAATACGGAGATCCGAGATGCCTGCACAGTAATGTGAGGGGCTCTGAGAACACTGGTCCTTTAGCCTCGAGTTTAGAAGTTATCTCTGCCAGCTTCTCTCTTCCTCACTGTACAAATACATCTCCAGTTCATCTTCATCTGAACGTAATTTCCTCCTCCATCTCTTTCAACCCTTTCGTCCATAGGGTACTTACAGGATTGGCTATCGTACAAGAAATATGCCTCTTACAGCCATCAGGTCACAATTCCGCACAGAAATCACCCCATTGTGTTTCTCCTCATGGCGCTGATGAGGGAAAAGATGATCTAAGAGCAAAAACCCATATTCGGCATGAGTTTCAGGTAGAAGATCAATGCTACTTATTTGACAATGAGGAGGAAGGAGACCCTACTGAGATTAAGTGGGTTTCTGAAGGTTAAAAAAATACCCCATTTCTCCAGAATGAAGCTGACCCAGGAATTTAAAATTCCTAAGGAAATGCTCTGTGTGGGCGGTACCCTCTTTTCTGCTGATTGCCTTACTTATTATTGCTGTTTGTTATGAGTAACTCTTGACCCACCCTCTCCAAATGTTTGAGCTTTATCATTCTGGAAAAATGTTCCTGAAATGTATGATGGATGTTTATTGTGTATCTCCAGCTTCCTTGTTCATTAGCTTGGTAAGGTTTGGCGTATAAAACCCAGTTCTGATGGGCCAGCTTGTTACAGAAGGCCAAGCCATGCAATGGAGATTATCCTGGACATGAAGTTGGAAGCCTGGTTGTCTTTAGGGAGTACAAATCTGGAAGATGGACCACAGTCCCAGCTTGGCTCCCCTCATGGCCCCGAACCAATAATGGAGGTGGAGAGAGAGAAGAAAGTATTGAATGAGAATTTGGTTTATCAATTTGATAGTAAATAGGATCCAAAGCCTTCACATGCATGACTTATAAACTACTCATTTCTAGAAGAAAAAGTGGCAGAAATTGTCCTTCATCCTTTCAGAGTTTATGAGGCGCCTTGATATCAAAACCATGAGAATTTCAAGATAAATAAAACATAGTTTATTCATTCAACAGACATTTGCCAAGTGCCTTCTATGTACCAGCATGGAGATATAGGGATGAACAGTGAATAATTTCTTTCCTCAAAGAGCTTCTAGTCTAGTGGTAAAGTAATAAAAAGTCCCATGAAGCAGGCTGAAATTAACAGTATGTTATAAACACCCATCAAGTGCCATTGTAGGGATGATGCCTACAATGGTACAGTTCGGAAGCCTGGCACATAGAAAACACTCTGTAATGACTGACTGAATGAGTGAATGATATAAGGGAAAGTGTCTTTAAGGGAATGTTACATTTGAACTGATCATGGAGGAGCAGGATTTCGTCAGGAGCTGACTAGGTAGTTTGTGCAAAGACCAAGATATGAAAGCTCACAAAATGTCCAAAGAGTGCCAATAAATTCGGTGTGGTTGGTTTGTGGGAACACAGAGAGAAGTAGTTGGAGAAGCACATACCATGAAGGATCTTGAATACCATGTAAAGAGTTTGAACTTTATATAATGGGCAACTAAGACTCTCTGAAGAGGAAAGCTACATGCTTTGACTTGTTTTAGGAATATAATGCTGACGGCATCTCGGGGAAAATTGCAAAGGTGAGCCTGGCAGTATGCAGCTATGATACCTTGAATTCACCTCTATTATTGATTCTTTTTTTAAAAATTTATTAATTTATTTATTGGCTGGGTTGGGTCTTTGTTGCTGCACGCGGGCTTTTATCTAGTTGCGGCGAGCGGGGGCTACTCTTCATCACGGTGCGCGGGCTTCTCGTTGTGGTGGCTTCTCTTGTTGCAGAGCACGGGCTCTAGGCATGCGGGCTTCAGTAGTTGTGGCATGCGTGCTTGGTAGTTGTGGCTCATGCGCTCTAGAGCGCAGGCTCAGTAGTTGTGGCTTAGCTGCTCCGTGGCATGTGGGATCTTCCCGGACCAGGCCTCAAACCCGTGTCCCCTGCATTGGCAGACAGATTCTTAACCACTGCACCACCAGGGAAGCCTCTATTATTGATTCTTGAGTCTCAGATGAAAGCTTTGAGGCAGTCAGATTTGGATTGTTACCCTCTTTTTCCCTAAAGGAGAATACATCTGGAGAGGAGGTGAGGCTTGCCCAAGGTGGCTTGCTGGGCGACACAGAGACACTTCAAGAAGCCTGGTCTCTTCATTCTGTTCCTGGCACTGCTACTGCTCTTTCCTTGAAAGAGAGGGACGATGCGATGCCAGGATCTCCTCATCATGACTGTGTGTCTGTCTCTAAGCTGCTTGCTCTCGTTCTAAATTAATACTAAAGGAGTATCAGGACCGTGGGACATAAAGTATTTGATCAAAGTAGCAATGCCACTATTATTATTATTTAATTTTTATAGACAAAATTTGTTACCATGTATTGTCAAACTCATTCTGGATCCTTGTGCCCTTTATCTTTACAAATATGCATGTGATTCTTCTCTCCTTTTTTACCTGCCATGTGGACGTCTCTGTAGCTGGAATTTACTTGTTCATATAATCCCTTCTAATAAGAGCTATTAATTCATTTGATGATTAGTCCAATATACTTTTAAACTAACAAATAAATAGTTACCATATCAATTCCATACAATTCTATAAACCCTTCTTCCCACAAGGTTAATGAAGAATATTTGACAATGGCTGAGACATATCTTCAGAGAGCAGGGCTCTTCCATCATTACAAAAGACACCTTAGAGGAACAAGGGGCTATTAATGAGAGTTTCAATAAGAAGGATTAGAGTGGTAGGGCTTTATTTCAGTTGAGATATTTTATGTGACTAAAAGCTGCTTTTTAGGAGTTCCATCAAATGAAATAAGTAACTTTATCTTGAAAACAGATAAAATGTTAAAATCAGATCCATATTAGGTATTCATTGGAGCCATAGATTTAAAAAAAAAAATCAGTTTTTTCCCCAAATCACTGAAATTTGATATTGGAACAGGAATTTGCTAACAAGATGTGAGTTAATATCAGTAAGTTGTTATTGGGTTTCGTCAGCATTAAACTATCATGTTAAAAGCTGAAGCCTGTGACCATGATACAGTCATTAAAATAAGTCCCTTCTTTGTGGCTACCTGGGTGGGATAGGAATGTCAAAAGTGATGGCAGGATTTGAATCATACTTGTCTGAGGTTTGTGGCCTTTCTAAGCAAGTGCTTAGAAATTTCAGCATTTCCTTTAGTAAATCTAAGGTTGAACTTTTAAAATTAGGGGGGCTTTCTTTTTCCCTTCTGTCATATTTAAACTTTGGAAGCCTTGAAAATACCCTTAGGCATGTTCAAATGAATTTCATAATGTACAGAATCTGTTATTCCCAGGTGGGCTTCTTCAAAGCATCTCCCTTCCTCCGTCCCTTTCAACTGGCCCCATCTCCCAATCTTAATCCAGTGTTGTCTCAGCTTGTTGGATTTTGGTAAAAATGTAGATCTAATTGATTCTTGAGTGAGCATCAACTCTCTCTAATACAGGGGGCATGGGCGACTGGTTAGACTTTGTGAACTGGCAGAATAATAGGCTGAAGATATGCAATTTTATCCCATCCAAGTGGACACACCCCACCCAGGTCCAGTGAGGATCTCCCATGTCTGGCGGGAGCTTGGGAAGGAAGTGAGGAACTCTCCTCCATGACTCAGAGGTAATTAATGACGTGCTTAGACAATTTCTGTGAAATGACTACCTGGAAACAGCCTTTTGGCATTTTCTTTTTCTCAAGTCAGAATTATTAAAATTACAAATTAAAGAAGCTGAAAGTGATGAGGGATTTCTATATAGTATGGATATTGACCTCATAAATTATAAAAGTCCATTAAAAAGATGGTAGAATAGGAGTCCAGTGAAAGAAAGCACAGCTGACACTGTCTCTCCACAGTCTGGTCTCAGGCATGGTACCTAACAATCTTGACCTGTTCATCTTACAAACAGATAGTCCATGGATTCCAGCCTCAGCCTGCACGTCCAGCTCCAGCTACCCCACTGTCCAGTTTGCAGCTCTGCTTGCTTCTCCCATAGTGAGTCAGGACCACTCTCCTCTATGCAGTCCTAGTACTGTACCTTTTACATGCATGAGGTGTAGGATTTAAGCCATTATATCATAATCTACATACATTTAAACAAGATATTTCCTTTAGTAGATGGAGTCATTGAAAACAGGGACTTCCAAGTGTATGTTTACCAGCACCTCTCACAGCACCTGGCACATAATAGATGCTCAATAAAGAAGTGTTGAGTTGGGGGTGGGTGGGAAATGGTACATTTTAGTATATTTCAGGCTTAGTTTTTGAGATGCAAAAAATAAAAATAAAAAATGATTAATGATGGACTCACGGACTTGGGTCTTTTCCCTCATTCACAGTCTCTCACATCTAATTTTACATCAACTGATACCAGTGGTGAGGTACTTACTGATTAGGAGAGGGAACTTTTGGAGACCAACTGAGTTGTACCTTGTGGCTCCTTCCATTTTGTTCTTTTTATTCCCTGATAGACAGTATCTGGAGGGAAAAAAAAACATATATATATATATATATATATATATATATATATATATATATACACCACCTAAAATGCCCCGAGATATTAGTGCTATTGTAACCTAAAGCTGGGTAGCTGGTGGGTACTCGGCAAACACTTTTGGATTCAGTGTTCTGATGAGCTCTTAGGCCAGGCCCCAACGTCCCCCTCTCCGGGGCTTCTCTCCATTTCCGGACCTGGATTTTAAAGCAGTGATTCGCAAACTGGTGAGCATCAGAATGGGGCCAAGTTGGTAACAGTTCGGAGGCCCAGGCCCTGTCCTACCTCAACAAACCCAAGACTCTGTCCTTTTTCATGAGCTCTCCAGGTGATTCTGATACAGACCAGAGTTTGAGAACAATTGTTTTAGAGGCTTTTATAGGGACAGTCACCAATGCTATTCTTCATTACGGAACAGATCTTTTAGATGGGGGATGGGTATTCAGGAATCTCAGATGTACTTATCACTGATATTCAGAAGGCAGTGCGAGCTTCCTCTTTGAACTAACTAAATTCAAAACGTGCTTTGATGGAAAACTATTTCAGGGATTGTATGTAAGTTTTGTGTGATAAACAGACTTCCTAATTTAAGTAAACTAAGAAAGTCACTTTTCTGTAGACTTCTTAGAACCTTTAAATGCTTACTCTCGTTGTGAATTCCCAAGAGATGTTATAATATGGGATATTTCTCAAATTCATTTGGACATGGGATTTTTCATAGAGCATATTACTAGACAACTGATGTTTCATCGTTTCTTCTTTAGGAAATTCTACATTAAAGGATTTTTTTTTTTTTTCGGTACGCAGGCCTCTCACTGTTGTGGCCTCTCCCATTGCGGAGCACAGGCTCCGGATGCGCAGGCTCAGCGGCCATGGCTCACGGGCCCAGCCGCTCCGCGGCATGTGGGATCTTCCCGGACCGGGGCACGAACCCACGTCCCCTGCATCGGCAGGCGGACTCTCAACCACTGCGCCACCAGGGAAGCCCAAAGGATTTTTGAAGCTATCTCAGAATTTGGTTTATGTTTGGTCAATACTAACAAGGCTAAGTTGAGGACTGTGGCCTTTTCCTCTGGTTAACTCATGTGAAAATAGCATTTTTAAAACTAATCTGCTGATGCAATCATGTCATATGCAAAGAGATAGTCGGCCTCAATTTTAGTGGTTGTACTCCCTGGTACTTTTAAACATTTTATTATGGTTTGCGGAGCCTCAGAGGAGGCCTCCTGCTGTCTTTTTCTACTTGATTTACCCAGGTCATTGCAGCTCTGTAAGACATGTGCTAAAGGAGCAAGGAATGAAATTTTAAATATGCCCAAAGAGCTGAGATGCATTTGTAACACTTTGTTCTTTGGGGTTTTCTCAAGGAATAAGACACCCACATAGGAACAAATCAGGTCGACAAAAGCAAAGCACTGAGCTAGGCAACACCCCAATGCAAATTATTTCTATTGATGTATCCTAGATATAACAAGCTTTTACAAATGATGAGCAGAGTTATTTGTTGCAAGAGTTTCTAAACAGGGCCCTATAACTAATTCACAGACCGTGCTTTCAGGCTATTCCACCAAGTTATCAAATCCATCCATTTCCTCCAGCCCAGCTCCTTCTCGCCGTCTGGGTCCCTCCCTCATGCCTTCAGCCTCTCTAGGTGTTGCTCAGAAACGCAGCCAGGAGGTCAGGGACTATAGCATCGACTGTCAGAGTCACTTCAGGATTGAACCCCAGCTCTGTGCCCAGACCACCCAAACATCCCTACCTCCCCTCACCCAAGGCAAGGATCAAGGATTTTCACAGTTAATTGCACTGGGCAGAGGATAAACTTAAATTCACATGGACCAGCCAATCAATTTAAAGAGAGCAAGGAGGCTGTTATATGAGATGAGGGGGCAGTGGCTGAGAGAATCAGGCTGGAAGACCCAGAGACCAGCTTATTTGGTGAGAACACAGTGCCTGTCTGCTAAGGAGCTTAAGGCACCGGGTAGGGATTAATTCTACAAACAGCCCTGGGAGGTAGATAAATCTGTATTAATTAAAACTGCAAACTGTTCTCTACCTGCCTAGTTTCAATCTGGAGAGAGAAAATATCTTTCCCAGAAAGGCCTGGGAAGAAGGGCGATGGTGATGGCTGTGAGGTTGGTTCATTTGTCACCTAGATGCTCAGTGAGAGAAAGAGAAAGGGCCTGTCCTCAGTGCTGAACAGGGGGACTCCTTGGATCTCCAGCCACTTCTCCCCCGTCCCTTACTTAGCCCCCAGCAGAAGCAGGACAGGGAAGTGCAGAGGAGAGCACCGACATAGGACATGCTGCCCCAAGCCAGGTCTGAGCCCTGCACAGGTACTGACCATCTAATGCCCACAATGGTCCATGCAGGGGGCTCTGTTATTACCCACCCGCCTTGCAGAGGGAGAAAACTGAGGCCTGGAAACGAGAAGTGACATGGTCCAGAGAACTTGAGATTCCAACCCGGTTGCTGAGTCCACGGTCTTCATTGTTGCCCTCTGTTGCCTCTCGGTGATAACCAAGGACAGTAAGACTAGAGGCAAGAGAGGAGAAAATCAAAATCACCCTGTGCATTCTACTATGAATTATGCAACATCCTAAAGACTGTCCTTACTTCTGGGTGAGCCTGCTCATTGCTGTCATTAGCTGATTTGCATGTTTCTCTCCCTACCTGGACGCTTCTCACCTCTCGCACCTGCCCTTCCAGACCCTCCCAGGAAGTGTTCCCAGACACTGCAGTGAGCTGCCTCTCCCAGGTCCTTTGTATCTCTTGCCTCTCCTTTACTGACTTACAGTAAAGACTGCATCACATGGTCTGTCATGGCCCCTAGAATCTCTAGTCCAAGGTGAAAGAGCTGGTAGGTGCTAGGGAAACAGGTGCTGCTGAATTGCTAGAGGACCAGCGTAAGACACAGGAGAAGCCAGGATGAAATCCCTGAAGTCGTGAGCATCGCCAGCCCGCTTCTAGGGGTGAAATGCTCTTCTGGGAGTTCCCCGGAAGGCTGTGTCATCCTGCAGTTCACCTCCTGCCTCTCTGATCATTCTTTCTAAGCTGACTCCACGGTTTGTACTTTTGGCTGCCCAGTAAACACAGACGCTCCTTCCCCTTTATCGTCTCCTCTCTGCATGTGTGCGTGTGTGTCCATGTGTGAGTCTACAGCTTGAAACCAGCTCCCACCCTCTGCTTGCTTTTCATCTTAGCTAAGGAATAAAGCCCTTCTGCCTCTTCCTAGGGGTTTTAGAGTCATCCTCCACTCCCACTCCTTCCCCGCCTCCCCTGACAGTCTGCACAATGCCTCTCACATCTGTGTCCTGGCTTCCATTCTGTCCCTGGTCTAGCCCACCCCTCCGCATCCTCTGCAGGGCAGGCTAACTTCTCTCCTCCCTCTGACCCAGGGTCTGGCAGGCCATTTGCAGCCCAAGGCCTATTTTTGTAAGTTACATTTGATTGCTGCCCGGCCACACCCTTTGTTTCT